>NW_021131041.1:725733-1122551 GCF_004193835.3 Ostrinia furnacalis
CAGTGACAATAACAAGGACTAATCAACTAAAAAGCATGAAAAAAAATAATTTTAACAAAAAAATTAAAACCGACGCCAACAATCACTTAAAAGTAGAAAATAAGTACGTCGTTATTTATTTATTAGGACAATATACCATGATTAATATTTTTGGAGTCGGTGCTGGTAAATTTAAAACCATTTCTTGAGCTTGGCACTAAGATATGACCGACTGACAGCATATTTTCTAATTTTGGTGCTTTAATATAAATTTTGGTGTTCTCTTAATTTTGGTGTAAGGAAAATCTAAAAAACTACTGGACAAAATTTATTGTGTTAATCATTTTAGAAACAGTATAAGTTTCCAATAAATTTGATCTATAATTAAAGAATAAAAATACACAAATAACAATTTCCACCAAAATTAGGCAAAAATATGCACTTGTTGAAATTCACCCAAAACTCTTAATTAATCTCTTAGGTCTGCATAATCAGTTTTACCTGAAAGCTAACTTTCACCTTTAGGACGTAAACGTTCCATTTTAATTTAGCTGCAACATCAAGACATCAAAATACATAGGTATATGTGTATCTATTAAAATCTGGAACATCTTGGATTTAAATATTAAAATTGAGTAAGATTATAAAGAATAATAACAATATCATTCGACAAGCGATCGACATAGACGATCGCGAAGTGCATCGATACTTCACACCCGGATGATTGATCCGTGGTCTACGCAGGAATCCCGGGCCATTAATATCCGCCCGGGCGCGGACAATATGCGCTGTTGTGACGGCTGCGCCGGCGCACTATATCATCTTGAGTGGAATTTGGACTGCTTCGATGACTAGCTTTTGTTTTTTTTTCGACCGCTTTCAGAGGTTTGGAAGCAATCAAAACACTACAAAGTTGCTAAAATAAATAATTACTTTAGTTTTTTGTTGAAAGAGTTTTAGAAAACAAACCAACAAGACAGCTAGTTGGCAATGTAGTGATTTTTATGGTTAGATTTATAATTCAACGGAGATGTTTGCATAAAATTTCGCGTTACACATACTATTTAGGACTTAACCACAGATTTACGAGTACAGTCGCATCGCAGTCAGGACATGAATTTAAAAATAACTTGCTGTACTTATCGTCACTTACCATCAGGCCAAGAGCTTCCTCGTTATGAATAAAAAAATGACAATGAGACGGCACAATGTCTAAAACGGGTCGGAATAGTAAAGTCCATAGTCGATGGAACTTGAATAATTATAACTAATAATTCGGTGAACTATTCTGAAATGATGATGACTCAAAACTTAAAATACTTCGCGGTGTTCACAAAGTATCTTGTCCAGTACAAAGAGCCGTAGTCATAGGTGCGCGAGGAGGCTGCGCGCGCCTGATAAATACGCTCGCAGCGCGCGAGCACAATGGCGACGCCCGGCTGCGGCCGTGATTTAGGGCGCTAGGGCCGCGGCTCGGCGGGAGCGACGCTCACCGCTTGGCTACGGCTCTAGACTTGCTGTGGTAAAAGCTGTAGCTGATGATGATAAAGATGAAAGCTCTTATGGTTGCTCATGGGCTGAAGCCACATGACAACCCAGTGTGTGTATGTAAGGAAACATAAAAACATGAGTCGAACGTTCCTGGGATTAATAATTGTTTTACGTTACGATGAACTGACTAACTATGGGCCTCATAAGAAGGCTCAAGGTCACCCAAAGGGCGATGGAGCGGGCCATGCTTGGAGTTTCTCTGCGTGATCGAATCAGAAATGAGGAGATCCGCAGGAGAACCAAAGTGACCGACATAGCTCGCAGAATTGCTAAAATCAAGTGGTAGTGGGCGGGGCACATAGCTCGTAGAGACGATGGCCGTTGGGGCAGAAAAGTTCTTGAGTGGCGACCACGGGCTGGAAGACGTAGCGTGGGCAGGCCTTCTACTAGGTGGACCGACGATCTGGTAAAGGTCGCGGGAAGAGCCTGGATGCGGGCAGCGCAGGACCGTGCATTGTGGAAGGCCTTGGAGGAGGCCTTTGTCCAGCTGTGGACGTCATTTGGCTGAAACGAACGAACGAACGATGAACTGGCTAGCTGACGTTGCAGGTACTATTTATTCTTGGAGTCACAGTATTTCATAGCTTTTAAAACAAAATACGTAATAAAGAATAAACGTGATTATTTATTTATAGTTTCATTCATCTTTTTTTGTGATCCATACAAAATTAAATAAGCATATAAATGATATAGTTAATATTTCTTTATACTTACCGATTTTATCATTAATCAATTATGATTTCAGCTAATTACAAATGTTAATTAAAACTTCAAAAAATCTTGGCGTCAATTAAATTGATTAAATCACTGATTTATTTCATTACCATAATATGTCAGCAACGTCAACTAAAATAATTCACATTTTCATTCATGGAGTAGGTACTATTGCGTGGACTTTTCTATGTAATTAAAAATAATAATTTGTGGACTAAAACGGCCATGTAGAGGCAATCACAGACCATTTTTGCATAGCGCATGACCGGAAATGGATGTGTAATTTACAAAATTACATGCACAATATTACTCTAAATGATTTATTTATTAGTAGTCCAGTCAATAAAGATTTCTCTCTACACCGCGCACGGTGCACCGTCGTTAAAGCATTCATTGACTGGAATATAGGTACACCAACAAAGTCACATATCAGTTCACACATGCGTAGGTATATTATGACGTCAATTACAGGTTATACCTACTCAGAATTTTTTTTTGCAAGGTTAGGGTACTAAACAAAAATAAATTGAATTTAATTTATGAATCAATCTAGTTAAAACTATAATATTCCATAACATGGGCCTAAGTTGGTTTTTATTCTGTCATTAAATTGGTCTAAATATACAAATTCACCGTCAAAGGCCAATTTTGTAGTTGGATTTGAGCTTCGTTTCGTTTAATGGCTTTCGATTTTCAGTGTTGGTGAACCTGCTTAATATGATTGAAATCGGAACTGGTTTAATGAAGGAAGTAAGTAACAATTTTGGATATCGTCGCACGCACGACAATACGTACAATACCATACCCCTCGACGACACAATTAATACTAATGAGCTGTCAACTTGCAGCCTGACAGTTAGCCTCTACCGAAGTTGATGCCGTGACTGTCCGTCAGCAGTTAGTGTCAGAGCATAACTCGCACGTGTGAACATTCTGAGAACAAGCCGATCCATCAAAATTTACGTTTACAAGGCTTTAACGCAGGAAACAAGAGGCGCGACCACCAAACACGCTTAAATATGAATAATAATTAGGCGCCGACAATATTCCGCACGATTAAATGATATTAATGCGCGAAACTCATGTTCAACTTTTGTAATTTTCTTTAATTTAATCAAATTGCCCTGAAACAAAAATGATTTTAAAAAATTCGGCTTTCGAAAACAAGAATTGTTAATATGCGTGTATACACAATGTATCACAAAATCTACATAATAGTAAAGTCCAGTAAAGCGCATCTCGTAAGTGCTAAGTGATCAGGCCGTTTCTCAAACACACAACAGAGCGTACTTTCATTTTCCGAAAGCCGCACTTAAAAATTACCATTTAAAAAACATCTAATGTGTTCAAAAGTTTTTGTCGGCTGGCTTAAACGATTTATAAGATCAACAGATTACGTACGTAATAAACTAATAAAACACATTTTCCATTGCTCTCTGATAGATATGGCGTACATTTTTCATTATAAAGTTATTATGGGATTCATAAAGTAGTATATTTCGACCTGTAACAAATGGCGGCGGACAATGCGGGCCATACGTCTTGTGCGCGCGCGCAGAGCACGCCGCGCGCCGGACGCTGTGCTCCGGACAGCAGGCAACGGTTGAGCCGGACACTTTTTTGTTTGGATGATGTTTTCGGGAAAATTTGTCAAATAGATATTGGGAAGTTGTCTGACTAAAATTCTTGTGCTTACTCACTCGTACTTAAGTACGCTTATAACTAAGAAGCAAAAATTAAAAATGTATTTCCTGTAAAAACGTATGTTCCTTTTGAGCAGATCTATGCAATAATACATACAGTGCTCTACCAACTAATAAAAAATGACCCGTTTCCTTGTTTTCTTGGTGTCCGACATGTCCGATAGTGTCCGGCAGCCCGCCCCGCGCGTCCGGCGTGTAATCTCGGCCTAAGGCTCATTTCGTAGGGATTACTCGCCCCAGAGCGCGGCCGCAGTAATTTATCAATTCAGCTCCTCTGCGCCCGCGCCGCTGTCACCAAACGCGCGTTTATCACAAATAACGCGATGAACTTAAGTAGGTACGGTATGTAATGCATCAACATTAACACTGCAGTCCTCTCGCTTGTGTCCAGATGTGCCCTTTAGGTAGGGTTGTCAGTTGCCTTAAGCTGTTCAACGCGGTTTCATTCTGCGTTATCATTTCTGGCGTTTAGTTTCGCGTCCTTATTGTTTCAAAATACTTAACTACAAATTCCTCACTTTTAAAATGAAAAAATCATGAAACGACACCTGTAGTTATTGTCACTTACGTAGATGACAAACATTTATGTAGAGCCAAACACTCAGATTCGAAAATCTTTCATTACATTAATTTGACCAGTGCACATACGATTTAGGCAATTTTTTTCTATCTCTCCAGAAACCATCAATATCATGTTGGTTTGATCTCTACACGTACATGAACATAATGAATCCTTCGCCGACGCGTGCAGTCCGTCAGGTATCAATCCCGGCGTTTACCTCTACAAAAACACTGCCATTACTGTGTTGGCTGTATCGTGTGCGTATGCGCAACAGCCAACCTAGCCTGATTAGAACAGCCAGCTCATAATCTGACTTATAATGTATTAGCAATGACCTCCCCACTCTTTACCTCTATTATTTGCAACAATTGCAACCAATTTAGAAAAAGACTCTACTATATATCTAATTAAGCTTAAACTTTAATTCAAACTGTAACATCGATACATGTCCGCGATTGAATTACAATATTTAAAGTAATCACAGACATGATTTTAGTGTCGTATATCTGCTGTAGAGCATTGTTTCATAATACGGATCTAACTTCTATCTCAGATACTAAGATCTTGAAGGCATCTGTGTATCGGTTCTTTATAAATACTTGCACACAACTTCAGTAATTTTCAAAACGTAACGATCTGGCTCTTCAGCTTGAGCTACGCGGCCCGCTATTAAAAACCAAAGAGCGTTGATGGTCGACGCATTAATCACTCGAATATATTTATAAAGCTTTATAATCCGGCCGCGTGTCAATTTTAATAATGCTGTTGGGGCATTTGTCTTGCTTCGGCAGGGTAGGCTTAAGGCACGTGGAGGTAGACCAGTAGGTTCTCTCTACAGATTTGATATGCTTTAAGTTCTGTTCCAACTTATCAAAAATTCCAGCATAGCCAAAAATGCATACTAGGCTCGATTAAGCCATGAGATTAGTCATGTCATGTGTAATATCCTACTCTACTACAATTGAATTCTCTCAATTCTTTGATTCAATTCTCAATTGATTCAAGAGTTAAGAGTTTAGAATATTAACTAGATCAAGGGTATGTGTATATCAAGAGTCTTTATACACACATACTCCTACCCTTGATTTAGTTAATATTCTAAATGTGTGAAACAAAATTGCCGATTTCATTGAAACTATGATGTACGTGTATGTACTTCAAAATATATTTTACAATATCTTTGTTTATTAAGATTGCATTAATATTAAACCTATCTATATCTACCATTATTTTGTCATAATTCAAAAGGGTTTATCTTGTACTTATGTCTGAAAGGTCTTCCCTACCGTGTCGCTGTGCAGTGTGCGTGGTGACTATCGCGTTTGCCGGACTTCTTGCCGCAGATCGAAGTTATTAATCTTGCGCGAGAGCCGCGAGTTGCGCAATGTTTGGCGTTTGTGTAAACTGAAGGTGGCTCGAACAATGGATGTAACTAGGTATTTAATACCAAAGAAATTGCTCTTTAATTTCGAAATTACCTTCAGAACTTCCAGATATCTTTGGAGATTCATCTTAAGAATTTCAATTTTAAATTTATATCTTCTAGGATCTTCGGAATATTGAAAAAGGCAATAATTTGGCGAGTACGTATGTAGAGCTCAATGAGTTTATCTTCCATCATCACCTTTACGACCTCGAATATCAAGATTCACCACGGGGAGGTTTGATATAGTTCATGATACTGCTACTTATAAAGTGCTGAAAGGGATGCATTGACTAACATTTATGTGATTCTGAATTTATACTAATCAAATACCCCGATATAGAAAGCATAATGATGCCTTCAGGTGAGATTCTCATAATCACATAAAAAACGGCATTTGGGAACATTACAATGTATTGAGCTGTATAATTGGAAATTAACTAAGATAAAGTTTACCTGCAACAAATGATGTTAAAGATTTTTGTATTTTTCCTTTTGCCCCTTCTTAGTAGATGACCTTTATACTAAACAATTACCAAGTATTCTATCGAATTCCGAACTAGGTCGACACAGCAGGACGCGTGTGAAACGCAAACTGACATCTATATTACAGACGCTCGGCTCTATCAATCAATTTGCGACTCTAATTCTATCCGATACGAATTAAATTGATTCGGTGTGCGGGCGCGGTGCGCAGGAGTCACTTGTGTAAACGGTCTGCTGAATGGAGGCTATGTGGCGAACAAACATCTACAGCAAACAGCGCAGGAAAATCGCGCTTGACACGTGACGCGCGGCGGCGGCTCCGCGCAAAGGCTTTACATGTTCATACGTTACGAAACTGTTTGGTTTCTGTAACGTAAATACGACGTCAATTTTCATGGTATTTTGGCTGAAGAGCGCCCAAGATCAAAAGCAAAGTAAAGTACCACCATGGTGGTGAGATGATTTCATATCAAAACAACTGAAAAATAAATTATATTATTACTTACCTGACTAAACGGTACTTCTAGGGTAATTCCAGGATACATGCCCCAGTGGGATAGGTGCCGCGATTTTAAGTACACTATGTTACAAGCAACTTAGCCTAAAGGTATAGTACGTATAATAGAAAGGGACCTCCCCGTACCACTTTTCGCCTCGCAAACCATCAAAGAGTGCGTTCTTTTAGCCAGTGAGAGCAAAAATCTTCCGCGGCCAAACCTTAGCGAGCGTCGAAATAAAATTAGTAAGTATCTTTTAATGGATAATTTTTTTGTCAGCTGTAAGATGAAGCAGATTTTTATATAATTTGATAGACTATCTTATAAATTAGACGGGATAGCTATGTTTAATTCGATTTTTAGTGTTATTATATTTATTATTAAAAAAGGCACCTATCCTATGCTAAAAGGATAGTTGCCTAATTTTTTTTGGGGATAGATGCCTTTAGGGCCATGTCCCATGCACCTAGGGGCATCTATCCTAACCTGCTCTTTTTGTCACAAGTAGCAAGTAAGAAGAAAAAAGAATGTAGTACGGCTAACCTTAGGAAAGTAATAAATAGGGTGCCCTTCTGATCGAATTACCTTTTACCCGACTTCGGGTGGATGTACTATGTACTATTTTTAATAAAAAATATTAAATTTCATTTTTAATACATTTAATAACAAACAATCATAAATAATAATACTTGGCTTGTTTGATTTCAAAATGCATTTGATCCTTAGAATTAAAAAACTGTATTAACGAGTCATCTATCCCTGCATCAGGCATCTATCCTTTGAAGCAATCATGCAGTGAGTCTTCTATCCCCCACATTAGGCGTCTATCCCACTTTTTAGAGGTCAATTAAAATGGTATTTACTCAGAATCGGTATAACTTAAACTAAAATAATTATAGTAATATCATAGACGAAAGACCAAAGTTTACAGATACTAAGGTCAAATTGTTGATAAAAACTTACTTACTGAGTTACAGAGCTGTTTCAAAAAGTGGGGCATCTATCCTGGACTTACCCTANAATAATATTTTTATTTTAATCTTTTAGTTAAAGAAAATACATTTTGCAAGCTATTTAAAAACCCATTATTTTGATACTCCACTCGATAGGTTTGAGATATTTTTTATTACATATTATAGCGCCAAAAATCGGCCATGTTAATATATTTACAGTTAAAACAAATCTAACGATTGTCTTTAGTGACACTCGCCGGACTGAGAGGAATCGATTGACGTGCGAATCATAAAAATCGACCCCGGAGTTTGGTCTCTATAGTGCTTCAAAAAACATACATACATAGGCTGTTAAACACATTATCACTCCTTAGCGTCACGCAGTAGGGTAAAAAAGGAAAGACTAGACCAGTCTAAAAGAAACGTTAACCTATTAAATAATTAAAATCTTACTTTTGTCTAAGAAAATAGGCTTTCAAGAATATTAAAGCTTCAAATTCGAGACTCGAGAATTCTCGAGCTCCGGTATTTTTTTTCTCGTCTCGAATGAAGCCAAATTTCTCGAGTTTTCTCGAGTTCGAGAAAGCTCGAGCAGAAACCCTAATCAGGCATCTATCCTTTGAAGCAATCATGCAGTGAGTCTTCTATCCCCCACATTAGGCGTCTATCCCACTTTTTAGAGGTCAATTAAAATGGTATTTACTCAGAATCGGTATAACTTAAACTAAAATAATTATAGTAATATCATAGACGAAAGACCAAAGTTTACAGATACTAAGGTCAAATTGTTGATAAAAACTTACTTACTGAGTTACAGAGCTGTTTCAAAAAGTGGGGCATCTATCCTGGACTTACCCTACTGTTTAAATTTTTTTCAAATCAAAACTCATGAGATATTTCATATTAATATAATGAAAATAATAGTCTTGTAATAGGAACATCCCTTCTAAACATCCCAATAATCAGGAAACTAAGAATAATGCTCAATAAACTGAGTTTTGTTTTGACGAACGTAATACGAGCTCTTCCTACCTAATCATTCATCTTAATAAATTACACAAAAATAATCATATTTCTTTCTTACTTAAGTGCCTATTTGATGTAACAAAAGCAGAATTTAATGCTTGACTGTGTCGTGTGAATACCGGCACAAACATTGGCCATTTCTCAACGCGGGCTAGAGGCTGTTAGTAAAAACAAATGGCGACTAATTCAGGTGACCTAGACACTCGCGAGCTCTAAACACCTTTTGTTTCGGCGCAAGCGTGGGCCCGGACAAAACGCTCCACTTATTGGCGTTAGCAGACAATGGCACCACTAGGTGGCGAGCCAAGGCTGCCCACAAACTTTCCTTTGAAGCCTGAATTAAAACACATTTTTATGGCGAACAATGAAATTTTGAAACAAACAATCAAAAGTTTGTGGTTTAGGTTAGGTTTACCATTTCCACAGATTATAATTTTCTTATTTACTGTCATCAAATAAGTGAGCACTGCCTGGTTTTATTATTTCCTCTTAGTTTTGTATAAATAATCAAAGACATTTTGTAAAATTACACTTCATGTAATTGTTAGTACCTACCACTGAAAAGATTTGCTTCCATGATTTTTGTCCCTATTTTTCATTTGTTCGTATAACTATTAAAAACTCTGTGTATTGCCTCGAGGGTAAAGTCCAATACACTATTGAATACTCATTAAAGAGCCGCCGACAGCCCTAGTGTGCTGTCAGTCGGCAGGTGCGTGGGCGGCGCGGGCGCACGAGCGGCGTCCCGCTGCGGCGACGCGGCGTGCGCGCACCGCTCGCTGCCGACTTTGAACCCTAACCCTTCGTGATAGGCCCGAAAGTGCTTTGCCAGAGGTTGATTAAGGTATTGATGCTCACAGGCAGGCTGGACCCTGGTCAGCAGACTGCCAGACGGCATCGGATATGGAAATTTTAGTCTTTATTTGAGCATAAAAGGTACGGTTATCTAAACGGTCATTTCACACTAAGACTGAACAGTTTAATAACATTAAAGTTTTTCAGTCTTCTTCTTAGCCCGTTATTGCTCTACTACATACTTGTTTCTATCTACCTTCCTTGGATAATATTGTAAACAAGCACTGTAATGAAAGTTTTTTTAACTCAAGTATTGTCTCTTTCGTCTAATTCTATTGGGCTACGTGTGTACCTCAAGGGTATACTTAAGCTATCGAGTGAAATTACGAGTAACTTTATTAATTGAAAACGAACCAATTAATTCCAAAGCACTCTACCTTATTATAAAAACATTGCCGCGAAGTAAACAATATCTTATCCTTTTGAGCGCCGCTGTCGTCTATGAATAATTCCTGAGAATCGATATCAAGTTCAACGGGTCCTGCTCCCAGGGACGTTTTGGTACTTGACTTTCGTATTGTTATGCCCGACGAAGTAAAATCTTACAATTTCTTTTTACTTGACAGCGCTAAAAGTAAAGGAAGGTTATGTTTTTGTGTATGCTCATAACCAGCAAATTGCTTCCTTCTTATGGCATTTGCAGGTAGTGCTTACCTTGTTTTAGATTGTAGTTAATAACAATTATGAAGGACTTATACTTCGTATTTACAAGTATCAAACTAAAATAATGCTTGCCTTTTGTAATGACCAGCACGACTTGCATCTTCCCACGACGGGAAGCAGTTCGCCTGTCTTTGAGCCATATTTCAATAGTAATGAGTTTTCAAGTATTCTAAACTTGCCTGTGGTTCTATATTTCACAGATATTTGCTTTAGCAGCTGTGTGCTGTCCCATATTATTTATTGATGGGAAACAGAGTTGATAAATATTTTAGTAGAGCTTAGACGAGTTACAAGCGAATCGCCAGTCAGATAATGAAGCTAAACTTGTAAATAATATAATAAATAAAGGTGACGGTTTCAAAAGATGTAGGTACATGGTGTCTATAGTATATATTTATTTATAGGGCATTGTGTCCATGGACATATGTGGTGCCGCTCAGTCGAGCACGACGTCTGAAGCTAAACAGCAAACACAGACCATTTACATACCGTAGAACAAGGAACTCCCGATAAAAATCTATGTCTTTAGCATAGAAATAGAATATGTATTTAACTGCGCTGAAATCCGGTATGGTCAAAATAAAAACTTTAAAGGCTTGAGGGAAGTCCGGTAAATGGCATTGATGACGTGAACTTAAAATAGAATCTTTAACCAATAGCTTTAAAAGCAAATCTGATCTTGTAGTCAAACTCTTGCACAGTACGAATATCATCCAATAGTTAGGTATTTTGTTTCAAATAAACTGCACGCCAATTAAAAGAAAAAACAAATAGAAACCGGTTTGGAAAGGACAAAACGATCTTCGATGAGCATTGCGTGTCCTGATGTAAATTGACAAAACAGCAATATTACTAGACCTTGTAAGCTGGAATTTGCTGGTAGCTTGAAAACACTAGTCCCAAACTGTTTCGAGCTTTTAACAATTGAGCTTCTACACGTATTCAATAAACGTTATAAATGGAATCATCTTGCAACGCGGCTGCAGTCAAAAAGTGAAAAAACTTCAAACAGATTGACCATCGATCCTATCACGAACAGTTCACACCAAAGGCGCGTAGATCGATAGATCACGGCCAGCTGCGCGGCACCTGCGCATCCTCGCGACGCGGACAAGGTGCCAACATCTCGCATATTTAGTGGTAATTTAATTATGGACGCATGAATTTCGATCGTGGACTTTTTGGATGAAGCTCGCCTTTTAGATATGCATCAAATAAAACTACTCGACGACGGAAATTGATGCTGCGGGTGATTCAGACGAACCGCAGTAATACAGTCAATGACATGCGCACTCTGGATGACCATTTATTATTTCTATTAATATACCTTTCAAGATTTTATTGATAGATTTCATATTCATTTTCCAACTTCAGTAACTTATAAAACATTAAACGAAGTCAGTTTTTAATTGAGAAGACGTTTATTTTTGTCAAACCATTTAAAATGTGACAAGAAAATTATTGTACATGCTCGTATCACATCACGCCGCACCGATTTGTTTATTATTATTACTCATAGTTTTGTAATTAAGAATATATTACAAAAGTGTCGGCGGCTGCGCGCGCATAAGTCATGCGACCAACGCAAACAACGGCAGCGCCGCGGGGCTCGCTGCGGAATATTAACACAACTTTTAATTACTTTAAAATTTTGTTTGAAAACGCTATGAATATTAAAAGGGTCCGCCGACCGTTTAATTTACTACTTTCCACCCATTCGGAGCGGCCATCATCGACTCGTAATTAAGCCCAAAAGAGAACTAGCGTTATTAATATCGAGAAAGAACTGGCGCCTTCGGCTGCTCCGAGAGAAAAAGGCCCGGAATTTATACGTCAATAAGAGTTTGTTGGGTATTATCGTAAAATGTGAATAGTATTTAATAGTTGGCACAAGGAGTGCCGCTCCTATTAACGCGTGAGTTATAAGACGGGCGGCGCGGGCGCAGCGGCCTGCTCACGGCTGTTTACCCAACATTTTGGGAGGGGTCTACTTTTCTCACATTTGGAATAGAAATTCATTTTCCTATTACAAACTATAATTAAATCACATGCACTATGGTTTTATCTGAACATCAAGACAATTACAAAACTCTTTTTATTTAAATTCGTCATGGTTTTCTTGAATATAGTTTATGAGTCTTTAGGATCCAAAACTCGTTTTATGTTGTGACCGTAAAATCTCTAAACCCTTTAACGTTGTCCGTTTAATTCAATTTGAGTGCTCTTAAAAAGTTTCCTTAAACATATCAACACTAAATAATAAAATTTCACGCTGGTCTTTGTATTAGCTAAAAAAGCTTCAGAAAGCCCCAATTTACGAAGTTTTACAAGAGACCTCGCCTGCGCAATGCACCAGGAAACGCCACGTCACTTTTAATGGGTCAGATTGATTAGTGAACATTCATTGATTAGTCTTGGCAATTTCTACGACGACTCGTGTTATCACTGCATCGGTACATTTGTATGGAAATATGCTAAGCTACGAGTGTCGTAGCAAATTATGTTTTGTAAAAGCACTGTTACGGTTATAATATGTAATATCTAACTAGTTAATTATTTATAATATTTTTAGAATGACAGAATCTCACCAAAACTTAAATAAAGTCGGCAATTCATTTTTTTTATGTAGAGATGTGATCAAGTCTCTATCGCTTATAAACTCGTTTCCTAATAAGAGTAATTATGTAATTTCATAATAAACTAAAACTCGATCCGAAAAGCGATCCCATTCCGTCATAATGGTCGTTGGGCCCGAGTCAGATGTCCCAAGACAATATAATAGGTTAGAGATCGGTTTTGTTTCCAATATGCAATAAATACGGAGAGAATGCGCGCGCGCCGCGGGGCGCTGCGACGGCGTCTAATTGTTTGTAATTATCACTCCCCTCCCCCGCACCTCTCTTTTATGGCCTGTTTATAGCTTAATATGTTATGATAGTTGTATCGAAAACATTCGAAAAAACGTTAACAGCCCTGATAACTCTCTGATGGACCGACAGTTCAAAAGTGAAACCGTAATCGATTTTATAATATGAGAACTCGGGCCCGGCCGGGTTAACGGCAACCTATAAATATTGGCGCCGATCATATTATGTGGAACTGTTAGAACAAAATTACTCATTAAGTTGGAAAGAGAATATTACTTTTGAGTCGAACGGGCAATAACAGGCGAATTTATTGTTAATGGTCACTATTCTGTTCGTCCTGCCAGTCTACAAGCTTTAAGATTCTTAAAAAAACTTGCGTTAGTCATAGATACAATCAAGTTCTCAAGTAGGTAACCAGAGAAATCGTTTGGTTTACTGGACCCAGAAGTCTTAGGTGTATTATCCAGATCTGATTCTGGCTCAAACATAATATGTCAATATAGGAATAGGAAGTTGCTCATTATACGATGTAATTGTATCTTTCGTGCTACAAAGGCATAGACAAGCGTTCAGTTTGATCATGAAATCAACATGAAGACACCATAAGAAGGAAGACAGACGGGCACCGAGCTCTATGGACTGAATCAGTCCATAGAGTTTGGCACCGAGCTGGGTAGTGGTAACAATCTAAATGTTTGATTCTAGACCACGTCATAATCCTTGCACAGGCTTACCTTGGACCAGAGGCCACTCGGGAAGTTAAGGGCACGTAAAAGCACATTGAATGTTTGTGCATCATTGTTCTAGATCCATGCTATCTTTGTTTTCCTAAACTGATAACTGTAGAATATTTTAATAAACTAGTCCAAGACTTAAGATTTTTTTTTAAATCATAACGGATAAGTTTGTACGAGTATTAAGTAAGTTCCTTGGACTGAAAAAATCTGTAAAATATTTTCTACCAACAGTTAGTTACTACCATTTTTATACTTATAAGGATTCCATGTTTTACAGTCGTGTCTGATCTAATGTTTTGTTTATTTATGCTCTTTTTATTATTATAACTATCTTATATTTTAGATTTCGGGTTTGTGTTCACAAATTACAAGTACACTTTATATTCCTTAGTAGTAGACATCTATATTTAGTTTATCGTTTACTGCAAGGCATTCATATTCAGAGTTTATACATTTAAAAAACGTAAACTCTTATAAATTAATTGAGTTTCTATAATTCTCGGCTTGTAGTTTTATTTTAAAGTATGCAACTTCGAATATGAATATTAATCACAAAAATATCTGTGGATCTAAATGTAGAAATGTCAAGATGTGCCCTGAGCTACTCGAATTCACATAACATGTGAAACATCATCATATTACTTGAATTAAAAATAACATATCGAAACTAGTCATAAATAGAAGTAAGCATTTATCTATACTTATAATATGTATTATACATGCGAAAGTAACTCTGTCTGTCTGTCTTGCTTTCACGCCTAAACCACTGAACCGATTTTGATGAAATTTGGCATAGAGATAGTTTGAGTCCCGAGAAAGGACATAGGATAGTTTTTATCCCGGTTTTTGAAACAGGGAAGCGCGCGATAAAGTTTTTCCATGACAGACAAAATTCTACGCGGGCGAAGCCGCGGGCGGAAAGCTAGTTTAAAATAATGCTTGATTTTAATAGTAAATGTTATTTTGTATTTCCTCAACTTTTCAAAACATGCTACAAAAATAATTTTTATACGAGTTGGATGATAATCCAACCAGTAAGTTGGTATAAAAATAAATGTTGGTTGCAGTGAACAGTCTTAGCTTATTTTGGGTTTTGTTAAATTACTGATAAATAGTGGAGCTCTGACTCATGCAAGTGTTTGGTGTTGACTGGCAGTGTTTGGTGAGTGACGTCACTCGCGAGCGGGTGTGACGTCACGGCCGGCAGGTAACGGCTGCGCTCGCCACGCCCCGCCCCGCCTTCTGCCGGCGGCGGGAGTCCTCGCAGCGACTCTCGACTCTACAGCGCTGCAACACAACTCAACTTACAAACCAGCACCAGCACTCGATCTGTGATTTTGCAAAGATAGGGAAGCAGAAGTCATCTTTTTCATGCAACCCTACGTTTGAACAAATACGTTACAAGTTTTTTCAATGTTGAGTACAATTTATAATAAAGTATCACTGGTTGAAGTTGGCATGCATAACTTACGGAGCTTTTTGTATTGTAGTAAAAAGTCTGGTAGTACAATGCTCAAAAATCTTTTATTGTAGGTAGAAAATAAGCTCGGCAAATTAGGGTCAGTAGATTCAAATACTGCTCTACATATTAATTACTCAAAATTATGGCACATTCTATGATAATGGTTTGGTGAACAGCGGTAGAAGACTAAAAAAAACTATCTACCAACGCTGCAACGGATTGAAATCTTTCGGATAAAAAAGAAATGTCACTAATATCCAACGTGAAATCTCTGTAAACACAAAAGTTTTGATTAATTGTAAACAGTAGGCGTGATATTTCGTGGAATGTGTATTATTAGGCGCGAGATGGCCCCGATAAGGAAACATTTGCATGCTGGCGCAGATGACGGATAGTCGCCGGGACCCGCGTCACTCGAGACGACGCGTGAATGGTGTGAAGCTCTGCCATCGTCCCGGCCCCCGCGGCGCGCGCTTTGTGCCCGCACTGGCCACACTGCTGCTCCGCTGACGTACACACATAATTTATATCCGACATTTTTTGTTGCCAGTTGGTTTTGAACATACCTTCGGGCTTTGAGTCTCGATGATCGATGAAAAAACCCTCCAAAATGTAACCCTCTTTACGGATCAAAGCGTATCGAAAACAAATAAGACGAGTATCGCTAAAAAACAACCAACTTTCCGACGGCGAGCTGTCGAGAAAAATATTTTCAACAAATCGCCTCCGATTTCCGCGTGATTTCTCGCCGCCTCAAAAATTGTTTTCCCCCGGAATATGAATGAGCTGTGAATTCACAAGAAGTCGGAATTGGGCAGTGTTATGGAAATTTGAGACGAAAACTGTAACTCGTTTGCGTTATTGTGTGGGGCCCGCTATACAAATCGTATTCTGCAGCTTTTTATTTCTCACCATTTCGTATTATTTGTCTTTGTTTCGCCCGTCGTACACATCCGACGTATCAAAGAGTTGTTCAAGGTGGAATGTATCATAATAGGCTAATAAGTATCGTACAAGATTCTTTGAAATATTTGAATAGCTACGCGCCCATCGCCGGAGTTCTCCGAGCGCACCCACCCACCGTAGTTAATCTTCTAAATACATTTATCATGTTCAACCGATAAAAATGCCATTGAGATCAGCCGCAGACAATGAGATACAAGCCTCAGTACCTGATACGGGCCGAAAGTCAATTATATTCAAATATAAATCGGATTTGCAAACGTAAGCTTGTGACAATGGCGTAGGCAGGCGCCGCCGCGAGCGCTCAAAGCCGAGCCCACAATGCGGGCGGATCACGCCTGTCGCGCCAGCTCGTCAGCCGTGCCTGATTGTCGCATTATGTTTTATTTTGTAGATTATAAAGTCACCTCTGCTACCTTTCTTGGGCTATTGTGTCTACTTGAATGAAGAAGTGTCAGGAGTTGAACAGTGGGAAATTAAATCATCCTATTTTGGACATATTTTTGAGTTAGAGCTAGACCTTAGGAGAGTCACTTCCCTGACTCTTGTCCAATACTTTATTTCAGATTAATAATTCTGTGTGTTTAACATTGATCGACCGTGTATCATCTAACACGCCTGCTGCAAAGCTGCATTGACATTCCCGCAATTTTATTGACTACTCGAGAACAGTTAATCATTTTCCAATAGCCACGGCAAACGACAAGAGCTCCGGCTCCGGGGCCAGTCACGCCCGCCAAATCATCGCCAAATGCGTTTAGGGACGCCTTTCATCTGTCGCTGATCTATTCATTGCCGCGACAACGGCCCGGCCCCACTCGCCCATTGTCACTCAACGATCCTAGAAATTTATTACACTTTGGTATCACGTATGGTCAAGCATTTTCATGTGTGACTCATATTCATAAAGATGGAAATGAAATATTCTGGTTTATGAAATATTCTTTAGACGCCACACAGAATCAGAAGCAAGCCCGAGCAAACAAAAAGGTAAACCTCATTTAAATAATTTTAACCAAAAGCAGAGCAAATAAACCCTTCTAAATGACGCGTTAAATACAATCAAACAACGTCATTATACACGAGTAGCTCGCTGGGCCGGGGCTAGCAGAAAAACTGTCATAAAAAGGGATATCAGTCAGCTGAAGGTGCGTGACAATGCGGCCGTCGGGGGTCTATTATGGTTTTGTCAATGGGCCCCTTAAGAAATTTGTTACGAAATTTTGATATGTGGCAACTGCTTTGTGGGACAGGGACACCCGGGAGACGATTACATATGTGCGGTTATTATTCGGCGCTGCGACGGCTGGGACGCGGTGTTTATGGCCTGTGGGGCTCGAGCGGCCGCGAATTTGTCGAGGGGCGCTGGAGTCCTGGCCCATTGTCCCCGCCGGGTGCGCTCGGCCGGAGTCAATGACAGCTCGACCTGTCACAATAGCGACATCGATATCCGTATGAAATTGGGATGCGAAATTTATGAACTACGGCTATTATCCGAGCAGCCGGAGAATATTACTTGCTTAGTGATTTTCAATAGATTTGATTCGTATTAAAGCGGAAGAAAGTTAACTGTTGGTTTTTAATTTTTGTTTCCTCCATGACTAACGTCTTTTGAATTTGAAGGAATATTAAGAAGGCTTGTGTTCACAATACAAAGATAGACAGACGTAATAGAACTTAAGCTCTGAGAGAAGCATCGCATTGCACGTCTTGCAGAATGCAACGGTTTACTAGAACGCTGCATTAAAATACAAATTCACATTATTAAGTGCAATGAGTAAATAGCCCCGCCTTCTCTAAACGTCTTTCACAACACAACACAACGGGCTTATTATATTATACAGCATATCATTAGATTACCGCCGCGTGTCGCGCGGGGGCGGGCGGGCGGTCGGCGCGTGCGACAGCATCGTGACGCAACTTACTACACTACTTACGCGCCAAATTAGTCCGTAATTTTCGTAAAAACACTTACAAATATTCAATTTATTAGCTTGGTTATAAACTCTTAAATTTCCGACATCCATTATACATAAACTAGCCGTCGAAACGAAAACAAAACATTGATTAATTTTTTAATATCGATAATTTTTTTTTGCATCGTGTACTTTCAATTATTTAGGTACTTGGAGTTAATTATTAAAGTTTTGGCGCAATTTTCTAACGTCTAGAAATTTTAACGAGGCATATTTAATTAAACAATTAAAAAGTTAGGCAATTCTTGTCCAATAAAAGCAGCAGAAAGTTTCTCACGTTTTCTTTGGAAAATGATTATATTGACGCTGATGTATTGTACATTTAATTAATAATTTAATTTCTTTTCAATATTTTTTGTACTTTAAAAATGAAAATCACCATTAAACAAGTGATGTAAACTTTTGTTTGTTACGAGTACAATCATTTGCTGCTTGAGTTTTAAAATTAATACACCAAAAAATATAGCTGAAAGGAATTTAACGATTTCCCTATTTACTTTGAAGTAAGTATATTACAAATACTTTATACCTACTTAATGAAAATTTATCCACATGTCGTGTTCGCAACCAGCTTCTAATTGTTACGGAATTGTTGTCCGCGCGATTGTTTAACTTTTTTATTTATCGTTATAAATAAAATAAAATAGACCACATTTTTTCATTAGAAATTTAATATTAACTGTATTACGGCTCAGTGCCTCTAGTTTCACTCTGGATTTTAAAGTTAATTTCTAGCGGTTTCATTTGTAGTTTTATGCTATTCGTAATATCCTAACAAACTCAATTAACAGTTGTTTATATTTGTTTAGTGGTCCTTTAACGTTCGTTATTTACACATAATTATTATAACCATCTCTTTTTTTCTCAGAAACGAAGTTTAAAAGTCGATGGCCTGAATCCGTCTTGAAGGCTCAGCATCGTGATGCTTGAGATTAAATTGAGATTTGAGCGTCGTTTCGTAATTAAGGTCTAATGTTATACTTGGGTACAATATTGGTAAGAATTGTATCTATTACGCAGTTGTAACATACTTACTGTCAATTTAAGAATGCGTTTAAATTAATTACGTTTTCCATGATTTTAAATACTTGTTGTTAGGTGGGTACTTTATTGTTGTATTTTTTGCGTTTTGATTCAACGCTAATTCGTTAACGGTAGAGGCAACAACTTTAATCACCAATAACATTCTAAACACATAGAGAACCTACAAGAAAAAATATTCGAATGTATCAAATGAAGGTAGAGCTTATATGGCCTTTGTCGGCGCGTAGCATGGCGCGGGCGCATGCATCATGTGTAGCGTGCGCTGCATTTGTCCACATTATTGGTATTTTACATTTTAATGAAATGCTCACCTTACAATGTTGGTCATTAGCACCTACTTATCTTACTTATTTTTGCTTGTAAAATAAAATAACGTTAAGGCGTACCCCTCACATGACTGTATCATTTAATATTGCTACTTTAAACCCTGAGTATTTTAGTTGTATTGGCAAGCCTTAAGATATCCCAAAGAATATCCACAAGATCCTCTTAAATTGCCTCGTTCTGAGAGTTGGAGTGGGTAATCAATAGTCAAATTCAGGCTAGTAGGCATATTCCCAATGGTCTTTACTACACCTTTTTGAGCTTTATAACTAAACTGACGCTTACTGAATGTTTGTGCCAGACCACATATCTTTATGTTAGTGTTTTAGGTCTTTCAGGTAAATGTTAGGCATACCAATGACACTTCATGTTGTCAATAGTTGTCAAGTACGAGTACATACAGTGTACAACATGTCACACCTGTTGATTTCTTATTCAATCTCGTGTGAGTAGTTCAAGGGAAACAAATAACGAAGAACTAACAACTTGGGGGAGGCATTTGTCTAGCAGTGGACTTCATTTGGCCTACTCGTATAAACAATTAAGCTAATTTCCTCGGGGTGAACTGGTTTTTTATTCAGTTCTGCCATGCCTCCAAGCTGCAACCGTAGCGTGGCGCGCGCGCATGTCTCACGCTCGTGACAGTGCGCATCTTGTGCATTTGATACGCAACTCGCAACCTGCAACCGCAGTGTATGTAACCAACCATGTTTATTGCACGAATTATGATCTGAGGTGTAACTTTGCCGTTGCTTTATGGGTTCCCTCCAACCGTTGAAAAACTGACACAGCGTTTTGGCAGTTCTCAGGAATATATTCACGTTCCCTAACCCAATTTACTTCAGTATTCACTAGCTACTTTATAACAACTATTTTATAACAACAAACAAGGTTTTAACTGAGAAACCATAAAAAAAAACACGCAATACTACTTACGAAAATGTACGGAACCCAGAATGCGAGTGCTGCTCGCCAACGGCCTAGTTGGCTTTCCAAGTATTGATTTATTGCCAGACTAGTATCCAGAAAAAGTATTGTAAACAAAAACAAAATTGACTTAAATAAAAAATCGATACGGCTGTTGGTCCCATAGAAAAAGTTATTGCATTTGTGCAGCGGAATTACTTCTTGGATGTGCGTTCTTTTAATGGAACCTCATATATTAAGGTATGCGTTACATTTATTACTTACATAATAAGTGTTCTAACGTTATGAATAAAGCTAAAATTAATGTCTAAACTCAATTAAAACCTATGTCTGTGATGTATTGTTTGCTTCCATCACAGACTTCTCGAATCTCATAATCATAGTGTGAACCTAAGACCATGGCTTGTTGAGTTGTAGATTAGATTAGATTTATTCGCCTGCTACAATATCGTCAGTGCATCACAACGAACTTGTCACTGATCAATATGCGCCGCGGCAGTTGTTCGCGTCTCGCGGACGGGGCGGCGTATTTGCGCAAACCGTATTAGATTATGGCTCCGCACAACGCGCGTCGTCGCAGCGCCATCGCAAACAAACACCGACTAATTCTTGCGACGCCCACGAGCTGATGTAATTATTCGGCAGCTCCCCTGCTTGCAACTGTCGCGTGTAAAAAACTAATTTAATTACTTTTCAATGGTAAACACCAAGATTTAATTCGGTGAAGGGTGCATTGTTTGCATATTGCAACAGAAAAGTATCACAGTCAAATCCTTTATTTTTAGTAGATGCCAAAATGGTGAGATGATACTGAGGTAACTTTAATCTATCACAAATCAGTCAACCCAAGAAAAATACGGTTTGATGATATTTTTCGATAGAAGATTCAATCAAAGCGTTAGCCAATAGTACCGGTGTCTTTGAGAAGTGTAGAGCTACCGATGACTACAAGTACATTATTGCAGCGTTGCCTTTGATATCTTTAAGATCACTGAACGCTTTCTGCCTTTAGTCAAGATTTAAGCATACGCTCTCTTACACCAAAGTTATTAGACTCCCCGCTCGGCTGACCAAAAGTCAGTAGTGTCTTAAGGCCGAAAGAAAGAAATACGAGTAATGCAGTATTTTCTTTCAACTTTCGTGTTTGTTCCAGACGGAGCACCGCACATGTTGCGCGTGCGGCGAGCCGATCGCCGACCGGTTCCTGCTGGAGGTGGGCGGCGGCGCGTGGCACACCGGCTGCCTGCGCTGCTGCGTGTGCGCCGTGCAGCTGGACCGCCACCCCTCCTGCTTCCTGCGCGACCGCCAGGTCTACTGCAAGCAGGACTACGCCAAGTGAGTCCCGCCCTCGCTCTAGCAGCAGGACTGTGCTGCCCGGTCGTGCTGGAAGCCTAGAAGTGGGCGGCGCGCGTGGCAAACCGGCTGCCTGCGTGACCGCCACGTCTACTGCAAGCAGGACTGCGCCAAGTGAATCCTGCCCCTGCTCTGGCAGGTCTGTCGACCAGTTCCTACCTCCTCTACAGCTGCGTGTGAATCACACATGATTGTGCAAGAGTATGCCAAGCGAGTTTTCAGACTGACAAACGTCTTCATCATCATCATCATCATCATCATTTCAGCCATAGGACGTCCACTGCTGAACATAGGCCTCCCCTAAAGCTTTCCACGTTGATCGATTGGTAGCAGCCTACATCCAGCGCTTCCCTGCTACCTTTACGAAACAAACGTCTTGCTGACAATAAATTTAAGTGAAAAGAGCCAGCTTCAAGCGTGAACGACCAGTTGTTTGCAAGATTCTACAAAGCTATTATCTTCTGTTAGTGGTAGGTCCGTGTCATAGTAAAACCCAAAAAATGCGTCTGTGATTTGTTGCCAAATCCCGTAATAGTGATAATTTGTAGAGAAAAATGCAACATAAAAATTTAAAATCTGTGATTTTAATTAAGAATTCAAAGTCTAACTTAATTTTCACATCAAAGGACGGTAGACATTACCTAATCAACTTTAATTGACTGGATACGATTAATTGTTGATGGATATCTAATAATAATTCACTTAATTTGTCCTTCATTCTTAGTTGACTGTCTATCAATAACCCAAAGGTATCAGTCCGTGAAAATGACAAGTTTTCTTAAAATTGAAAAAAGTTATTATAATAAAATATGTGCAAACACCAAGCGCATTCCAAACAGGATTACCTATAAGTACTCTTAATAAAAACGAATAGAACTGCCGCAAAAAATACTACGCTAGTAAGTATTCCCTCCGCAAAAAGCAAGATTAAATTATGCTAACTCAAATGAACAAGGTGTTCTTCAAAGCATTTCTACTGACACAGATGATACTATACGATGCTATTCGTAGCTAATTGCAAAATAAAGTTCATAAGTACTTCTAGACGCGTATTCATACATCGATAACTTGTTCATCATCAAACGTTTTACCTCCAGCCACAATCGCCCGAAATTGCTGACCAATAACGGAATGTGAGGTATTCAAAACATTTCTCTACACGATCGGCACCGTTTAGCCGGGGCGTACGATAATCGTTCACAATACTCTGCCTACGTGCAATTAACCTTCGCATCAGAATGTCCGTAGTCATCATTTCCCGAGTCATTCCTTGTGTGGCGAGGGCTACCCGGCCGATGATAGATGGTGTCCACTTGCACGGGCTTGGTGGTAAAGCTAGAACTTTTGACCGTGGTCGGGTAGCGCGCCCAACGATGTTAAGAGTCGATAGTATATTTGACAGGTGCTTATCGAGTTATTTTTGGGCAAAGTTCAAAGTGAAGGTTTTTCTCATTGTAATGCAATTCCATCATATACTTAGTTATTCACAGATAATAATAAAACCGTCAAGGTAATAGTTAAAACCCGAATAACGAGCGAGTACAACATCACTGCGTATAAAATTGATTAATTTATTGGACCACCTACATCCATAACAGTAAATATTTTCAAAACTCCCACGTAAAAAGAAAGTAGGAATCCCTTTAAAATCTAAAGGTGAATGAATATTGTTGCTCGCTGAAAAACACAAATAGGCGTAATAATATTTTCTGATGCTTAAAATTTAAGATGAATAGTAAATAGCTTTATCTGTATTATTATTGGTGAACTTGAGTCTTCGATTTTTAGTGAATTATTTGTTGTGACACATTCCGCCAATCCGTTCGGACTTAAACAAACGATGCTAGATCAGATGTCGATGATTGCGTTTTTATCGACAAATTCCCCGCGCTGCGCCCGCGCCGAGTAGGCGGTCCGACCCGTGACCCCGCGCGGGTGGCGGCGTGTCGGCCGCGTCGGCGATGTCGGCGTCGCATCGATACCGCCTCATGTCAATACGCGTGTTTGTTTCTCAGGGTGGAACGCTGACCCACGTGAGACAAGAATTCCGACTTACTTATTTGTTACCCACCAGTCCAATCCAATAATTTAGTAAAAAGTGTATAATCAAGTATAAAATTATTTGTAAAGACAAAAATTGGGGACACTACCTACGACTTTGTTTAAAATTCGTCATCGTTGGTTGGGTTTTATTGGCTATTTATCTATAACATCCTGGCTGCAATAGCATTGCAGTGTTGGGAACATGAAATGGGACTAGTTATTACAGCTTACAATAGTGATTTTGTATTGGCTAATAAATCACTGAGGTGGTTTCTGGCTTGATTAGAAACTTGCAGACTTAAATCAACATGGGTCTCAGTTACTGCCTGCTAAGAGATGCCTATCTTAGATGTTTATAAAGTAAAGCGAGTAAGAGTAAAGTTACGAATTATGCTAGATTTCTATATTCAATCCTAATCCAGATCCTTCCGTCAACTGTCAAATTTCAATATTTTTTTGGTAAAAATATCTGCGGTTTTCGATGTTTTTACATTTCATATTGTTAACAATATTAAAGTGTAAATGCATCGACTATTTTGGATATTTAATCTAAAACTGAATTCAATTTGACAGTTGTAATGTAATCCGGATTTAGACAAGGTTTGAATATGGGAAACAGGCGTTATATAGTTAACTTAGGAAAGCATTAACAGAACAGCTTTATTTATCCTACACTGATTCAACGGGTACACAAAAGGTAAAAAAGTAAAACAAAACAATTGAAAGAGTACATATAAAAAGATATAAAAGCATAACATACGAGTAAAAGAAATATTTTTCAGTAGCTACTTTTATTTGGCTGGCTTGTACTTACATTTGAAGATACTTGAAAAGTTTCAGTTTCATCAAATACCAGCAAGTGATTGATCAGCTCATATCCTGTAAAAAACAGCAAGCAATGTAACCATTCTCACAGTTCTGCTAATTCATAATAATGTGTTTTTTTTTCATCATACGCTGATGAAAATTTCAGAATTTAAGGTGCTTGCCTTCATAACTAATTTAATAATCACATGCTTAATTAATTTAATTATTTTTTCTTTGTACGGTAATGAATAATTAGTAACTTTAACATGGTCGTTAAAGTTGAAAGAAAAGTACGTACATTTTATAGTCACAATAAGTTCTGCTGCCTGCCAACATAAAACTAAAGAGTTATATCACTGACACTTTTCACTGCACTGTATCACATTAAACAAACATAAATTTTTAAAACAATCTAATTAAAAGAACCATAACAAACAAAATATTTATCGCGGACATCCTTCTGACAAGCTGTTGCTTTACTGAGTACTTCTCAATCTCTCAATAGTCAATACCTATAAACCGGCATATTAAAATCCGGTTGGCAATGGAGTATTTTTATTTTATTCAGAACAACAAACAATTACATAATATAGCTTATACCAGTATTAATGAATATTATTAATATTACTAATTATGTAACCAATAACATTGTTCGCAAAGTAATTTTCAAAAAAGGAAAACAAAAACCAAAGCAGTGACCATCTACTAGTGTTATCTATACTTATAATAAATCTGTAGAGAGGTCAAATCTGTACATTAAATATATTTTCAAAATAACTATCAGGGGGTGATTAGTGATCGATACTGATGCCAAAAATGCAATCAGTAAAATTTTTGTCTGTCTGTCTGTCTGTCTGTCTGTCTGTCTGTCTGTCTGTCTGTCTGTATGTTCCTTATAGAAACAAAAACTACTCGACGGATTTTAACGAAACTTGGCACAATTATTCTTCATACTCCTGGGCAGGTTATAGGATACTTAGGAATTCCCACGGGAATGGGAATTAGCGGGAAAATCGTTTTGTATGAAAAATCTGAACCGCTTAAGTTAGACGCTTGAAATTCGGCATGCAGGTACCTTAGTAAACTTAAAGCTTAGTTACAACAGGATATTGCAAAATTCCCACGGGAACGGGAGTTAGCGGGAAAAAACATTTGTATGTAAAATCTAAACCGCTTAAGTTAGACACTTGAAATTTGGCATGCAGGTACCTTAGTAAACTTGAAGCTTAGTTACAACAGGATATTGAAAAATTCCCACGGGAACGGGAGTTAGCGGAAAAAAACATTTGTATGAAAAAATCTAAACCGCGTAAGATAGATGAAGGAGGTACAACGGGATTCACGCGTACGAAGTCGCGGGCGGCCGCTAGTGTATTAATATAACAAATATACTAAGTATTGACTTTTTAAATGTAGTAGGTAGTGCCTAAATAAGTGAACTCATTTAAAAACTTAATATCTTGGTTTTTGGGGATTTGACAACACCACCTCATTCTATAATACTTCTGTATCAACATTGGCTTTGAAATTATACTTATTTATCAATGGTATTTTTAAAACCATAGTTACAAATTTTGAAAATCACAAATGAAAGAGGAGTGAGACACTATGTTTCCCCGATATAAAAGACATCAACGATATTTTTCGTACTATTGTAGTACTTACATAATTAAGATTTTAATAATATTTAGTAATAATAACAGCAAACCTCCAGTAAAAAGTATTACTAATTTTAAAAACTGTTATCCTTCTTCGAAAGAGAAATGTTTTTCGTTAGATGTGTTCGGTTCGGACAAATAGCTTGAAATGTATCGATCGATTGATGCCTAATTTATTAGGAATTATTATACAACAAATATTATAGCATAATACAAACATACATGAATATCTCCTTTGGACCATTTCAAACAAAGCCAACTAGCCCCAAAGTAAGCAACGTAATACAACAAAAGTAATATGCTTGTGTTATGGGTGCTAGCTTAACGAATATAGGCTATTTATATACTTTTTTTGCAATACATACATCATTTAATTTCTGCCCGGCCGAGATTCTAGCCCGGGATCTCGTGGCATAGTAGTCCGTTTCTGAACCACTACACCAAACGGCCGACAGACTGCTAAAATCATAACCCTTCTTTTTGGCTTCTCCGTAGTCGGGTTATAACTTATCAAGATCAACTGAATAGTGATTTCATCAGCTTATTTTTAAAAACATACCAAAGAAATATGAAAGAATTGCGTTTTACAAGACTGTCAGTTGACTGTAAGTTGGTGGTATGGTGGTGTCAAATACCCATCAGCCCATCATCAAGTGTTGTTTTGAATAGTTGACAAATACTTTTATAAAAGTAGCTAAAAGAAAAAGCAATATTAACAAAATAATATAGCTTTAGACAATAGCTACAGTGCTCTTAGAAATAAACTGATGTTTGGTCATAAATAAGGTTCCGTTTACGAGTTGGCAAAGAGCATCATTAATGTTAGCTAATTAAAAGCTCCTCGGAGCTTGCGAGCTTCGGCACATCTGCCCGAAGCTCCCATGTATTTACATAAAGAAAGGGAAACGATTCTAACAGGTGCGTGAGAACTTACTTTTGAGAGATATAGAAACAAACCAGGAGTGGAGAGATTGAATTTTAAGTTGGGTCCCGTAGTTTTAATCCTTTTTAAGGTTGGTTATTATGGACTCCAGATTTTACTGTCCACAAAAATATTTAACATTCTTTATCATAGTAACTTTGGTGGCCTTAATTGGTTACATAATTAGAATTAATACTAATATAATAGAAAGAATAATCGATCCTAAGCTGAACATCACAGTCGTAAATGTGTGTAACTACACCCTAAATAAGGCAATCATGCAATCAAAGTATAAAAAAAGTTAACATAAACTACACAAAACGTTGAAAACCGACGCCAAAATAGATCTCATCTTATAAGGACTTCTTTCTCATTAAATTATCGCAACTAATTAAAACCAATAGCGCACAATTAAACATTGTATCTAACTGGAGAACCCTAACCGCTGCTCGAAGAGTGGTTTTATTGAAAATCGAAGCTCAATCCACAATGGGGCAGCGGAATGCTCGGTAAAAAACGGCGTGACTTGCAAGTGCGACCTTTTCATTTGTCATTTATTTTGATTGTGATAACTGGCCGCGACGTGATCGCAGAACGTCCGAGCGAGGACCACCAGCTCGAGCCTCCCGCATTGTTCCCGCGCCAGCTGTCATCCCTCGTGATAGCGATCGGGGAGACCTCGTGAGCTCTGGAGTTACATATCACAGCACTAGCCTTTTGGTATTAAGCTCTATTAAGCACAAAAGGAATGTCAGCAAGTGTAGACGTTTTTGAATGGGTGTCATTCTTTCATTCTAACTATACGAACTGGGAATCATTCACGCCATTGATTGTGTTGTGCGAACTGTAAGCTGTGGTGTGCCGCCTCGAAGTCGAAAAACTAGTATTTCGTAATGGGTAATTTGCGTTTGCAAACTCGAATGCCTTACTCGATGATGTCAGCTTTTATCATTGAATGCTTTTGTTTTGTTCAGTATCACTGTCGAATTCATCTGAGACCATGGAAAAAATGAAAGTTTTTCTGTAAATGGTGTAGTATTCATTAATGTCCCTGCAGGATAGAAGTCTTAGTATGTAAATTTTAGATTTTATTGTATATGAAGCAATAAGGTCAACAAAAGTATTTACCGAACTGTATTGTGGTTGATAACCTTGCCCGTGAGGCGCTCTAGAGGCTTGAGCAATCTCATTACATTCTTTGTTGCCAGCCTCTCTACTGTCCACTAGGCATTGCATTATACGATTAAAATACTTTTACAATGAATTCAAATTAATGTTTTAATATTTCGCATCGTTAGCTGACACTAAGGTCCGTATCAATATCCATGTACGAATCTACATTAATTACAGCCTGTAATAGAATGGTTATAGAACCAAATAGCTTTGGAGACATATCAATGTATTTAACCAATCACATTCTAAATTGCAGGTTTGAATGTAGATTTGACAATGCAATGCATTGTAATTATGCGGGTTCTAGCGGACCAAGAGCTTAGCTAAGTTAATTTAGCCTTGCTCGCATAGCTGACGCTGTTTACTAAGAGTTTTAATAGTCTGTGCACAATAACTATGGAAAACTACGCAGTCATGATCCAAACTGATTTAACTTAATAGTGCTTAATTTTGACACAACGGGATTTTCTATCCCGAACTACAACCAATAGGAATAATTAACAACATGGACGAAAGTTTTGACGGGAGGAATTTAAAATCGGGTTCGTTAATATCGTCCGGAATCCGGATGCAAGTAAGTCAAACGTGGCGAGTTATCTATGAATATCAACTGGAGGATCTGCAAGTCATTGTTGTCGCTTGCGTCCGATGACGTATGTTATGAAACACACGCGCACACTATTCGGGCGAGGTATAATATCAGGGTCAATAATTATTTTAATTATGTATTAGATCTTTCCATATGTCAAAAATATGTGCTTGTACTTTATTGTAAAAAGTATTGGCAAGGAATAGCATACCAGGCACCTCAATAAGTTTCCTAAAACTTTGTGTTACCTGTGTGCTTACCATGAGTTTACGTTAGGTGTGCTCGCTAGCGACTGCGTAAAAAAATGACATTCATTGTATGACATATTGTGCAGCGCCCCTAGCGGCTACTTTCAAGAAACAAAATTTTCATAGAGATTTTTGACGTACTCGCTAGCGAGCACACCTAACGTAAACTCATGGTAGGTACACTGATATGACAACCCGTAGCTGAATACATTGAAAGTTACCTACGAGTAGGTTTGGATCTTCTGGGTTCAATTCCGCGCGAAATTAAAAATATTGTTTCATATTATTGTACTCTTGAGATTAGATGAAAGATGAACTTTTGAAATATACAAATTTTATTACAGGCGGGATTTGAAATCGAATTTGTAACATGCGTTGTAGAGCAATAAGCAAACAAGGCTTTTTGAAAATAAAATCCCGAGATAGTTTAATTTATCATTAGCAATATCAGCAGGGTTTCTCTGTATTGTGTGACAGATCGAGCCGAAAACAGGCGTTTTAACAGTCTGCAGCGGTGTCCATTCACGCCAAAAGGAGCAGAACATGGCAACAACTCCGCTTTATGCATTTTTAAAACAGAAACCCTCCCCAAAACTAATTTCACTCCGAAAAACCAATAATGTTACTATTGAAAATAAATTGTGTACAGACAGGGCTCGTTATCGACGGCGTGTCACAGGCTAAATAATATTTCAGTTCGTAACGAGCGCCCGCGGCTACCGCGTAATTGCTTCGTTGATATATCATCGGCGTGTGTTTATTTTACGCGCCTTTTTGTCTGGTAGCCGCGTTCTTTTGTTTTACTTACACTAGCCCGACTTTGAAGTGGTTCGGCTGATTTATCGTAGACTGTGACAGGTTTATTTGCTGTGGATTTTGAATTGAAAGGCGGAGTAAATATGATTTGTAGTTACAGTGGACAATAGTTAGTAATTTAAATTGTATACCTCCTCCTATGGAAATACGATTCTTGGTCTGGGTTCGCTTTTATCAGACACAAGCTAAGGTAAAGCAGTTGGCAAAAAGTGGATCAATTGACTTCCGATGGCAATAGCAAATAGAATGGGTGGATCGTACACAGAACCAAAGTTGCGATACAATGACAGAAGAAGAAGAACTAGAAGATGATGAATTAGAATCTCAAGAATAAAATCAGTGGCATTTCTATTGTTGGCTGTACGTATGCGCCGGCGCACGCGATGTCGCCGCCCCCGCGCGCGCAAATGCGAACCGCGTGTCGTATGTAAATGCGCCTTGTCGCCCCCGACTTTAATTAATCCCGGCCGCATAAATAAGCCAACCCGGAGGAATATAGCGATATAAACAATGGGATAGATCCGATGCTCTGGGAGTACGATGGCTATCGGCTATTGACTATTGATAACACGTTTGATGGTTACTTGGGAATTGGCAATTGTAAATATCGGTAGGATGCTTTTTAATCGTCCTACTATGAGATACAGAATAAAGCCAGGCCAGCTGAAATGCAGTAAACAAACTTGATGAGGCTTACAGGTTAGATATAGTAATCGGGACTGCAAGGAGCTTTAAAAAAATGCTGTGAGCTTTGTAAGGTTTATTATCGTTAATATGGTGATGGAAGAAAGTTCGTGAGATATCGTCGGTCTAAGTTGACCGACAATATCTCGCTTTTAAAAGCCTGCGACGTTGCCAACCTATCCAAGAACGAATAAGGAAACTCCATCAGAACTTCTTGGTCGTTATGAAAACTCTCGTCACTACGAGGAAGTTTCAGCGAGTAGGTATAATTTATCAGAGGTCGCCGGTCACCCTTGAACTCGTGGAGGCGTATAAATAAGCACAGTAAATCGGCTAATAACCCGGCCTACCAAAACCTACGAGTAATAAAGATAATGTTGTCGACAACTCAAGGCGAGGTATTTCCAATTGCGAGCAATTCCCTAATTGGGTGGACGCTTGTTGTGGTGCTGTTGCTGTTTAACATTTCCGAGTTGTCCGCCCGGAGCTGGCCATTGTTATCGCCAAGTTGGGGCACACCGAAGGCGTTTGACAATATCGGGTGCGTGTAGTGCGCGTGCCCGGGGCGCGCCGTAAATCCTCGCGCTGATTGCTTTCCGCGGCGCCCGCGCAGCCCCCGCCTTTTAATACCCATTCAGTCGGCCCATTCACTCGACGACATGATTTAAGTTATTTGTTTTAGATACAAGTCCAATCTGAGATTCATTGGAATATTATACGAGGCCTGCTCGCCGTGGGCGATCGCTGACGGATCACCACAATGCGCCGCTAATAAGAGTTGCGCGTGACGTACTACAGCGCGTGCGCCTGCGCACAGGCCTTCGCGGGCAGGTCCCTCACGGTGACAGCCTCTGGCAAAAATGTAACACAAATCAATCAATTTGATTTAAACAAGGGTGTTCGATAATTACAACACTTAAAAATGTTATAGTATTGTTCTCAGTCATTTTGTAATTATTCTGCTCTACTTTTGCATAAATATTGTAAGTAATAGCACAGAATAATAATAAGTATAGCTATTACTGCAATTACATATTTTTGATGCAATCTTTTTACCACACATTATGATAACATCTATATTGCAACCTTTCTCTTTTATCTTATGAGTCTGAATACCAGTTAAAAATGGCATTTTCAATGCATCTTTGTAGATGCAATCTTCGTAGATTACTCGTGTAGAGGCACATCTCGTTCAAATTCGTGCAAGTTTGCGCTATTATTGTTGGATATTCAACGCTACATTATCGCAGTGCTGATACTACCGACCGCTCTCAGGCCAAAAGCCTATTCCAAGCGCGAGCTTGCAGCGGAGGCTGCGCCGGCGCCGGACCACCCCCGGCCGCCGCATGAATAGTCAACGCCGGTACTTATCGCGACGCAACATCTTCATTACGCCGAGTGTTAAAACTTGTTAATCTGTCACTTAGTTAATTATTATGCGAGGCCCACATTAATTGATTCAGCCGGCGACAAAATGTTAATAAGTGGTGATAAGCCGGAGTGCTCAAACGCCCCGTTTTGAAATGCAGATCGCGCCGGGCAGTGTGTGGAAGGCGCAGATAACGCGCGGACTAAATTAATACTCGGCTGACACGCGATTCTGCGCTTTTGAACTTAAAACTGTCGCTATCGCGCTGATAACCGCCGACCCATTTTACGGTAGCTCTTAACCTTTTAAGTCTAACCATTTACTTTAAAAGTTCCCATCGTAAATCTCTCGCGGTAAGATTTTAATTTTCAAGCCGGATTCCTCGAAGATTCATTTGGAATTGGTTATTTAAGTTAATGGTCCGCTGTTACTGACTTCCTGATATGTAATTTAATTGCCCCTGTGTATTGTAATAGTGGTTCTAGAAGCGCAAAATTTGATTATGCAAACTTTACATGCTCTGGATGTAGGAAGGAGTGCCAACTGTTTTAGATTTAATCTTGTGTAATCTCGCGTAATCTCGGGCAACATCATCTCTCATGAAGGTGACCGCCGAGGCCGTGTTACGCGATATGCCGGCGTTAATGGACTGCATGAGCCCACTTAATTAATTAAATATTAAGGGCCGCGGAATGGTAATGAGCCGCAGCCGGTGCGGTGGCACCCGCTCGGCGGGTTTCGCTCTGTTTTATTTACAAATAATATCACTTGTAACGCTGGGCTTACGCAAAGGATACTCCTGAGCCTACCGGGACTGGGAGAATTAAAAATACAATGGTACTTACAATCATGACTGTTCGTCGAATTTGTCCCTGAGCCCGTTGGAACTTAATTTCAGACCTTATGGGTTATTACCGATCGTATTACCCTATTTCCAAAGTCCAAAACGTCCTGTGGTAATCATTAACTAACGATGATTGCTTTTAAGTCTGCAATATCCCAAGCGCCTTACTACAACTTACCTACTAACTAATAATCGAATCATAAACTTAAAAGCTGTAGTTTTAGACTTATTTTTAAAAGAAATCATCTGAGAATATTCATTTGTCAATGCTTTCTGAACGCTTATTTGCACCTTTGCACAACGTGATCTTTGTGTCCTTTGTTACGGTAAGGTTTCGAAACTCCATTTTGATTAAGATGAATCGTCGTGCGAGGTGAACCGGAGCCTCATCTGGGGTCACACTCCGTGAGTATTGATGTATCAGCTCTATTCATCTCCCTCGCTCTTCCCGTCGTTCAAGATGAACGAGAGAGACCGATGGAGGTGAATTTGTGGAAGTAGTAGTTTAGAGTAAGGCCCGCCGGCCTAACGAAGCGTGCGCGATCCATCACCGGCGCGGGCGCATCAGCGGCTGCGCGAAAATTCACGCGAGGGAACGGCAACTGCAATATCGCTGTCTTGAATTAATGATTGTGTAATAAACGATTGCATGTACTCCACAAACAACAGACTTTAGGCACTTCATGGAACTTGAGCATGGATAACAAGAACAGCTCCTTAGACCACCACTTGAGCCTCACTTTTGGTACAGGAAGAAGTATTGGCACTTATATTAAACTAACATTGATAACCATGCCTAGCGTGTATACTTGTAGGTAAAGGGGAAAGGACTGATCGGAAACTGCTCATGAAGGACCCCTAAGATAAGACCTGTTGATGAAACATTCATGACATGACTCAACTGTATTTTGCCGTAAGTAAGTAACTAAAAGTAATATCCTAACCTACTCCCTGTCATGTGGGCTTTTATCTGCCTATGAGCCGTCTGACATGCTCCAGGGGATCGATGTGAGCGTGCCCTCTGAAGCATGCTGTTGGCTTATCGGTCATTAACAGTGTTCGCAACTTGGCCCTCGTGGATATAGTGTTAAGGAGCAGAGTCACATAATGTACTTGCAGGTATAGTTGGAAGAGCAAGGTACAGTCATTGTTAACGATTAATTTACCCTAGATAGAGCCGACTAAGACTAGACCTCTACCCATGTTACTACAAACGTAACTACCTCCAGAGAGCTATATCGCAGGATTAAAATTTTCTGATAACATTTTCTTTTCTCTGTTTAATAGTTTATCTGTTGATGGAAGTTTAATCCTAATCTTAACCTTAAAGCTTTCTTTAAAACTCTAAACATGAACCGACGAGGAATTCCGTGTCTAACCCCATACCGAGGTAAGTATTAAATTATAACGTGTGCTTCAATTATCGCGCTATTCATACTCATATTCCAGGAGGCGTATTAAAGTTCATCGGAAACAAGTTTAATGAATCCTAATGCAGCCATTACCATTATTCATCGCGTACTATAGCATTGCGAGTTACAATGTATGCGAGCGAACTTCTGTGTGTATTTCTTTTGCTCAGCGAATTAAAATTGTATGATTAATGGTGATAGTTCCGCCGTAAACAGTAGGTGTTGGACGTTGGTGGAAGCCTACTTCCTAACGTGCACACACTAAGGGCACAGCCGCACTCCTGAACTCTGAAAACCTACAACTCTGAAGTCCTATTGACCAGACAGTTTTATTGAATTATATTTAATGAGAATAATGATAGCAATGAATAAAAATGTAAACTAGATAAACAATCGTCCGTTAAAAATGCGATTTGTGTAATAAGTGTTGCGTCATATACGTCGACTGGTCGTGTAATATTTCAGCTTGATAGAAAACCGGGAAATGGGAAAGTTAAATTTGTGTACATACACCGGACAGTGAAACTATAATTATAAACTTGTAAAAAATTCTCCGAAAATAATTCGTTACGATTTTAAACAATTCAACAAAACAAAATTAAAACTGAATTCAAAAAATAATAATAAATAAACAACGTGCAATTGAGAACCTCCTTCTATTTCGAAATCAGTTAAAAATAATTGTCCAATTAGAAAATAATTTAAAGTTACCAATACCAATATATCGTAAAATGTTAACGATACATTGCTTTCGGAAACAGGAGTCGCTTGTACCAATACTAATAAAAATACGCGCTGGTGTTCAAACCGCTATCAAAATTGCACTCTGACTTCACATGTGATGTGCCTTTACCCTTATGGCCTATCATAATATTTTAATTAACTTCAGTGCAACTGGGCTATCGTATGAGTACATCGTCGTAAAAAGTTTTTAATGACTGAATATAATTGTGATTGTGCGATTGATTTATACCAATAGCTTAGACTTATTTATGCATACAGTATATCTAAGTAATATACTCACACTTAAACCGTAGAAGCAAAGTATAATAATGAATACCTACTGTAGAAGTATGTTGCGGTCATTTTGTAAAAAATATCGGTGAAAAGTTACAGTATCTCCGAGTAATTCTGAGTGGCATAGGTAATAAATAGCAAGCAAGTTTCACGATTAATTATTCTAATCTAAACGGAATTTTCGGAAATATACGGTGCAATCTTTCTATGGACAAAATAAATTTTTTCAAGTATTACAATGATCGAGCTTTTATTAGGTATCTGTCATGAAATAAGCACCTACACACGATTATTTTGAGCAAGGCAACAGTACATAAAGTCTAAGATTAACTGAATTTAGTAGTTCGGGTAAGTTTAACGAAACTGCGACCAGAAAAGACTAAGGGCCAGTGTGCCTACCATGAGTTTACGTTAGGTGTGCTCGCTAGCGACTGCGTAAAAAAATGACATTTAAATGTATGACATATTGTGCAGCGCCCCTAGTGGCTACTTTCAAGAAATAAGATCTTCATAGAATTTTTTGACGTATTCGCTAGCGAGCTCACCTAACGTAAACTCATGGTAGGCACACTGAACAAAATGCTCGTAAAGCAACCACGGGCAAAGGATATGTCCAGCCGTAAAACAAAGCACATAACTCCGTCGAAGTGGCACTTACCCTCTTGATTTCTATGATTATAGAACACTTATTGCCTCTCCAGGAGATTGGCTTAATTCATTACATGAATGGAGAGCGGGTAAATTATCGCTCTATAATTTTATCTATGAGATATTTTATTGCACAAGTCTATTAAATTAATTCCTAGTAGCAAACGTTACGATCGCCGTACAATAAATATTAAATAGAACATAAGATAGAGTCATTCCGATTACGTAAGATCTAAAAAACAATATACTTGCTCCCCTAATTTAACTAATCTTCAGACTAAGAAAAACTAAAGAAAATGTACAGCTAAAATGAAATGGTTCGAAGTTTCGAAATGTCCCAAGAATTGCCAATAAAAACAAAAAAAAAAGTAATTCTAATCTACAGGTTTTCTCAATACTTAGTTTTCGCAACCTAACGCGTCTCCTGGCCGCAACTTTACCTATAACTCATCTCCAAAGAAATAGCAATCTAGCATTAAATTTATGATATACACTTAATGTCAGTTTCGTTTATGCAAAGTGCTGGTTGGGCCCCGTCCTGTGTCGTACACAGGTACAGTCAGGCGCACAATATGTATCCACATTTTATTCACAAGTCACCGCGATAAGAGCTAAGGAGTGGATACATGTTTATGCTCTTAACTGTACACTGTTAAGTATGAGTGCTCCCGCGTGGGTGTGGAAACCCGCTCATATACATAAAAGCTTGTAATGTCGGACTGGGTGAGACCTTAGGGCTTAGTTCACCAGTTACTGTTCAGTGCCTCTACCATGAGTTGCCATCGAAAACTTGTATTCGTATACTACAGTCGATAGAGTTTAAACGTGGATCGATGAAGTTTGCATTAAAATCATACCATGAGTTCAATTACCGTATACTTTACTCGCCAGCGATAATTCGATGGTTTTGTGATGTCATGTTGGTGAACATGTAAACGTATCCAACTTCACACTCTATGAATGGATGAATGAAAGAACGAATGCCGCTCCTTTCTAACTATATAGAAAAGATAGAGTAGGAAATAACAAAAATGTCAAAAATAACACTGCAAAATTTAAGTGTCCTAGAACAGTGCTTAAAGCTGAATTAACATGATGATTTTAAATTTGTATTGTTTATTTCTTGTCATTGCGACTTTGACGCAGCTGTTGTCATGACAACAGATAACAAAACATGTTTTGTTGAAGGATTATTGATGATTAATTTTCCACAAAAAATTGGATTTTAACCACGATAGGAAAATGAGAACCTGCGCCTATCCGTTTAAACCGATTGTAGAATTTATGGAAAGGTAAGTTAAGTAAAAATAAACATACTATGTGGTGGAGGAATTTCGATATTAACTTCTTTCCGACATAATTTAATAAAGAAAACACCTAAAATGACCTAAAACCACAATTTTATTTTGCTTTTCACACGTCAATAAGCCAGTGAGTTACGTTACTGTGACAGCTAAGGTATTTTTCGATGACATCTTTGAAAATTGCAACTCATGGTAAGTTATTTGTATGAAACTTAATAAAAACTTTAGTCGCTATCGTATTCATTTAGATAGGTTTTTTACCTAACGATTTGAGATGAACTCATGGTAGTGTTTTTAGTTTTGCTGTGGTTCAGCTACTAACCGCTAGAGGCGCTGTACAATTTGCCATACATTTTTTTACGCCCTCGATAGCGAGATGCTCGGTAGGTAAACTCATGGTAGAGGCACAGAAAGGTACATCGGTGTGTAGTGAGTGTCTTTACCAGTATGCATCCAATCTTGAATTGTGTGACGAAGAAGCTGCACGCTGGTCGAAATACTCCCTGCCCCGAATGCTAACAAATCCTGCTTTTGGCGAGTGTCGCTAATGCCAGCACCGGGTAGTGAAGTTTGGTGCGTTCCGCAGGAGTTTCGGCGCGAAGTGCTCCAAGTGCTGCCGGGGCATCTCGTCGTCGGACTGGGTGCGCAAGGCGCGCGAGCAGGTGTACCACCTGGCGTGCTTCGCGTGCGACGCGTGCGGCCGCCAGCTGTCCACGGGCGAGCAGTTCGCGCTGCACGAGGACCGCGTGCTGTGCAAGCCGCACTACCTGGAGACGCTCGATGGCGGATCCATTTCGTCTGATGGTGAATTTTTTAAATATTTGAACCATTTTTTACTTGGCCACTAATCGGTCAAGCAACTTTTTAACTGTCCAACTGTTGATTAACACTCTTACGTACAGGAAACATTGATGATATAAAATTTCTGCTCCTTACTGTCCTTTCTCGTTAAATTGAAACTAATACTTGCCTGTCTGCACTTAAAATAGTTTGACCTGAAAATCCTAAACCGTTATCACAATTGAACTGCTGGTGTGACCGCAGACGGGTGCGACTCGGAGGGCTACCACAAGAGCAAGGCGAAGAGGGTGCGCACCACCTTCACGGAGGAGCAGCTGCAGGTGCTGCAGGCCAACTTCCAGCTGGACTCGAACCCCGACGGCCAGGACCTGGAGCGCATCGCGCAGGTCACGGGGCTCAGCAAGCGGGTCACGCAGGTCTGGTTCCAAAACAGCCGGGCGCGGCAGAAGAAGCACCAGCATACCGGCAAGGGGAAGCAGAATCAACGTTAGTACTTGCCCACGCCTGATCCTCTTCCCAGACACCTCTTTGAATAACTGCGCTCTATGATGAGATGCTTCAGTGCTATGTAGACACCATTCGTAAGAAAAATTTGGATATTTGGAAATCTTGTGGAAAATCAATTCGTCAAAGGATACACTAACTTCAAAATCTATACTACTTACACATCTCTGAAGCATCTTTATTATGAGTGACTGCTATTAAGAAGACCCTACTTCATCATACTTACGTTTACTTGCTTCTCACTTACCTACCTCTATAAAACTACTGCTAGTTGTTAAACAATGTCTGCTTGGCGATGTTCTTGGCTCGCGACGCTTGCGTTTCTCTGGCTAGCGAATGTGTGTGTCGTGTGTAGCGGTGTGCTGACGATGCGCGTTGTCCGCAGTGATATCGCGGGACGCGGACCCGGTGGGGTTTGGCCGCCCCATCAACCTGCACCTCACCTACTCCTTCCAGAACAAGCCGCCTTTTGTCCCAATAGGTGAGTAATATTAGTCATGCTGTCTTTACACAGTCCATGCAACAACATTACATAACACAACTCTACTTCTTCTCTATCGCTGTTTTACCAACTGAGATAAAAGTCAACAATTTATTGAAGGATCACTACCTACCTAACTATTCATGTCTTGGTAAAAAGGTATACCTACTTGAAAGTACGGTAGAACATGACTTCTGTAACGATATAAGCATTTAGATACTATTTACCTTTGTTCCTTCTTTTTGATGAAAACAGTTACTGAAATTTTGAAACATAGGAAAGTGATTAGCCTGTTTCAAAGCCAACCAACTATTTTGACAATGCAATAACCAACCTTGGTGGTTCATACAGAATACACTTCGATGTCAGCTGCCGCGGAGGGGGCGCTTATTCTGAGTCCGTATGTCCCTCCCGCGCCTCCGCCGCCGCTGCCATAGACGAAGCCACGCTATAAGGCCAGTCATTACAATTACGAAACTGGATTAACTTTGCACCCTTTCATTGCAAGTATAGGCTTATAAAAACAATAATTTTGAGGCTGACTATGGTGATGATAATCGTAAAATCTCTTCTAAATCTGAATTCACATTGTAGGTAGAGTAAAAAGGTCCCTATTGCACCCAAACTTGCATACTTAGACACTAACAGCAAACAATTGCGCATTTCAGATGGGACGTCTTTCACGGATTCGTCGATGGATGAGCTCTCGGAGGACTCGTCCATCCACTGCATGCAGAGCGAGGTGTAGGCCTGCAGCAAGAAGTTCAAGACTCCGGTTCATCAGATACTTTTATAGATTAGTTTATAATTAATTCATGCATTTGGGTGTATCTTTTTCTACTAGATGAATAAATTATCTTTATAGCATTATGTAGTAATTTAAGGTTTCATGTTTCAAGAACTGAAGTGACACTCAAAGCTCTATTCAAACTTAAATTCAGGCAAGAATAAGTTGAATTTCAACGTATGTTTGCCTGAATATCAGTTTGACCTACGTTAACAACAGGCTTAAATCTTTTCTTGAATGAAAATAATATTTTGAATGTCATTTCATAACACGAAAGTAAAATAATTATGATTCAAAGATTTTATTAAAAGCATTTAAACTCAGTACCTGTAAGCACGAAAATCTTAAGACTTCGAATTCGCCATCGAAAGATTTAAGTTTAAGTATGAAAATACAATTTAAACAGCGCCCCTGTTAACGTGACGTAAGTGAAAATTTTGAAAAATGGTAGCATGAAACTAATTTTGACAATCGACGTCGTCACGTTATCTTTGAATTCGAAGGCTGGGTATCGAATTTTGTCGAATACGCAATCGGCTCGAAGACGAGAGTTTTTCGTGCTAGAGACAGACCTTGTTTAAAGTCCATAAATATTTATTTTGTAGTGAATTCGCGTAAGTATTCAGCAGTAATGGATCTTCTTATTGCGGGAATTTATCATTTTAATAACAGAAGGGCTAAATATTTCAGCAGGGCTCTCTTCTTCATGAATGAATTAGAAAGTCCGTTCGACGTTTCTGTTTTTTTTTCTTATTAGTGTAGTAAAAGTTGTGTTATGGAAACATTTAAAAATTTGTTTATCTATTTCAAGTATCTGGTGACTGGAGTCTCATGGAACATATCCAGACATTGATTTATTGTTGTTTTTATCACTTTCATTTTCACAGTCGCTGTAAATACTGCTTGCATCAACAATTGTTAGTAATATATTTGTATATGTTTAATATCAATATCTTTACTGTTGGGGCTTAAAACTGTAGATTAGTGTGTTTCACAAGCAATTAATTCATCTAAAATAGAGTCTTTTACAAAAAATATAAGTTGAGTTCTTCTTGAATTCAGTCTCCCACGTAGTTCAATTAATTAAAATATTATTGATTGTATCTTCTATTATCAACCTAAGCATTACTGCGAAAACATTTTTGGAGTGTAGATAACCTTTTCGGATTAAGATTTACCATCCAACGTACCTAATGGTAGACAAATAAAGGACAACCCTATTTTGAGATGTAAGTTTTGTTTTAGTGAGTAAATAAAAAAGGGCTGGTCTATTTTTGTCCACCTGTAGGCATAACTTACGGCTTGATTTCACAATCGCGAAACAATTTTGCTGAAAAATTACTACGAATTACTTGTCAGTCAATTGTACTATTAGATGTGCCCCAACGTCGTCGACTCATTTCCTCTTTCTAACTAGAACTTATACAAGGTCTACTTAATGCAATAATACACTTTGATACTTACCTAAAATAATTAATAAGAGCACCACATTATTTATTATATTGGTGACATAGATTGATAGATATAAAATATGTAAACAGTTATTAATTTAATTTAGATTATATCTTAATGGTACGGTAGCCTACTGTTTTCTGATATTTATTGTAAAAAGTTATATTTATTTATTTATTTCTAGTAACTGTGATACGTTCGCTGTCAAAAATTTGTTGTTATAGTTACTTGGCCGCTAATGTTCTAAGGCTGAGTCTGTTGCGCCACCTAACTTTGACCGTAACTATAACGATTACGATGGAATTTCTTGTATGGTGTTTGACAGATTTTTGACGTTTGTCAAAGTTAAAGTAATATGGTGCAACCCAGCCTAAGTTTCGTCACTCATTTTTTACTATGTTAAACAGACTCATGTCGTCATTGCATTTTTTAAACTATTATTTATGTGTTTTCCTCCCTGGAAAACCATCTCGACTTAGTATTTAACACTTTGTCATGTTCCCTCTCAACAATCTTAAAGTCCTTTTCTAAGTACATCAGCAACTAGCTATAGATACAGTTGGAGATTTTATTATTACATTGGTCTTTCGCCATAATTTTGTCATTCGTAGTAGAGCTCTTGATATTCTCTTGTAATTTCTGTTAGCTCTGCATACAAAAGTCTTATTAAATAAAGAAAAGTCTTTATGCATTGTAAGGCGTTCCCATTGCATTGGAACATAGCATAATAAAGCACATTATGAGTATATCTTTTTCCCTATTCTTCTAATAAGTAAAAATCGTACCAACACCACCACTTTGTAATTACGATGTGTTAATTTAAGACTTCTTATCTAATATAAGTCTATTCGACGCATTTGGAAATAATTTTATACGCTTTCTACAGAATAATCTGAATGTACTTAAATGGGACTAAATAGCTGTCTCTAAAATTCTTAAAAATATCTTAATATTAACTATGTAATAAAAAATGAAACTTAAATAATTTATTGTTGTAAAATAGTTATATCTACAGAATGTATTTTGTGTATCGAAATATTTACGGCCTATCTTGAACCTGTACTATCTGAAAGTGGGTGTTAATCAATCTTCAATATTAACAATATTTATTCACGATTAATGAAATGAAACAAGATTGATTGGTAATAAAATTGGAAACTTTTAGAGCAATAAACGTTTTTAAAAATTGTAATAAATTCAATACACTGATAAAAATTGATCAAAATGTTGTTTTAAAATGCAACACGAGAAATTAATTATTGGTTTCCAGCGTCTAAATAAAAATTGTGTCAAACATTGTGCCAAGAAAAGTAATTGCTGAGAAATGTTGATAGAGATGTACTTACTATTGCCCTAAACTCTTGTTATTATTAAATATTATTTATGTATTAATATTACTGTTAGTAATAAGGTCCATAAAAAGTATTTAACTTTGTAATTTTATAGAACCGTGCCAATTTCTGGAGACAACGCATTTTACACTTCAAGTAGCTGTACCGCACGCTTTCGACTTTGTACGTATATTCAGATTTGTATAAAGTTATTTTAGCAAGCCCTTGTTTTGCAATGTAGTGTAGGCCGTCAATGACGTCGGTTTAGGTATCTTGTGCAGTATTGTAAATAAACTTCCTTCGAATTTAACTTGTAAATTGTAGCGATCTATTTATCTTAGAGTAAGCGAGATAGCGCGTCATCTTGTCATTTTTATGTAAAAGTTAGCCACTAATCGAGTACTAGGTACTAAGTTTATTCTGTACAAATTATTAAATATATTATGTTGATTAAAAATTTATTGATGTTTCAGTTACACGAATCACCTTAACCTAAAATAAATTCGAACAGTGTTCCTTAGTATGACTACCTACTAAAGAAACAAAAATACCTACATTAAAATACTTATAATGACCAAGATTTTTAAAAAATATTTACTTTACATCAATTCAGGTAAATTTCAACGTATAAAAACAATCCGTAAATTAAAAAACTTAAGTAAAAGTAAAACTTATACTCAAATTCAGAGTTAATTTCAATGTAAGTAGGTACCTATCATTACACTGATGAGTATTTCAGTTATTTTATTTAACCTATACTGGGTTATCGTTATTCCTTAATCTTTTTAACAAATTGTGTTTATAACAAGTAAATTAAACAAATTTTATTATTATCAACATTACAACATCGTAAACGATTAAATTTTACTTTCATAACAATATTTAAAACAAAACTGTTTACTGTCGGGGTCATTATCATTACGATAACATCATAATATGTGATGCAACTTATTTTTGATCTTACCTACTAACTATCTAACGGACAGCAATTAAATAACTTATTGTAGATCTACTTAAAATACTTCCCCAAACTGAACTCTGAAAAAGAGAATGACTACAAAATCTATCAGAAACGTTTCACGTTTTTTTTCAACTTGGAGAAGTATTTCAAACAGGTCTAACCCAAAGGTGTGTCTATATTATCCCTACAGTTTCTCCATGACGTTGAGGAGTAGGTCCATTTCCTGGTGAACCTCCCTGAGGAGGTCCTTCATCTGCTTGGAGGAGTCGAGGATGTCGATGCTCTGCGTGTAGGGGTTGTAGCGGACTCCGAAGTCTCGGGGAATGGTCTGAGCGAATTTGCTGTAAAAGAAAGAGATGGTAAATAATGTAATCGGAGATTGTTGACTATTCCTCTATGAAATATTGCAACACACTCCTCTATTAAATTTCATCAAGATATGCTGAATAACATACATTCTTACTTCAAAACTATGATATAAGTTAATTGACTGATATTACTATTCTAATTTATCAGTTTTCGATAAGTATAAAATCATCTCATATGTGATTAGGTAATATCAATGAAAGTCTTACATCATCTTGTCTTTGGCGTCTTCAAAGCTGTTGGCGACGAAGTAGACCGGCTGATACTCGGTGATGGGGTACTTGGTGAGGCCGGTGACCTCGGGGTCGAACTCCTTCAGCTGCGGCTCGTCCGAGAGGCAGTACTGCAGCTCGCCGAAGGAGGAGAGCAGGCCGGCTCCGAAGGCCTTGAGGGTGCCCCCTTGCCGGCACAGACCGAATTCCACCGTGAACCAGAAACACTGTGAAATATTATCTTATGGTTATCTACACTGCCAGGGAAAACGAAAAACGAAGTTTTGATCTATGAACGGGTAATTAAGTATGGTCCACGAGTAAAAATGGAGCTTGAAGAATTTTGGCCCCATTGAATTAGGTGCAGAAGATAGCAGAAAGGCGCTGGATGCAGGCCACTGCCAACCGGTAATTATGGAAATCATTGGGGGTGGCCTATCTTCAGCAGTAGACGTTCAATGCCTGAAATGATGATGATGAATTTGGTGCAAGACTCGTGTAATTACCGTGGCAAGCTTCTCGATGTAGTCGTCGGGCGCCCCCAGGGAGGCGAGCCCGATCTCCTGCGAGAACTGCGCGAAGGCGGGGTCGGCGAACAGCGGCGCGTGCCCCAGCAGCTCGTGGCACACGTCGGGCTCCGGCGTGTACAGCGGCCGCGAGTGGTGCCGGATGTACTGCGTGCTGTGGAACACGCGGAACGCCAGCCCCGCCAGGAAGTCGCGCGACGACAGCAGCCCAGCCACTGGCCGCAGCGTGAAACCGGTGCAGTCTGGGAAATTCAAGAATAGTTTTTTTAGATACGTAGATTTACACGGTCAAAAGTATTTGTTAATTTGATCGTGAAAACAACCAACCTTTTAGGAAATTGGAAACATCTTCTAACTGAGGAATGTTGTCTTCCCTGTAGCCGCAGTTCTCAATCAAGAGGGGGAACACGTGGTTGTGCTCCTTGCAGGCGTGCGTGGGGTACAGCTCCGTGAGCTTGCGGAACACCTCGCCCCACGTGGCCACCTCCTCCTTGGTGTAGTCCACGTGCGGCAGCGGCTGGCCGTGCTTGTAGTTGTAGGCGATGTCCGCGAAGTACTTGCGGCGCGCGCGGTACGTGGCGTCCGTGAACCCCGGGTGGTCCGAGTCCAGCTCGGCGCCGTACGACAGGATCTGGTTGGCGAAGCGGTCCAGGTCGCGGATGCGGCGCGGGAACCACGGCACGGCAGCTGGAAGGACTTCAACCGTTAGCGAACAGTCAGGACTTTTGTAGAATTTTAGCGGTGGGTGCGCAACTTACATCTGTTATCCTTGTAGTTTCTGGAGATGATGTTGAGGTAGCCGACGATCTTCTTGAGGTCCTCGAGGGCGGCGCCGAAGTCGCCGGTGCCGTGCTCGCACTCCACCATGAACTCGTAGCCGGGCCGACGCACGGACGAGCGCGACTCGATGTGGCTGAGGTTGACGCCGTGCTTGGAGAAGATGGTGAGGTACTTGGCCAGCGAGCCCACATTGTCTTTTGCCTGCGGCGAGAACAGCAGCCACGTCGACTTGGCCGAGTCGCGGCCCTCGCGGATGTAGTTGCCGCCCTCCATGAGTTTGGGCTGAAACAAACGAAGATATGTGAAAAATATTGTAATAATTTAGGCAAATGCCATTGTAATTTGAGGACCGATGAGGAAAAAAGACTATCATTATCTTATGATCTGCCCGCGTCATAATATGGCACCTAATTATCGATGAAATTAATTATCATGTAGTTTATCGAAGAAAGTTTTTAGTCTCATCGTGAGCAGCGCGCAAGGCGCGTGATAATAAGTGCTCCAGTTGCCCCGGCCGCGCGATAACCCCGCTGCGCGCGCGCACCTCGGAGTCGTCGGCCGCGGAAACAACACGTCACAAAACACGATGCTTCCCCAAACAGAATTTGATTTATTTTTTATTTTAGCAACATATTATCATAAACGTGGTACTGGGTAATAAAAGGTAATAATAAAATAGACTCCAATTATAGCGCTGAAGTCAAAGTTATAAAAGGCTGAACGCCTTATTTCACCACCACCCTCGAAGGATAAAAAATGAGCTGTTTTGAAATAAGATTGTTTGTTCATAGGTATTTTGTAGACTACATTTATTTTATTTGAAGTAGTCATTTATGGCTAAAATAAATTATAAACTAAGTTAAATGCATTCTGAAAACGAGACAAAATATCAAAACGACTAGGTACCTATGTAAGATTTTTTCATTACTACGTTCTAGCAAAAACGACATTTATAATTAAAAAACAGAATTAATATTCAATAATGGGACTAGAAACCATCCTCATTAAACCAGATCAATTTTATTTAAAAGAGCACTTGAATTCTGTCAACCGGTTATACTGCTAGTTTCCGACCAACTTGTATTAATTTACGCGCCAGACATAGGTACCTACCTACCTATATTTATTTACTAAGACGAAGAACATTCCTAGACATTTAAAGGTGCATGTACCATATTACACGAAGTAAGTTTAGAAGCTGTTTATAAACTAATCTGATAAAACTTCCCACGCGTGGTACTGATGATGCAACTATTTGTTGATGTTTACAATAGGAAAACACTAACGCAATAGATAATTAGGTACATACCCTGACTAGTCCTACTCGTGTTTTTTTTTTTAGAAATACCTACTCATATTTGGAAAAATAAACTCGCATAGAAATAAGTTGGTGAAAAGTAGCCAAGTGTGTCGGAAAAACTTAGTAGGTCAGGCAGGATTCAAATACAGTGAAACTTGGTTAAGTGGGACCTGGATGCCGAACTGAGAAACCTCCATAACTAGGTCCTGCTGAGGTCCCGGCACCTTGGCACTGAATTACCTCTGTTAGTGGGACGTAGCAAACCTCTATATCTGGGATTCGTTCGTCCAATTTTTTCGTCATAGTTACCTCTATTATTGAGATAGAGAGTAAGTTTGATATGCCTTTACCTCTGCAAGCTCTGTAACTGAAATAGGCCGGTCGTTTGGTGTAGTGGTTCAGAACGGACTACTATGCCGAGAGGTCCCGGGTTCGATTCCCGGCCGGGCAGAAATTGAAATGATGAATTTTAATTTCTGTGACGGGTCTGGGTGTGACTATGTATAATATTTATGTATTAAAAAAAAAAGTATATAAGTAGGCTAGCACCCATAACACAAGCATTAAGTTGCTTACTTTGGGGCTAGCTAGCGCTGTGTGAAATTGTCCAAAGATTTATTTATTTATTATTTTAAATAGGCCTACTATCATAAGGTTTGCTCGGAAGTAAATTTAGTAAAAAATTCTAAACTCGAAGCAGTAAAAACATTAGAAACTTTGCACAGCTATTTATATTGGTGACCAAAGCAAAAATCAAAAAATATCTGATGGCTGCATGATTGATACCTCCAAAAACCAAACTAAAACGACAGTTTTTTTTTTTACATTTTTGTACCGTTTTTAAAAAATGTGCTTGATTATTTTTGTTTATTACCTTCATTATCTTTTTTGATTCTCAATAATGCTTAAAAGTCTCGTATAATGCTTACTTACATAGTACGTTATTTTATTTAATAATTGCACCTTTATAACTAAAATAATCTGTATTCTAACCTCCATTAATGGAACCCTCTGTAAATGAGACAGATATTTATTTACCTGGATATCTGAGACACTGGGTAAGTAAGAAATTATATAAGTGAGACAAATTTGCAGGTTCCTCCAAGTCTCATTTAACCAGGTTTTACTGTACCTGCCTTGTTCTGTATGAAAAAAACTTTCATGGGAATATCAACGGTAGAAACAGATTGCCTTGAAGTATTGTGAATTGGAATAGGTAACATTAATTAAAAACGATGCTTTTTTAAGTATAAAAAAACTTTTGAACCCTTTTTAATGTTCCATAAATAAAAAAGAATGATCACAATGAGATTAAAGAGCTAGAGTTACGGATATAGGATAATAGGAATGATTCTCCACTTAAAATAACGCGTATTAACCTTTTAGAAATAATAAAAATCGAAGTAAATAATGTTGCTGATCCGTATGCTGTGTGTACACGCTTTAGGTTGCAATCTATATATAGATCTAAGCATTTTCAATTGCGTGTATGCCTTTAATAAATAAAATAAATAAATACTGTTAAACTGTACTGATACAGCACAGTATTTCAGGTCACTAATTTCGATCTAGGCTTCTCGCCGGTGAAAACAAAACGTAGAGATCCGTTTAGCAAATTACAGGGCAAAAGAAAATCTTTAGGAGAACACTTAATTTTCAGGAGTTCGCTCAGCAGGTAGAGGCTGTACTCGTATTACAATGAAATGTTCGCTAACAGCACGATTTTTTCAGAATTTTGATAACAGACCTGATAAAAAATATATTTTTCATTTTTTTAAAGTATTTTAGATAGATTCACTAGCAAAAAGGACCAACCTTATCAGGTGGGGAGGAGGAGACCTCCCTCTGGGTCCTCTGAGCTTGTATGTCCATCGGTGCTGTGGGTGCGGCGGCCGTGTGGGAACAGTCCGCGCTTGCGCCGGCGCGCGGCTTAAGAGGCGTGCGCCGGCGCAGGGGCGCCCGATAACGTGCGCACGCGGCACCGCGACATCGGACCTTTTACTAGTTCGGAGCTGTTTAGCTCCAGCTTAATGTCAACATTGCACTTGAAAACGATACGTGCATAAAAGTAAACGATACTTTTCCTGACGTTCCTATCCAGTTAAATTGATTAAGGCCGTGAGAGATTCTCAAAGAAAAGTTGAAGTTGCGGTACTATATCTTTGTTTACGTTTACTAACATGTAAGATTTTAAGTATTTATTGATGAATGTTTGACGTCACTCTTTGCAGCAAACAAACGAGTTCAATGCGCTCTCTACAGGGTGCTCGCTTGTGTTACAACAGAGCTGTTCGTTATCTCATCAAAACAGACAGACCTCATAATCTACTTATATTATAATTTACTTATCATCCAGGTTGAAAAAGAGAGTATCTATTGAAAACAGAAGCCGATAGTGCCATATAATAACTCACTCGCAAGAGGGCTAATTTTATATGTATTATAAGGTAGTATGGATCATTATATGGGTATTTTGAAGCAAATCAACACAATCGCAAAAATGGCTCTAATATGCAGATTTGTAGTGACCTTTGAATGCTCTAAGTATTAAACAAGTCAAGGTAAGTGAGGCGAATACTTAAGTATTTGTAGGGTTTAATTAACCACATAATAAACCGACACAGAGACTGAGACCGATGAAGTAAATTAAAAGATGGATTTACTGTAATTACCTAACCATAAAATATAGATTCCAGTGCTGCAGGAACTAAAGAAATATCTAGCAGGTTTGTCATTTAATAGCTAGAGCCAAGAGCATTTTTCCTGCTAAAGGTATTCCAATAAACATTAAGTATCAACATAAAATTAAATACCAGGAAAAAAAGAAGCTTCTCAAACATACAATCAAAAAACACATTTTGTTAATGTTACGACCTCTAAGAACACAATCACTTGCTTAAACAATAAATTGTGAGTGTTTTGGCCTTTCTTTTCGTTTGGCTTTTGTGTTGCCGGAAGCTTGAAGGAACGTTTTATTATTTTACCAAACTGTTCACAAAATGAAATTTTATTAATAATGAACCTACTTTTGACTAAAAAAAATATTATTTTGGTCAATAGTTTCATTGATTCCTGTAGGTAACTCAAATAAATTGTAGTACCTGTACGTACAATTAGTCATTCATCACAGGAAATTTGAAATTCTTTATGAGGTAAATCGCGTCTAGTCGAATACCTAGGTACAGTTTCCCTCACGATTCATAATAATATGTTTCAAATCAAATATCTATACTAGCGGTTCGCTTATTGACTAATACGCTTGCAATAATAATTATGATACACTTAACATGAGAAGTAGGTAATGTAACCCTTAAGTTCTTTGAACCAAAAGGAGAATCAGTCGTTCTCCCAATCCATCTCTATCATCAACATATCCTAAAGTTTAAGCGTGATAACTTAACCACTGACATTCAGACATGCGCATTTATTTTTTATACAAATTACAAGTAATTAATTAATTCTTAAGGCTATCTTTTGAAGAAATAGTAGTAATACAATATTTCCTATTTCATAAGAGAAACGTAAACAAACAACCCAACTGTAATCTTACATCTTGCCAAGCCCAGGCTCGCAATCGCAAAGTGATAGCACAGTGCCGCAGTGTACCTCGAGTCTCGGAGTTGCAGGTTAATTCCTGGTTAGGTCAATGGACAACCAACTTGTCTAATCTAAGAGCGTTGACGCTGGTATATCGTAAATTGCGTCATATCCTTGATCCATTTCTGTACCACGTAATTTATTAACACACACAAACAAAAAACAGTCTGGTTTTTTAAACACGCTGCTGTTACAACGCCATTAATTTGCAATAATTTTTAATCAGGTATTAAAAAACCGTCGCATTCTTAAAACATATACATACTGCCTGCTTTACATAATACTTTAGCATCTTACCTTATTTGACTTTACACTCAAGAAGTTCCTTGAAAAGTATCTTTCACTTCCTTCAACAATACCGCCACTAAAAAACACTTTTGACTGACACTTTGACGATATACCCTCACGTTATCCTCGACTAGCGCGTGCAGCGGCAGCGGTGCCTGTGCATTGGGACAATGAATAATGGGTTAAGTGCTTGCGCCACTTCATTTATAGTTTGCGCTGAGTCGCGCGAAAAATCCGCGCGTGCGCCGATCCAGCCGCGAGACCGACCGAACGAACAAGGACAAGTATAATAGGCTCATTCACAAATATAATTGTCAATTTAATACATCTTTGTTTTTATTTTAATCAATGTTGTTATTATTCTGATTGCAAAATTCCTATGCTCCATGAGCTGGAACGGTTTTTTGAACAAACTGTTACAGGAAGGCTTTAAACTAAGGACGTACGGTGCTATCTTTGATTTTCGTTGGTCATGCGCAGCGGCATCGAAATCACTAATAAATCCCTTGTATCAATCCTAATTGTTTATTAACACTCAATCGGAACAATAAGACCACCGGAGCAAGAAATGACTCTCTGAATCTGTTCTAAACTGGCTATACTGCGACGCCTACCACTGAAAAGCACTGAAAAAAGCCTTACGGAAAAGAGATGAGTCTCGTAGTAGTAGTGTACTTACCTACACTGAAGTACCTACCTATTAATGCAATACCCACGTAGAAGATAATGAATCAATTAGGCTGAGTTGCACAACCTTAACCATAACGAACGTCAAAAATCTGCAAACTCCATAAAAACACCGGTTATCTTTACGATTAAAGTTAGGTGGTGCAACTCAGACTTAGTCATTTGAAAACAGGTGATGATGACCTCACAAGCTTTTACCAATCTGTCACCGAAAACTCATAACTTGACGTATGTTAACTGCTATTTAACATCAGACCTACTTTTTATTTGCAATTAGTCAAAGTCAAAGTCAAAATTTAATAAATAGTACCTACCTGAGGTACCTACTTACAAATCGTATTGCGTTGCGGGTTCCATCCCGTCACAATACGTTTTATTTTATTAGTAAATGTGTATTATGTATGTAGTTTCAAAAAAGGGTATAAGTAGGCATGTTTTTCTGTTGTTTACTCGTAGTATCCATAGAACAAGCTTCGCCTAGTTTGAGACTTGATGGCGCTGTGTATAATATCCAAGAATTTTTATTTAATAGCTTTTTAAATATTCTACATTGCGTATCAAATACCTACGCATATAACAAGTAGCGAATAGTTTATGACGCAATTGGTTACGCTATATTATTTTATTTTTATTGAATTAGTTGATAATACGTGTTTGGATTTGGCACAACCTTGATACAGGGTAAGCGCTGCTGAGTACCTACTCTGAATGAAACAACAACGATCCGATAACTTGTAGACCAAGTATGGGTGTATGACAACAAATAACAAGTTTGTTTATAAATACTAACGCCAAGTAGGAGCGTTGATGTCTTTTATTCTATAACAAAGATGCTATAATAATGAGTTATGTAAATAAGGCATCATCATAACTTTAGGTAAAAACATTGACGAACTTCTTTCTGAATAAACTTCACCAAACATATCATGGAATCAGAACATGGTAATGGTTAGTTATTACAGTTGGTGGGAAGGATTATAGCAGAGTGAATGGTTATAGTGCAGGCTCAGAGCTCATGAGTTCAAAACTCATGCAATACTGTAAATTGCTATCCAGCTTATATTTACAGTCAGAGCCATGTCAATAATATAATTATTTCCGACAGAATGTTATTTAACATACAATGAAATTATGTGTGAATTGATTTCATCGTTAAAGAAATTGTTTCAGTAAACTCGACTTTTGAGATGTTCGGAAATTCTGTGGTGACGCAAAGGCCAAAGGCTAGTGGATGAACATGAATATCTGTGTACGTGACACATGAACGCGCAATTAGTTTGCAATTATAAACTGCGATGCTCGTTTGACTTCGACGAGATAGCACTATCGGCTAATAAACACTGCCCCGCTTGAACCGACTCCGAAAACTACGATACGTCCGCTATCAGACCCTGACGTCATTATCAGCGCGTCATTTTCAAATTGAACTATTGTTGGTGAAAAGTACACACGCCTACTCGATAATGTGTTTATGAATGCAAGCTATGTATTTGTTGTTACATCATCTCCATTCAATTTTATTGTAATTAAGTGATACAGGATCTACACTATCACATCCGAATCTGATCTTTGGAACTGATGTAAACCACTTTTAGGAGAACAATTTTATTTTCTCCCTTTGGAAATGATTACTGGTATTTAAGACGAAAACATCATAAGGATGACAAGATGTTAAAAGAAACATTTGCAAGCACTGATCATTCTACTAAGCTATTGACTACTTTGACTAGGTAAATACAAGTCCTATTCACCAAAGTGGCTTGCATGCACCAAGAGCAAGGTCAGTTTCTGCAATAAAAAAGCTTTATTATTAACGCTATATGATTTAGTTCAACCTCTTCAAAGACTACCAAAAAAGGTTTATATAGCAAAAAATAACAGCCTGACACAACGCGTCATTTTCGCGTCAAAACACCAGTCAATTGCCACAATCATAAACAATGGTTGTAACGTCAAAATAATAAATTCCCTCACAACTGTTGGCGCTACGTTTGGAACAGTAAATAATAGGAAGAAAACAAAATTCCGAGATGGTTCAGCTGAAGCAGGTGTCTTTGCGGCTAAAGTCGATCAAGAATATCCAGAAAATCACCAAAACCATGAAGATGGTGTCAGCTAGCAAGTAATAAATAATTTAGTGTTCACTAGCACTAGGTATCAGTTATTGTACTACTATGAGTGCTATTAACGTGATAGTATTTATTGCGACAAGTTTGTCCCAACGAAACTTCAACGGCCACATCTTACCAAAACTTCAAACAAAATAATTTCCCCTATTGGGGACGACGTTTATTATTAAGCGGCTATTTATTAACTCACTAAGGTTCAATTTCTGTTTGATTCGTCTTACATTTTGGATGTCAAGTTACTAAATCCAGTCAGTAGTTTGATTTAGAAAGTTTCTCAAATGTCCGATGATTTCCAGGTTCACAAAAGCCGAGCGAGAGCTGCAAGCGGCGCGGCCATTCGGCTACGGGCCGCGCAAGTTCTACGAGTCCAGCCAGCTGGTCAAGGGCGCCGTGGACAAGAAGAAGGAGGACAAGGACGCGCCCGCGCCGCCGCCAGAGCCTGAGCCCGACAAGCCGGCTGACAAGGACGCCAAAGCCACCAAGAGGCTCTACATTGCGGTCACGTCAGACAGAGGTACACACAGCGCTGTTCTGGTACCCTTACGCCCGTTTTCCACCAAGATTGAATCAGATTGAATGAAAATGACAGAATGAATGGTTATTCAAAATATTTCACGGCCTTGGTGGAAACCGGGTCTTAAGGTAGAGAGTACTTAGGGTGGTTCTATCAGGGTAGAATATCACCATTCTCACTCTCGGCTATTGAGGGACAATCAAACATCAGCCCTCACCGGCCCTTGTCAGTGAGAGGAGTAGGCCAATTCTTCCATTTTCCTCTACTCTGATATAAAGTACAGAGGGTCTTGTTACTGTAGTGGAAGCTAAATGACCTGACGATGATGATGAGACTATGGAGAAGACTTCACCCTGCAGAAGTACCAGAAGTACCACATTTGTTTGTACTAGTATTGTTTGTCTGCACCTACCTATTGTCTTTCTCAATAACAGACAAAACAATAATCATAAGATGCAAAGTGTATATTTTACCTATTTGGATCGCGTTTTTGGAGAGTGTTTCTGTCAAAGTTCCAGCGACCCTGAGTGAACCCTGAGTTGTAGAGAGTCCATGAAACGTCTGATGTAAATTGCAACAGTAATGACAAGTAAAAATAACAAAACGATATTTTATTGATGAATTATTTTCGGACGACGATAGCGGCAACTTATGACACCGACCCACTTGCAAGCTTCCAATGTCGCTGGAACCGGGACGAGCGACGATAAGCCTGGGTTATCAGCCTTCTCCCTATCACCGATTTAAAAATATTTGCTAAACACTGATTGCTGATACTACTAATCATTGTTATAGACCTAATATATTATTTAGGGAAGAGCTCTTGGATGAATTTCTTCGGCAAAGGAAGGCCAAAGGAAGACCTGGATCTTACTCACCCACTTTCAGTTTTGTTTGTGTGACAATGCCCGTAGATTTTTTCGTTTACATTTTAAATTTTCAAATTTCAAATTTATTTATTTGCCAGAAACAGGTAACATAATGATGGTCAAATATACATAAAATAAAGTCCATGTTTCGCTAAATACATCTTAGCATGCAATAAAGAAAACAAGATTACAATCAATTACAGTCATGATTTTCATATTCAGTTACAGAGTAAAAGGTTTTTTGTAACAACCAGGTATGTAACTCCTTCTTAAAGTCTTTTAGTGGAAGGAGTTTAATTTTCGATGGCAACCTATTATATATTTTGATGCCCATAGAGTAACAATTTTTTTGGAACAATGTTGTTCTCGGCGCAAAAGCATGCACCAGCCTATCAGGATCTCTAGTGTTCCTGGGGTATATCTCTGCAGCCCTTTTAAAATAATGCATATGTTGTTTCACAAAACAAGACATTTCATAAATGTATAAAGATGGCAAAGGCAGAACATTCAATTTTTTGAACAAGGTTCTACAGCTTTGCAATGGATGTGCCAAACAGATCGACCTGATGCATTTCTTTTGTGTAACAAAAACCTTATTCAATTCGACACCATGACCCCATATAATAATGCCGTATCTAAGAACAGAGCCAACATACCCATGGTAGGCTAGTAAGGCAGTGTGCTGCGACGTTGTTCTTCTAAGCCGACTAAGGGCATATACAAATTTGTTTATTTTTTTACATAATTCCTCGATATGAATTTTCCAGTTAAGGTTGCTATCTATTGTTATACCTAAGAATTTTATATTTTTTACCTCGTCAATAATATTATTACAAAAATTTATATTCAAGTCATTTAATTTATTAAAATTCATTATTTTTGTTTTGGTCAAGTTAACATTCAAATTATTGGCATTAAGCCATGTCACTATTACATCAATTGTGTCATGTATGTCACGTAAATGATTTATTAATGAATATTTTTCAGTCTTTACTATTATAGATATGTCATCTGCATACAAAATTGTCTGATGTGGTGTTACTTCTGTAATGTCATTTATGTATATCAGAAACAATAGAGGACCCAAAACGCTACCTTGAGGTACTCCGTACTTATTTATTTTATAATCAGATTTGAAATTAGTGACTACCTGTTTACTATTTAACTTGGTGACCTCTACACACTGTTCTCTGTCAGACAAAACATTACTAGTTTAGTAAAGTTACTTATAGAGTAGGTAACTAGTTTAGAAATATCAAGTGATTGATAATAATGGACTCGGATAGAACCTTAATTAATCATAAATACTGCTAATTACTTAAGTTAGCGATACATCGACACGGATATATCTTTATAGTCAATGCAATTTCTTGTTAACATTGCTCATTCTAATAAAACAAATAGGCGTATTTTTCTTAAAAGGAAGGGCATGTTACTCGTACCACTCGTACCTATATTACGATGTTTTCCCAGAACTATTATGGAGTGTGGTCATATCACTTTGATATAGAGCTGAATTTAGCAGTCATTTTATTGAGAAGACACCATTGCGGTTTGTTGCTGAAATATCAAGCTAAGGTTTCGTCAGAAGTTTTTGCGCTTTGATATTTATTACGCACCATTGCGCTATGCGAATAACAACATTGAGGATAATCAAGTGACATATTCATTCGAAAATAATCAGTCACTGCTTAGGGAATACCAAATAAACGGCTTATTTCATTGGTGTTTCTTTTTTTAGAGAAATTTGTGGTGTCTACTACTTGAATCAATCTGTAAGATGTTTTCGTGATAGCATTGAGACTTTTATTATAACCACTTTTTAAAACAGTGCAAGTGTGTGTAATTATTAATTACATTTACATTGAAGCCATGTCAAGCACTTACGGTGGGCTACATTACCCGCAAAACTTATAATAAAGTTGTTTAAGCCTAATCATTAACGCCGAATACGTAAAATTAATTAACGTCTTTATTGGTGGACCTGCTGTGTTATTAAAACTTGGCTATTTACTGCATTATCTTTCTGCAATCAGCCCTTATAAGGTCCTCTGTGGCCACGTGCTTCTACCGCCAGTTTAATGTGTTGTTACTGCAACTAGTATGTCAATCGATACTAATTGGCGCTGGTCAATGACTGAAGTTGACCTTCTGCGCTAGGCCGCTCACAAACAAGGCGCGGGCAGTGGACGAAATAAGAAATTCCTGCAATCATACTGATATAAATCAAGCCTTAACATTATTTCCTCTTTCCGCAGAACATAATATCTACTCGTAATAAAGTCGATATACTCAGTTAGTAGTTTTCACACTACTTATTGTTACTCAGCACAACAAGTAAGTAATTCAACCCCGCTTTACTCGTATGTGTGTCTTATATTGTTAAACTGTGCTTTGTTTGCAAGCTCCAAGATGACGTTTTGGACTACCCATAACATAAATTACACGAATGTGACAAAATGCTATGTAGGCAAAAATCAGCTATCGACTGATATTAATTACTAGCACCCGCTGATACTTTAGTCAATAGAGCATGTTGTTCGTTTACGGTTAGCCTTACAAGACCAGTAAGACCTGCAGAAAACGAAAGATAAAATTTCATTCACAACGACACCTTGTAGGTTTTTCTGCTTATCACAGAGTTCGTTTTTGCTGGAGCATTAGGTTTAAAGAACATTTATTTTTCATTAACAACCTTACAGTCATGAGAAATTAACAAATTGTCAAATAGCCAAATACAAGCAGTGTACTTCCGTGGGAATCTTCTTTCTTAAACATACTTAATTATACTTACTTAAACTTTGTTGTACTGTATCATACGTAATGGACATGGCGCACAATTTTTGTTGAAGATGCCAAAAAAAACTACAAAAAATTAGAATGAATACTGTATTTTTATTTTTTTGATATCTTTAAAAATGACTGAAATATTCAAGCTCAAAGTGCGCTCTTCCGCTCGGAGCGATTTACCGCGCGGATTTTGAAAATGTGACGTAGTAACATGAAAAGCAGCATGCAAGATATTATCTGTGTACAATGGTTAGAATGGTTAGTAGGGGAGCCGAAGCGGGGATTTCGGGACTTACTAAAGAGTGGCAGACTAACATACAAGGAAATACTTTGTACCTGGTTGATTACCTCTAAGTATGAATTTTTGATATAAAACGGCATTAGTTCTTATGCCTCTCACCCAAAAAATACCTCAATTAAGCCCAAATTTGAGACCGCAGCCAAACTTTGAGTGACGATGGAAACTAGCCTAGATGGAGGTCACATGAAATTGAACTTCTGCTTCTTCATTGATAAAGACTTATCATTTACCATACCTTAGACACAAACTTGGTTATTTTTCCAGAAAATTTATATTTAAGTGCATAAATGTAAAAATGGCTTCATAGTGCACAAAATTGGCAATAGGTGGCATAATAATGGTTACTTTTATAGCGCATAGTTTGAAATGTGATTGAACGATGACAACTAACAACAGTTGTCAGTTAGGTAAAATTTTATTTTAGTTGGAAAAAGACAAAAAGTGGTAAATGGGTTAACGTGCGGGGGCTGCAAAATCATGTTGTGACGTCACGCGCGAATATTGGAAATTTTTGAAAATTTTAAAAAGTCCGTAAACTTCTCGAGGCTCTATCTTCGGTAATACTGGATGGATTGAGGTGAAATAAAAACTAGTGTAATGTGTGTGATCTAAACTTTAAATTAAGTCATAATTTAACTTAATATTACAACTTATGCGTGTTGTCCATTACACTTTCTATAATCCTGCAACATTCAGGTTATTCGAGCTGAATTTTAAGTAAAGATTAGGTACATCGGATACTATGTAATGCTCTGTCATCGGGTTCGACAGTTTTTGCGTGTGTTGCGCAATGGCGGCGACCCAAAGGTCACAATAAAGATACAGCAAGCAGAGCGTTTTTGCTGTCTAACGCTTTTTATCGCGAAACCATTGGAGAGGCACGTTCTCGTATTGATGATAAGGTTTCGCATGGATGTTTTTGTTAGCATTTAAGTGATTTATTGCTTACCTCATAACTTTGGATCAAACTAACTTTCAACCAGGACAAACTAGACGTTCACTGGCTGGGTTTTTATTGGCGGTCAAGCTGTAGATCCTGTACATAGGAGTTGCAGCGGTGGAAACGAGAGGTGGGAATAGTCCTGTTTGGATCAAACTAAAGAGTATCGGTATCGTGTAGAAATTCATTTGCAGATAAAACTTGTGCGTCTTTAGGATCTCAGGCACACTGTTCGGTAATTGTTTGCTACGCTCTGCGAAGAAAACTTTATACCTACGGAGAGATAGTTCGTTCGTTCGTTTCAGCCGAAAGACGTCCACTGCTGGACAAAGGCCTCCCCCAAGGATTTCCACAAAGACCGGTCCTGCGCCGCTTGCATCCAGGTACTATCGGGGACTCTTCCGCCTGACCACTTTGTAGAAATTTTAGCGTAAGCGCATCGCTCCGGTCACGTGCTCACCCCGTCTCTAATTGGTTACGCATTTTACTATATTTTTACTACGACCAATAAGAGACAATCAGGGCTTAGGTTGCAATACGAAATACCATTGTGCACTTTATTGTCATAGGGTTAAGGTTTAAAACGAAATGTTTCTTTTTCTTCAATCTTTCTTAGTTTTAGGCTGAGTTGCACCATCTAACTTTGACCGTAACTATAACGGTAACCGGTGCTTTTTGTATGGAGTTTGACAGAATTTTGACGTTTGTTAAAGTTAAAGTAAGATGGTGCAACTGAGCCTTAGAATTTTAATAATAGAATTTGGTTACAAACAAATAGATATGTATTTTTTTTAATATTGTGTTTTTATACGAGGTCTGTCTGCTTTTTGCTTTGGCGATCTGTCGACATATTCTCTCCTTTGTTTTTTTGTGAAGTTTCGTGATCAATAACCGATTGATTTGTGTTGACCCGTGCTAGTAATTGGACTGTTTGATTGCCTTTTTATTGACCTCCGCTCGATTACTGAACCATGCCTCTCAAAATAATTCTTATATTTACTTACAAACTTATCTATACATTGTTAACTGTTTAAGTGTTATTTAGTTTGAAGTTTAATTGTTATAGATTTAAGACCTTGTGTAAAGACACTTAATGTGCAATAAAAAATTGAATTTGAAATAAAACTAACTTAATATTATAATATTTACGATAACCAATTACCTGGATCATTGCTACCTAGTGCAATATTTATATTAAATTTTAATAACGTAGATAAGTGTTTCTTTAAAACGGAAAACAAAATATGCATTAAAAATAAATAGAAACCTATTATAAGTTTTTATTAACATTCAAGGATTTAAGAAAGTTATAGCCAGATCTTACAATAATTGTTTTTAAGCCACAAATATTCCTTAACTCTTTACTAATTAATTCAATAACATATTGTTTTAAATTATTAGTTCCGAATAAATTAAATACCTATTAAATAAGTAAAATTCGAAAGTAATTGTATGATTTTGTATTTCTCGCCCTAACTAGCTAAACTAATATCATGAGATTTACACTCATAATATCAACAATAATTGTAGAAAGGGCTACTTTTTTCTCGGGAAATTGCATAGTTACCTCGGAATGTGCGATAGCAATTTTGTGACCCGAGCGGGCAATCGCTAGTTCAAATTTTACACGAAGCCTCATATAATATTTTGTAGCGATTCTTAATTGGGTTTCAAATTGACTAAAATGCGACGTTGCCAAATGAGCGCTACGGATGCGGGTAATAAGCAATACTCAATCCTAAGTGCTTTACATAGAGCTTGGTTTGCTAGGGCAAACATCTACAGTGGTGCGCCGACGCTGCTTAGACTCGAAAAATGAATGAACGGGGGCGGAGCAAAATCGAGCGTGTGTGTGCAAACAATTTAGGCCCTTAAGGTGTCAAGGCGTTCGAGGCCCCGATAGTACTTCCCGCGACCTTCACCAGATCGTCGGTCCACCTAGTGGGAGGCCTGCCCACGCTACGTCTTCCAGCTCGTGGTCGCCACTCAAGAACTTTCCTGCCCCAGCGGCCATCAGCTCTTCGAGCTATGTGCCCCGCCCACTGCCACTTGATTTTAGCGATTCTGCGGGCTATGTCAGTCACTCTGGTTCTCCTACGGATCTCCTCATTTCTGATTCGATCACGCAGGGAAACTCCGAGCATAGCACGCTCCATCGCTCTTTGGGTGACCTTGAGCCTTCTTATGGAGAGATAGTAAAGGAGGCATATTTTCAGGGCTCTGCGGCGGCGTGCACAGTGGCGTGTCGCGGCGGATCCGGCGGGAGATGGCGGCGCGCAAGGCCGAGGGCCCCACCAGCAAGCTGGTCTGCATCGGCGACAAGTCGCGCACCATGCTGCGCCGCCAGTTCTCTGACAACATGCTCATCAGTGTCAAGGATGTTAGTGGCCCTAATTGACCCCTGTATCTTATTGAATGGGTAGTTATCACAGTAGAGAATGCATTTATTTGAGTGCCATTACAACATATTGTTTTAAGCTTTCATGGTCAGTAACAAAATTATTATTATTACATCTCACCCGCAAGTTTCTTCAGTTACTCCGTGACCATGGTGCTTGAAATAGTGCCGAAATATCGGAAACTCAAAATTAAGGTACATGGTAGCAATCCCGTCAATAATAATAATTTTGCCATTAGAACAGACTATCGTGAGGAAAGCTGTTGACATAGCCATCACAAGTGATGATCTTCTTGGTGATTAAAAACCAAGACTATTCTCCACTATCCTGCTGCGTGCGAAATAAAAAACAGTTTATAGTTCGAAAAGTAAGACTCCTTACAGAAGAGCACTTATGAATTCAACAAATAGTATTTTGCTGGCGTAAGTTAAATAGGAGAACGATTTCATTATATTACGATTAAAGCTATCATTCCTGGTTATGAAAAGGCTGATGTGTCGATTATAATGATTTAATAAAGGGTAGTTGTCGCAACATCTGTGGTATGATTTGACATTTCATAAATAATAGACATGGAGCAACGCTTGCAATAATAATGAGCAAAAATTTATTTTGAAAATCATGGTTCAGTTCGCTAAACATTCCGTCGGTCGACGTAACTGTCGTAACTTTTTCTTCCCTGTTGAATGATATTGATGTGGCAGGTTTCAACAAAATGGCAACATGCCAAACAACTCGCGAAACCATCAATTTATTGCGGTAAACATTCGATGAGCTGATCATTTCACATAATGGATCTTTGAATTTGTCTCTTCGATCGTGTGATCTCACACATATGGATTACTTTCTTTGGGATTACTTTATGTAGAGTCACACGTTTACGTAAACAGACTTAAATGCCAACATTCTGCGCATTTATGCTGAAATACGGCCTCAGTTGCTCAAAAAAATGGTTGAAAATTGGACATCCGACACAAGATTTTATGACCGTCTCAACAGACACAATGGAATCATAAGTAACCTACTTATGATTCCATTCATACTTCTCTTCTCTTCAATGTTCCCTTGTCTACAATAACTGACCTTCTCTCGGCGGGCAGATCGGGCGCATAGCGCCGGTGTTCGCGGACGCGGCGACCATCGCGGCCGCCATCGCCGAGGCCGGCTACACCTACGACATCGGCGAGATCTACTACAACAAGTACTTCAGCCCCGTCAAGTACGAGCTCTCCGTCATACCCGTCTTCAACAAGGAAAAGATTGAGGTGAGGACCTGCCTGCCCTTACCACGTTTTCCTGATTTCGTAAGTAAGATGGACAATACAAATGACGAAAATATTAAACAAACAATTGCAACGGAATGGGCCTGTACATACACACCTTTGAACTTTACCGACTTATATGTATACGGTCTTATGGTCACAAAACAATGAAGAGTGCATAAATCCTTCAAAGGTCACACTTTTATATGATTTTGACATGCAACGTTGGTTAGAGAGAAATGCATGTCGGCAAAAAGAGTCGCTTTGTTCATTATGGCCACAAAACAAGTGGAAGCTGAACCTGTTACCGTTATTTCTGCATCAAACTCAATATTTTACGCTAGAGTTCTGAAAAAAAGCTGCAATGGACGATCGAAAGGTATCATAATCCCGTTATAAATATTGCTCTTATGTTTCCAGTCTGGACACCGAAACGCAACTGAAGTACATGAACTTTATTCATAGTTACGTTTACAAATGCGAACCACTTTGATGTTTAGTAGTTGTGTCCCGATGTGACGCGCAGGTGGCGCCCAACATGAACGCCTTCGACGACGTGGACGCCGACCAGCTGGAGTGCTATGCGGAGTGGACCGTGGCCGCGCTGCTCTACTACGCCATGAAGGTAACACTGCACTCAGTGCGGAACGATTTATTTTCTTACACTTCGTAGCTGCTACGGTATGAATAACAAAACAAAATTAAGTCTATTTTTATTGTATCTAACACCTTCGATCAGCAAAAGCAATAATTTATTACGTCTCGCGAAATAACAGCGCACTTGAGAAGTGAGAGTAAGAAACAACCTGTGAGTTGACTTTAATTAACTCACTTCTGAAGTGCGTACTTATTTCCCGAAACTATTTTTTTGCGCTGACTACTTAGATATTCTATAGTCTTTTTCACCTAAGATGATCCGTATGACGTTTCGAATTTGAAAGATTTAGAGATGTCACATAACTAAACCATAGCGATTTATCTATCGATTTTTTTCGAAGAGTTAGTAAAACCTACTTTTAGAGAAATATTTTGTATAGGTGTTATTTAACAAAAAACATGTTTTTTACAATTACAAATATTATTGAAACATTTTTTTATTGATAATATTCAAATTTCATGGTTCATGTTCAAAAAAACGATTCCTAAAAAGTACTGGTTCTGTTTCTTTAAATTAAAAACCATTAATTTATTTTTAATGCGTTTATTAAAGTCAATAATCGAAAAATATAGTTGATTTTTGTGATGTTTTTAATAACTAAGTATTCACTGCAATCGATTAATGAACCGCGGAAATAATCGATTTTATTATACAAGAAATACCCCAGCACTAAATCTATTCCGTTTCACTCATTGCGTACATGAAATAAATGATATTTTTACATCGTATTTAATTAAAATATAATCAATAGACTCAGATTTTACTATATATTTCAAGACAAGGTAGTTATTTTTTTTTATTATATTGCTAATAAAATACAAATATTTTTTCAAAAATATTCTGCATAATTATGTAGTATGCGTAATATGGATAACCTTGAAGTGTCATACGGATCATCTTACGTGAAAAAGACTATAGTTGGTATTGTTGATCAAAGATCTACACATTTTAAGGCTTTTACACTTTTTAAGATGTTAAGTAGGTAACTAAATTTTAACTTAACTTTAAGTTATTCAATTGGATGTAAACACAAGTTAAAAGTTAATTGTTACATGCAATTAATAACTTAAAATTAAGTTAAATGTAGTTGTCTACATAACAACTTGATACCACGTGTAAATCAGCCTTTACTTACCAATCATGAGTAACTTCTTATACCGAACAACACCCTTTCCTTGCAAAGGTACTTAAATACTTCAGTTCACACATAGCAAGCTTTACAAAGTTACTACTAGCTCAATACTAATGTTCGCCAATGCAGCGCACACAGGCCGCGCGCGGCCGCTGTCGAGACCGTCTGCTCGCCGTCTGACGACCGGCTTTCAGCTCAGTTTCAGACTTTTCCGCTAGATGGCGATACACACTACCCTTAAGTCGCGGTGTCCAGATTTTTTTCCCCATATTGACCTCTCCGCCCTTCCAGATTGAAGTATTTTCATATTATTGTAATTATTGAATAATTTTTGGAGGCCCTATGGTACTTGATCTCGCCATTGGGGTCTAAGAAAACTGGAAAAAAACTCATGATGTGCTAAAGGTTGTTGACGGCCGTTTGGTGCAGTGGTTCAGAACGGACTACTATGCCGAGAGGTCCCAGGTTCGATCTACGACCGGCCGGGCAGAAATTGAATGATGTATGTTTATGTAGTATATCCGTCAAGCTAGCACCAAGCATAATATAAGGCGTAGTCACACGTTACATATACCTACCTACCGTAGCACTTTGACAACGTGTGACTGCGGTTTTCCAAACATGAAAATTACTATGCAACTACATTAGCAACCTTGTTCAGTTCAGTATTCTGAAAATCTTGTTCAATACTTTTTCAGCGTCGTTTTTTGTCGTAGTTGGGTTTTAATTTTTAAAAAAGTCGGTTTTTTTTTCAGTAGGATTTTTCTAAATAAGATCAAGAAATATAAATCCCAAGAAACGGGATTAAATAAAGGAATAACTCCAAAAAAGTATATTGGAAATTCATGCTCTTATAATAAAAAGTACCAAGTTAAACTAAATTAAATTTTTATGCGATTTGTATTTGGGCCCTTTGGTATTTCCCACAGGTATTTCCTATCGACTTCGAAAAAGAATCCCTCAAATAGGACTAGAAATCTTTAAGTAATTGGTGTATGTACAGATTATAAAGATTTCTGGACGACATAATTGTCACGAATTACGACGATGACGAAAAGTTACTTAGACTAAAAATGCTCATAAAATAAAATTACTCAATCAAATTAAATTAAACGTTTATGGTACCATTATGGCAACTACCTAGTTAGTATTTCGCATCGATCAAAAAGAATTTCGTAAATCAGAAACCTCGGCGTAATCGGATCGGTGTGCAAAGTGTGCATATGTTATAGTCAAACCTCGAAGTTCCGGCACTCCTAGGTTTGACTAGTCAATCCTCAGGTCTGACTAGAAGTCTTAGTCAAAGCCCAAACATTTCGGCCTCTGACTAAATAATGTTAGTCAAACCTAGGAGTAACTAATTTGGTCAGGCAAAGGTCGAAACTCAATTAAATGGAATCGGAAATACATAAAAAAAATAACAACCGAATTGAGAACCTCCTTTTGTTGAAGTCGGTTAAAAAGTGAATGGAATCTATGGTTCTCAGCTTAGAATATAGAACAAACCAGAAACCGTCAACGCGCTTGTGTGTGTGACCTTATAAATCACTCGGAATCGCAGTGATTTGGTTTTGGAGCAAATAGTCAATGGCCGACGCGCGCATTGTTTACATAACTGTCAGATTGACACTTTATAATTAAATTATGCCGTCTTGTGCCGTTACAACATGTAAGAATGCTACTGGAATTACGAAGAAAGTGCATGGGATCATGTTTTATCCATAAGTAGCACATTTCCAATTCATTTTGATTAAATAATAATTTTCAAGAAAAATCACGTTTGTATTTTGTAAGTGTTGCCACAGGTCAACGGAATATTTTACCCTACTTTTTATATTGAATTACATTTGTCTATAAAAAATTCACGCGTTCATTTTGTTAGCGTTACCACAGAATGATTCAATATTTTCCCCATCCTTTTTGTTTTAATTAGTTTTTAGTGTAATTTCATCCATGACAACCTGATTAATTAAATTATAAGCCACTTGTGGTCTAAACTGAATAAATATTTTTGATTTTGATTTGATTTTAATATATTGAATTAATTTATAATATTACTCCCTAAATAAATTACTATCGTGAATTTTATACTTTCCCATATTCAAAAGTAAGGCATTGGTGTCAAAAGATCAGCAGCAGCAATATTTGTATATTTTAATAATAATTTTAAGTAATAATTGCTTACATACTTACTCTGATTTTCTTTTAGGATACACAGCCAAAGTTGCCTCGCAATCAAATTCAAGTATTGGTGATGTTTTTGATTTGGATTCTGTTTTTGACTCCAAGAAAAGTTAAACTAAAAGCACTATTGCGCCGTAAACAAATGTTTTGTTTATCGCAAAGAATCACCATTTGATGAGAGCGAGAGCAAAAACGAAAATGGATAGTTAACTCTGTGGCCGTGTGTACTTATTTCACTTACTTATTGTTTACTTGTTTAACATCTCTATAAAAAATTACAAAATTTTTACCCCAAAAATGGGGGTGTCACACGGCGCTGGTAACACTAAAGGGGGTAGAGGGGCGCGGGAGGGGAAGTATTTTAGAAATGTTATCGAACACTCCTTCTGGTTTGTTCTATATTCTAAGGTTCTCAGTTGGAATTTTCAATACAGTGTTTTATAAATCGTGTACTTAGGGTCTTCCACAAATTCAGTAATCCTTATTTTGTGGGCAGGAGAGCGCAGCATCGGAGCAGTCTGCGCGGATGGCGGCCATGGACAACGCCACCAAGAACGCGGCCGAGATGATCCGCAAGCTGACGCTGCTGTTCAACCGCACGCGCCAGGCCGTCATCACGCGCGAGCTCATCGAGATCATCTCGGGCGCCGCGGCGCTCAAGTAGCTGCAGCCGGTCTGCTGCTGGGACAGCTCATCGACTATCCCTTAAATCTCACCACTGAACTCTTCAATAAATACTCCCACAATGTGGCTGAATGGTTCGTTCAATGTTGATGCCCAGATCTGTCGCAGCACCTTATCGTATCGCCATGCCAGCTGATTTTACGAGACAGCATTAAAGTCTTCCGCATTATTTAAAAACTCCAGTGAACTTTGAGTTGTATCAAAAGTGGTGAGACTAGGGGATGTCCGAGCGCTGACAAGCAAGCCACGTGCTCTGCTGGGTGTCACCTGAACCACGATAAGCCACCCAGCCTAGCTCCTGCGCGAATATTTATATATTATCTTGTATTTGTAAGTATTTATACACGGCAGTTACGATCGTGCAGTTCACCAATATTTATTGTCCGATGTTTGACTGGTTGCGCGTTTGTTCTGTTTTGGTAAATGAATATAAACGTTTAGTTTAATTTAGTTCTTTTACTTATACAAAATTCAAAAGGTCTTAAAGTATTTATTTTAGGAACTGCTCACCCATACAATCATATTCATATCTGCTTCTTGGGAATAAATAAAATAGAATATTATTTAGAGTTAAGACAATTGAACGATACTTAAATCGTTCTGATTTATATAAATAAGCTTATAAAAGCCTTAGTCGTAACAAACCCTGAAAAACAAACATGCGGAATGTGCTGCCTGAAAATACTAACATTTTACGTAAGAAACACAAACAGCAATTCCTTAAACTCGTACTAACCATTATTTAATATCTTTTTCATTCTTACACAGACGTTTTGTTGAGATTCTAACGTAGAGTCAGTTATAAACCTTGACTCGGTAAAACAGCAAATACCTTCAGGGATTTTGTTACTTAATTTGTAAGCGTTAACATCTAGCCTCTGTGCCGTTGTATCGTTGTATGACATATTTAGCAAGCGCTCGTGACGAAGAATGTTGGCTACGCTTGCGCGATGATGCAGTTTTGCTAGTGGTCCTGCAGGTGCTGGTCGTAGGCCGCCTGGTCCAGCAGCTGCCGCAGCTCCTCGGGCTTCGACAGCTTCACGCGGAACAGCCAACCTTCTTCGTAGCACGATTTGTTTATGAGAGAGGGCGTTGACTCGACGTTGTCGTTCTTTTCTGTCACCTGTAAGATTCAGATATCATAGAATCATCATCATAGAATCAGATACCTACGGACTTCCTACTATGTTACATTGTTAGATGTGTAAGTAGGATAGGACCAGTGTCTAAACAAATTTTTACTTTTCATGAGCTTTCTCTCGATAACAATCTCGCTCTTTCTTCATATTGCATTAATTTTGGTCAACACTCAGATTGAGGTTACATTTGCTCGGAAAGACAGACACGAAGTTCCTTTTTGCAATTTTCAGTTGTTTTTGTCCCAATCAGTCAGAATATGCAAGGGCCGCTTGGAAGGATGTTTTTTTAATAAGATTATTAGCAATTTGTATTGCCCGAATTACTAATAGTCCCATTAGCCCCTCGTGTTAAGCTAAATAAGCTTGTGTTACGAGTGGGCTCACCACAACAGTCGAGCGGCGGTGGGATTCGAACCCGCGTTCCTCGGATCTCGAGTCGGCCAGTCCGACCCCTTCACCGTTGGCTATCGTGGCTGGGCGAGGATGCTTACCACTCCAGACACGGGCGTGTAGACCTCGCTGGCCGCCTTGACGCTCTCGAGCGCGCCGCACTCGTCGCCCGCCGCCACCGCCCGCCCCACCTCTGGGAGCTGGGCGAACACCACCTCTCCCAGCGCATCCTGAAGATCACAGCAGGGGAAATGAGATAAGGGTAGCAACTGCCTGATGGAAACATGAGGAAGTTGGGCCTGCCCATCGACTACAATTATCCGCGGATTGAATGGCGCCGCGCCGAAGCAAGAAGATGATTTGGTCGTGATTCTTCTTGTTCTTTATGCCTTGGGAATATCTGTCTTGACTTCTACATGTACACGAACGTTAACTCGCGTAAGTAGGTATTATATCGAACAGCCTGTGTCGCAGAATGGAAACCAATTAAAATGTTGTAATGGTTAATTTAATAAACAAAGTATATTCACCTGCGCGTAGCTGGATATGCCGACAGTGCCAATGTTGTCTGAGACCGAGACCCACTCGTGTTTCTTCGTATAGTACCGCGCTGAAAACAACATATTGAAATATTAATCAAGATTACAAACACATATTGAACAACAAAATTAATCACAAAGAAAATCATAATGGTAAGTTTATAAAGAATGAAGAACTTCGTACATCATTCGCTAAGCACAGAAGATAATGTCAAAGAAATAGAAAAAGCGTGCATGTTTGTTTATTGCAGCTACGATAGATTGTATTTCACAAATGAGTAATTTCTACTCCAACTCGCATTAGCTAGTGCGTCAGACTTTACTCTGAAGTCAACTATCATGCCATTTTGATAACAATATACTTAAAATAAGAAGTCGGTGTAATAAATAAAATACAACTAAATATTTTATCGTTCGGAAACATCTCAATCATCAAGCCGATTTAATTGCGCAAATGCAGGCATCCATATCTAGCTTAATGAAAAATAAGACAATACTTTACCTTTGTTTTCCGTGCTGTAGAGAGCCCTGCTGCAGTAGTGTGCGCGCGCGCAGCGGCCGGCGCGGGAAACGCTTCGTACGAGACCGGTTAGAACCATCTTCGCTTATAACTTTTCTTTTCTGAAACGACATACCTTAATAATAAAATAAAGTTTAATAACATATTGGAAGAGGAGTTGAAACATTTCCATTTCTTGTGGCACCGAAAACTAAATAGAACATGAGAAATAAAAGACAGAGCTTTTCATGAAAATAATTCTGAATTGATTGCGTTCTATTGTTTTAAACTTTTATGGTCACTAACATAATAATGGTCACGAAATAGTGAGTTGGTAAACGGTGGTACGGGAGGCAAGCGTAATAAAAGACTGCGAAAGAAGATAGACCGATATGTCTGCCCATAACATCTCACCCGCAAGTTTCCTGAGTTAACTACTTCGTGACCATGGCGCTTGCAACAGTGCTGAAATATCGGAAACTCAAAATTAAGGTACATGGTAGCAATCCCGTCAATAATAATTATTATGATTGCATTCTATTAACGTGTTAATCGTTTTTAATAACTCATTATTAGTTAAGTATTAGGTCCATGCTATGAAGTCAAATAAGTAAGTTCTGTTCGCAAGCACGAAGTTGCAGTTGGATAGGTCATAACCTGTGGTTCTTTACTACGCAACAATTTTACTGTTGGCGTGATACCAGTATCTCCTTGACCCGTTGTTATTCACAAAAAAATGACATAATATTGAGTTATTGAGTGCACGCTGTTGTTCACTAGAGCCACTAGTGAATCACGCGGCGCATCGCTGAGCCGTCCTGCAGCTAGCTCTAGCACCAAGATAAACTCAAGTGGTATTCTAGACCTAGACAACATTGGCATTTCATAAACTTTACATACTTACCATGTTTAAAATGATGAAGACGTAGGCACAAAATTATCAAATAGCACTGAACTCATCACTGATCATATCGTAGGTGTTCCTCTCAATTTTGAACTTAATAACGATATCCGAGTTCATTGTTGATAACGCTATGTTTACTTAAAGTTTTATCTTGTATCGTTGTTACTACTCGGGGTCTTAAGAAATACTTAAACATTTTGCTATCCGACTAGTGCCGACATTGGTATTTAATAGTGGACGATCTCAATGAGGATGACCACGTGTCAACAAATGTTTTACGTTTTCAGGGTTTTATTGCACACTTTACAGGGTTGATTTCACGTACCGACCAATTTTTAAGAATAATTATTCGAAGATTTGATTATGTAGCTACAGCAGCTTTTATTTAATAAAAAAAAATACAAACCGTCAAAAAGTTTGAAATGTTATAACGATTTGCAATTTACCTACACAATTAACAACATAGAGTTAGATTCTCCAAGATTATTAATTTATCAAGCACGCAAATAAAATATAGACTAATCTTAAAGTATAAAATATTATTAATTTCATTTCAGTAAGCATTTAAAAAAAAAAGAAGAGAAAAAGGAATGGGAATAATCGCCATCAATAATTTCGCATTTAATATTAATACAGCTTAGCTAGTAAGTCCAGAACCTCGCATTAACGCCAAAAATAGTTGTCAGACTATAAGACTTTAATTTCTTACTATTGTCATACACGGCTTGTTTTCTATTTAGATATTGTAGTAAGTTATTATGTAGTTTATTAAAAATATAATTTTAAATACCTGTCACACCGTAGGGAGCGTCTCACTAAAGCTGGGGACCGCAAACGGCGAACGCAGCGAGACTTCGGCGCGAAATGACGACGATGTGCGCGCGCGCCGCTCTCGTCGCTATCAATATTCGGTATCGGCGCGTTAACTAATAGACACTTGGCTAATGAGAAAACAATAAACTAATTTAATCTATAATTATAATTAAGAAAATTAAAGTATCCTAATTAGTGCTGATTTCTATTAGCGCCATACTTACAGAAGCTAATGTGCTTAATCTTTAAACTAATTTATTTCTTTGTCCTATTATCAAAAACTCATAAATCTAAAAATTATAAATCTAAGTTTTGAAACTCAAACTGGAATCACTTGTTGACACCAAATAAAATCAATAAATAAATTATTTCAATTTTAAAATAAGTTCTCGAATTTTATGATGAAACAAATAGAATAACAAGCGTTATTTACATAAACAACAAAGTTAAAGAACGGCGCACGTCGAGGCGAGTCGAAGGCGACTCGTTATCGCAGCATTGTAATCGTGACGATAACGACTGTCCGCTGGGGGTCGACTGACGTAACTCGCTGCTGGGGTAACCATGGCATCGTCAAGTAGTCAACGTGGTCTACGGTCCCCCCGGCCTCCTAAAATTGGCTTGACTTTTATTGCATCAGCCATGCCAAACCATGATTTTCTTTCCTATTTCATAGACACACAAGTGGTCATAGAGCCTTGCACTTCCTTCTAAACACAATCCAGCAATGCTACTTCCTCCTCGTCTACCTTTTCTAGGGGGGTGCGATTGTCTTTCAATCTTCGAATCGGTAGGTAACTCCAAAATCCTGGGGGGTACCAGAGGGAATAGTTTCGGATTATAGAGAAATTGCGCTTGTTTTTTTTAATGCACAACGAGCATTGAGTTATAATGTACTACGTAGTAATATTACTTCAATGACAACGAGGAAGTTCTTGGCCTGTATCTCACCTGATGGTAAGTGATGAAGGTGGAAGCGAGCTTCACCCGGAAACCTCAACCACGGAAGAACTGGCTAAGATCTTACCTCTAACTGCCGGAACACAACAATGCTGTTAACATTGTTGTTATGGCGACAGACTTAGGTAAGATTGCAATGGTGCAAACACCATGGTATTAGCTAGCCAGGCGGACTTAGAACAAGCCCTACCACCAACCAAACCGAACAGAAAAATCTGCCCCCACTGGGAATCGAACCCGGGACCTCTGCGTCTGAAGCAGGTGGTCTTACCACTAGACAATTTACCACAGAGGCGGTTATTGTGATGTTCTAAAACGTATAAAGAACTCAAAGTTACACAGCCTGACAGTAGCGCGACGGATAAGTAATAGCAAGTTGCAAGTGGTAATGGGCAGGGTACATAGTACGCAGGCGGACGATGGGGCAGCAAGGTTCTGGATTGGAGGCCACGTACCGGAAAGTGCAACGTGTGATGTTCACCTACATGGTGGACTGACGACCGGCAGGAAAGCGCTGAATTGCAGGTCAATGCCAACCGGTCAATATGGAAATCATTAGGGAGGCCTCTATCCTCGTGGTTGATATGATGATGACGATGATGCAGATGGATTGTGGCTACGATTTAACATTGTCTAATGGATCCATAATTATGCTGTTTCGACTTATTTTATATTCCGTAACTTCAAGTCATTGTGAGCTGCATCATCAAGAAGCACTGTCTATTATTAACTAAACATAGTCATCTGATTGTCCGTTATTTACTGAATTACATAGTCACCTTGTTTATATATCAGTCGCAATATGATAATATGAACGTTAGAATTCCACTAGTACCTAGACCTATTTATAATACTAGATATAATCATATAGGTTGTGATAGCTCTAATCAGGTAAAGACCAGAAACTATTTAATTAATAGTGGTGGAGGGGGAATTTGCTATAAGTCCCAACGGAATACGTAATACAAACTTAAAAACCATGGACTGCATTGGAAAAGAATTGCGTAAATCCCGAAACATGCAATTTTTGGGCCTTTGTATCATTATTAAACTAGCAACCCGGCTGACTACTTACTTTATTTTGAACTGATTGGCGTAAAAACCGATTTTTTTCGACTTATTTCAAACAAGTTATGGTGATTTGTTTACAAAATGGTATCTTAATTATAATAAAGTAGATACCATTTTGTAAACAAATCACCATAACTTGTTTGAAATAAGTCGAAAAAAATCGGTTTTTACGCCAATCAGTCTTAATCAAGTGTCCAAATTATTTAATATAAGTACATATTTCTATGGAATTATGTTGCAATCATTAAATAAATTCTACGACCTCAAGGAATCGATTAGATTAACTAAATGAAAATCCAATAACAACACTTTGTTACATATTTATTTTGAGGCTAAAATTACTTAACTAACACACAGTAACATTGTTATTTCTCCCTGTAATTATGTATTTTTTTAAACTAAACAAATAAAAAAATAAAAAAAGACAATAAGCTTTTTGTTCTCACTATAAATGTAAGTAGATTTGAGTGTGCAATAAAGTGACTAAACTAAACTCTTTGGCCGCCTGGGCTATAAAATTTTAGTCACTCTAAAACCAAACAAAGAAGAGAGAAAATATTCAAACAATGGAAAGAATACCACGATGTGCATAACCCATACCAAAATAAAGGTATCCTAATTAAGTTGAAAGACATTATTACGTAAGATGTCAAGATGGCTACATTAAAAAAGTGATGTCTTAAAGGTAGCAGGGCTTGGTGAGAGTGGATCCGAAGATGGTGCTGATGGCGCTGATGGTGGTCGCCACGCCGCCCACCACGCCCACCGCGATCACCTCCCAGCACACCATCTTCATCCATCCGGGAGTTTCACTGGAATACGTCCAACATATTTTATTTTCTAAGCCAGTAACACCACAAAGGACAATAGGGAAATAAATATAAGCTTCAAGAATGTTTGTACGGGGTACGGGGCTATTCCCACCTCTCGTTTCCACCACTGCAACCCCTGTTCTGTGTACCCAAGATCTACAGCTTGACCGCCAATAAAAACCCAACCAATGAAGGCCAAGTTCACCCCGGGCAAAAGTTATACTTTCATTGGACTCGCAACGATTTTATTTAGAAGAATATATATTTACTCATAGGAGGAGTTCGAAATTATGAATCGATTTCGATCTCAAGATCAAAGCAGACTTGGACAGGGCAGATATTCTTACATTGGTTTTTGTCCTTCGGCTCGTGATTGCTTGATCAAGTTCAGGTAGCAATATGAGGGCAGGATGAACGTGAGCAGGGCCACGCTGGTACCGCCCACCAGCGCCAGGATCTTGTCGAAGCGAGGGATGCTCTCACCGATGAACAGGAGACCCGCCATTATCGACAGGCGGACGGCGAAGCGCCAGCCAGTAGACTCTGCAACGATTGGAACTCATTAGGTTGCTTGCTCAAGAATTGTGCCACTAGAAAGATAGGTAGTTGAAGAGGAAGGGCAAAATAGCTGGAGTGATAATATAGATTAAGGAATTGCATGACCTTATTCCATCGCCTCTTTCATCTTTGGAGAACCAGACCCAAACTAGCACGTTGTCATCATTCCACCAGCCGCGGAGCCGCCTGCACAAAGGGTCTTATTCTGCAGAGAAAAGCTAATAACTGGAATTCACAGCGTGGCGAACAGTGGCGACTTGATCTGGCCAAAACAAGTGTGAATGTCGGTCATTCTAGTTCATTTGCTCATCCTTCCTTATTGAAAGGCGCTGTTCCTGAGAAAGCTGCCAAAGCTTTTGACGCATCTCCAATGTCCACCACCAAAACTATGACCTCAAAAACATACCCCTGGGCACGTTGTAGAGCTCCTCCATCTCTTGGCAGACAGGGTTGATGAGGATCATGAAGGCGGCCAAGAGGTGCAGCGCCATGAGGATGTTGCCGACGAGTTTGAGAGGCGTGTCCTTCAGCGACGCCGCCACGTTGGGCGCCACGCTCTCGCCGAACACCGCGTACCCGCCGATCGCGATGGGCAAGTACAATAGGAGGATTGCTGGGAGAGTTAAGGATAAACTATACCATTATTATTGATCCCATAGTTAACTACTTCTTCGCTCCTTGATTGTTATGCCTGAACATACAGAGCGTTGCCAGAAAATAGTGTCATGCTAAGATTAAAATATCTTCCGACATGCACTTGACATGCATTCTCAAAGTGTACTGCATTGCATAGCAGCCTAGTAAGTAATTATAACCTTGCTTGCAATCTAGGCATTATCACGGTTAGTAAATTAATAACACAACGTGTACTCTGCTAGTGGTTTATGTTTACGAGGTAACCTTGTTAATGAACTAAACTAAAACTTAGTCTACATTATAAAAAGATGCAGCCGTATGCAACTTGTAAGTATTAGTGGGTAATTGAGTAAGTACTTTCACAAAATGGTGCAGATTTACTAAGTGTGTTGCTAAGACATTGTGTATGGCATACATTTCCTTATGTTGTTGGAACCTATTTCTAATAAACAAGTTTGTGCATTTATTTTAATCTGCATGCGCTAAAAACTAAAAAGTTTGTTAGTAATTTGGTACTTTCTTGAAGGGTAAGGCTCAAGCAATTTTGTTAGTAGTTTAAATATTTCAAAAAGCTGATTGATTAGTAATTAGGTGTTCTCACAATATGATGTTAATGCAGTAGTGGGGTTATCAAATTTAAGTTGTCTTGTGTTGTTAAATACATTGTTTAGTAAGTATGTAATTAGTGGTAAAGAATAATGGTGATATAATCAAATACATATATTTGTTAATGGGGCATGGGCAATGGGGAAGTTAAGCACTTGTTTGGTTAGCAATTAACTTATTGTCGCCAAAGTGGTCTTGTTAGTCATTAGGTAATACATTTAGGCAGGGTTGCACCATCTAACTTTAACCGTGACTATAACGATAACCGGTGTATTTTGTATGAAGTTTGACACATTTTTGACGTTTGTTAAAGTCAAAGTAAGATGGTGCAACCCAGCCTTAGTTAGTACGTTTAACGTTTGGTTAGTGATTATGTACATAATATTAAGAGTATATTAAGAGTATTTAGCGTGCCGCTGGCTGGATGGTCTTGTTAGTAATTAAGGACATATTTAGTGTGCCACTGGATGGTCTTGTTAGTTATTAAGTACACATATAGTGTGCCGCTGGAATAGTCTTGTTAGTTTGTTAAGTACATTATTTAGTGTGCCGCTGGACTAGTCTTATTAGTTGGTACATAAATTTAGCGTGCCGCTGGATGGTCTTGTTAGTAAATAAGTACCTACATCCCATCAAAAACAATACTTGTCAAAAAAACCAAGTCTCGCAACTCTACGGTAAAAAGTTGTGAGATCCATGTAATACCAAGTCCAGGCCAGGAAATCTTTAACGTTTTACATAAATATATTGACTTGGCCATCGCACTAAATAATTTAATTTGTACACGTGTTTTCATGCGATGGCCAAGTCAATATATTTATGTAAAACGTTAAAGATTTCCTGGCCTGGACTTGGTATTACATGGATCTCACAACTTTTTACCGTAGAACAACTGAGTTGCGAGACTTGGTTTTTTTGACAAGTATTGTTTTTGATGGGATCTCATTTCTTTTTGTATTTTGTAGACAGCAGTTACGTATCTAGAAAACTGGACCGAAATTGAAAAATTTTACTCGACTTGGCGGTTGCACTACCGTGCCCCCAAATATTTTAGTTTTTCCTTGATTCATACACCAAACACTACTTATATTCCAAATTTGAATTCGTACGCGTGGAGCCCGTTTTACCCCCGTAGAGGTGGAGTTTCGTAAAATCCTTTCATCATAACATCTACCTGCATGCCAATTTTCAGCCCGATCCGTCCAGTAGTTTGGGCTGTGCGTTGATAGATCACTATGTCAGTCAGTCAGTCACCTTTGAGTTATACATAATATTGTTATGATTTAGTGTGACGCTGGCCTAGTCTTGTTAGTTAATAAGTACATTTAGCGTGCCGCTGGGTGGTCTTGTTAGTTGTTAAGTACATAATATTTAGTTTGCCGCTGGACTAGTGTTGTTAGTTAATAAGTACATATTTAGCGTGCCGCTGGATGGTCTTATTAGATATTAAGTACATATTTAGTGTGCCGCTGGATGATCTTGTTAGTTGTTAAGTACATATAATATTTAGTTTGCCGCTGGACTAGTGTTATTAGTTAATAAGTACATATTTAGCGTGCCGCTGGATGGTCTTATTAGATATTAAGTACATATTTAGTGTGCCGCTGGATGGTCTTGTTAGTTATTAAGTACATAATTTAGTGGGCCGCCGGATATTCTGGTTAGTTATTAAGTACATATTTAGTGTGCCGCATTAGTAGACTTATAGAAATTATTTAGATTTAGATTTTGATGAGAGCTGCATAGCCTCAAGAAATGGTAAAGTTATGTGACAGTAAGCGAAGCACACAGCTCGTAGAACTGACGGCCGTTGTGGCAGAATAAAATTCGATTGGACCGAATAATGTAATGCGGACCGACGATCTAGTGAAGGTCGCAGGAAGCCCCTGGATGCGGGCAGCGCAGACCTGGGCTTGTCTTATTAGTACTTAAGTACTATGCCGAATTAATTGACTTATTTATTAATAAAGTGCATTTAGTATGCCACAAGAGCTTTCTTATCACTAGTTAAGTACTTAGCATGCCACTAGATTACTCTTGTTAGTAATTAAGTAGATAAGTACTAAGCATGTCGCTGTATTAGTGTTGCTAGTAATTAAATAGGTACATATTTACTGTGCCGTCTGTACCGCAAGGGCCTAGGGTAGTTTAAGTACATTTACTACATTTGGCGTTGGGTCAGCATGGTTAACGATTCCGTCCACCTTCTACAGTGAGTCCATTCCAACCTCACCAGTGCAGCATACGGAAAGAAGAGATATAATAAATAATAATAATACATATCCTTGGACAATTTGGACATTTTACACTACGCATCTAGTCCCAAACTAAGCAAAGCTTTACTATGTAATAGTAGTATTAGATGCGTGTATATCAAAATCTGTGAGTCTACTCCCCAAAAACACTTTGATTCTAGCTCTGTTTTTACCTTTTACATGTCTCAGAATTCTAGGACTACGAGACAGATCTTAAGCCCGAGATTGTCGAAATCACTTTTTATACCTATTTTGGTTAGTCTAGTCAAAAACGATACGTTTAAATCCTGATTGGTAGATATGGCCCTTTTCCACCACGTTCCTTTGCCCATCGCATAAAAAACTCACCGATAAAGCTCCACTGAAGACTCTTACTGAACTTGCTCTTATCGGCCATGTCGTTCTGGATGGTGGGGAAGGTGGAGGCGCCGCCGAATGCGAACATGATGGTGCCGAAGGCCAGGAAGAAGTCCTCGAAGCCGTGGATGCCGAGGCGGAACACGAAGGGCCGCACCTCGCTCATCATTTGGATGAAGTACAGCGCGCACGCCAGCACCGTGGCGCCAAGAGCCACCACGCCGATGAAGCTGAGCAAAGTTACAACAAATATTGTTAGATAGAGTCACAATAACTTATCTAGCAACTGGCTAGATGGATTCCCACGATGAGTCGCTTTTAATCTTGAAATATCATCAATATATCGAATACCGAATGCAAGTGCATTATGGTCAATAACACTGCCCACTGCAGCTAGGTCCTGTACTCACGAGAAGTCCCTCGGAGTTCCGAAGAGCATGAGGGGGGTCATGGCGCCGGCCACGATGAGGTACCAGGAGCAGAAGGTCACGGCGGGGATGAGCGAGTGCAGCACCTGCTCGATGATCTGCGCCGCGAGCAGCAGGTACACCACGGCCGCGCCGAACAGCGTCACCGTCACCGCCATCGACACTATCACGCTGGTGGGAAATTAACGCGTGTGATTTGAGTAGGCGCTCCAAACAAGTCAATTGACATAGTATTTTGAGATGTCAAAACGCACCACAATCCTGCAAACCAAAAAAATCTGGGGACGACACTTTTCTGCCAACTTAATTGATTAACTATTTCAAAGCTGCTCATCATGTAGCAACTCGATTTTCAGGGCTAGATTAGTGTATTTTTTTTTGTGTCTTGATTTGGTTAATGGTGTCAGCTACCCTGGTCAGTACCCTGGTTGGAGGACTCAGTGGACATCATACAACTATAATATAACCAGTATAAGGGAACTAGGGATGACTTTATTGGAATACTCACAACCTGCTGCCATTTCCGAGCCAGTAGACGTAGATGGCGATGAGCCGGATTCTTCCTTTTTTTAAAGTTATCTTTCTTTGTGCAGTAGAGATTTCGAGTGAAGCAAATTGTAGGTTTGAATCCTGATTCGTCCGTAAGAGGAAATATTTACTGCGGAACGTGTGTGCACTTGAATCTGTTATAGCGATACGATTAAGGTGCGCACACGCTCAACGCAAAATATTTCAATGGCTGCCTTTAGTTTTTGCGATCTGTGCATGGCTGTCATCATATGTTGTCCCAATGGAATTTGGAGCTCCGACTGAAAAAAGATTCTTCCGAAAACTTTTGGCTGAAACGAGTACCTACCTCCATGTCCTGCCCAGCGCCTGGTCAGCGATGATGGCGTAAGGGTTCCTCTTCCGGCTCCTCATCTCAGGGTCGCGGCCCTCGATGATGGACCAGCAGTCGCCGAGCCGCTTGCCGCTGAAGGCCGCGATGGCGCACATCCCGATGATGATGGGCACACCAACCCAACCTGAAAAATAAAGGCACAAATACGTCACGACTCGTTATATCAGAGTTTGCATTGTGGACGTTTCAACTGTTCACAGAATCATGAAAGGCGTTACTAGGGTTTAGAGTAGCACATAATGTAGTTGGCCCACCATATTTTGAGTCTTATTCGCTTGTCTTAAGGTGCAAAAACAATGAAAATTTTGATTATGTTGTGACTGTTAAATGATTAAAAATCCTATCATTGATGATGAAAAATGGACAACTCAAAAGATTCGTAAAAGGATATATGTAGTTAATTAGGTAATACGAGTAAATTGTCAATTGATATTTTCAAGGGTTATTTGAAGAAGGACTTTAAGCGAGTTTATGTTCTAAAACGTACCTACGTAGGTATAGGTAGTTGAGACTGCAACTGATTGAATCCAAATTGCACCATGTAATGGTCCGTGGCTCAATTTGTTCACACAGCGCATCAAGATGATTGGCTTCAACTGCCCTATTGTGGCTTAACAAGGACGCAGATGTCAATAACAATATGCGAGCTATTCCTGTACTCCCGGCTCAGGCAGGCAGATTCCTACCATGTAGTGCAATATCTACTTGAGGACATTTGCTGTACCTACCTGCAGCAGTCTACCCTAATTTGATGACTAGCCTAAACTACGAGTGAATTAGATAAATCAAAGGTTAAATCTACATTTAATCTTTTGCTCTACATTTTGTCTTTAGCCCTGGCTTCATTGACTTATACAAGACCATCCCTGCAACCTCCGTAGTGCAGTGGTTCGAGAACCACTCTTTTGTTGGACTTCTTCGCACAGTTAAGATGGAGTACTTAATTGTTTGGTTAGGCTCCGTTACTCACTCAACCTTGAAACCATCTTTGAACCTTACGAATTGTAACACAAGCAAGAGTTAGTCTACTCTCAGTCGTAAAATTTTGTCCAGATGATTAGGTACCATTTGTATGAAGAATACTTATTTTAAAAAACAAGTAGGTAACTAAATTAGTTAAATATATTATTATTAAAACATAGAAAATCGTTAACTGGCCCATTAAAATGTTTGTTTAACATTCATAGTGAATAAGACAAAAACAATAAAATTCCGAACTGGTTTCGAGCTGTTGGCCACGGTGTCGTTACAACCAGTTTTCTAAATGTGGAGTGATGCCTATTAATAACGCAACTATACCCGAAACTAGCGTCGTGTGTTTTCACCCAAGTTGAATAAACTAAAGGCGTTATAATCCAATTAATCAAATTAAATACCTATGGCTAAAAGTATTAAAGCAGTAAGGCAGGCAAGATAAGACAAGGGTCACTCTCTTTTCTTCTACTTTAAATAAAATAAAACCTTTTCATTGTTACATTTTAACTACTATTAGAAGTTTTACTTAGAGTGTGCCTGTAGTAATTATTAACTATTTGTCTTTACGAAGGAAGCACTTTTTGTTCGACGCTGTTGCGATGTGATGTGGTCAGTGGTGTAGGTTCAAACTCTCAGAAGTTAAACCGGTCCCAAAAATAGACTTGATAAAGTAAAAAACTATGCTGAGCACTCATTATTACGTGATTGGGCCGAAGGTAACGAGATATGGAATCTTGCTGGTGTAGTTTGGAAATCTGTGTTTTCTTATCCAAAATGTTGATAAGCCCTTGGTTTTGTATCACTGTGCACTGATGAGTGACATGATAGTTATTATCCTTTCTGTATGCTGTTAAGTTTTAACAAATTAATATTGATATCAACTAACATCTTTATCCGCCATACTTTGTGTTACCTACTAAACAACAGCGGTTGTGGGTTCATATCTCTTGAGGGACAGAATGTAAGCAAGTCATAACCAAAGTTTTGGACGTTTATCTATCAACTTATCTAGAATGTATGTACGAGTATGTGATTTATGTTATACAGGGTGTCCCAGATGGGTGAATCAAACTGATAGGGGAGGTAGTTCTACTAACACAAAAAAAAATTTTTTTTTTAACAGTGAAAATAAATCAGCTTTGCCTATGTATGCGTTTGGAGTTTATTTGTACTTTTTTCTTACTAATATTAATTGTACATGATCGCTTCGTAGGGATAGTACATTAGTAGAGCTACCTCCCATCAGTTTGATTCACCCATTCTGGAACACCCTGTATGTAAGTAGATTAAGTAGTAGGTAGCTATTTGAAACAAATTATAATTATTGGCTGTACTTAGGTCTAGACCTTGTTTGTGACAGTTAACTAGGAGAGAAGTTGGTAGGTGTTTTTGTAAAAAGTCCTACTTAAACAGATTCCAGAATACATTATTCAAGCGGAGCATACTATTGACTTTGACGTCGTCTCAAAGACAAAATAAAGGAACAAAAGTATTGTAAATATGTATAGGTACACAATAACAAACCCAGACATGCGAGCAATATTTTAATAACTTTGAATACCTATTATCATAGGCTCTCTTGCAATGTCATAATAATACTATGCATGTAAAACGAAAACAAGATAAGTACGTACCTAATAAATAATGTAATGAGAGTTAGAATAGTTTTTTTTTTCTAAGATCAACGCGTAAGACGTGATAATAATTCTGTTATGTGTTTCGCTGATTGCTAAAACATTACTTCTTAGTCCTAGAATAAAATTCAGTATAACTGACTCCCACATTCATAAATGTAAAAACGTTAAATAAGAAATGTGGAACAATGAAACTTGCCAAACAATGTTATCACTACTCAAACAGAAAGATACCGTCAGTGTCTTGCTGTACGACGACATCAGTATTTGATCGAGAACAGTACAAATATTAATCAATATTATTAGCTCCAGGCGAAGGGTTTTCGTTTCAGAAACTTTTTCTTAAAACACAATAACAATTGAGAAAACCAGCTACAAATAAAAGCATCAATAAAACATAGGCGCGTTATGTAGGTATTAGTTAAAATCGGTGCGGTAACAATGGGTTAATAAGTAGTTAGTTAGGTCGTCATAACTTGAACTCTCCTCATCATAGTGGATTGAATAATCATTCGCTATGTGCTTTAAAATTCGCTATAATTGCATTGCTAATGATTCACAATTAACTAACCAAATAATTTTAATTGATTCGGACATTAAAGCAATCGCATTAGCGGTTAAATGTTGTGTTAAATTAAATTGAAGCACCTCAGCATTGCAGTTAAGTGACCGATTAAAAAAAACAAGTCATTACATTCATACATCAAGCAGCCTGGCAGAAATTCATGAAATATGGTGATCATTTGGCTGATGCCGTCGGCATCGAGTGGAAAGCAATAGGGTGCATATAATACCATAATCTTTGTTTCCGTTTCCGCCATGGAAGTTGCCGTGCCGACCATTGCAATAACAACCAAAGTATTTACATACCTCGTAACTAATACCGCCAATATCGACTTGACGTGGATGTGCCTAATGGCGCCAATTATATTGGTCAAGGCCCTAGCCTATGCCCCTAGCAAATCGATATTAATTTCAGTAAATGTATATTTGAAAATTCCTTGTGAAAATGTTGTTTTTTAAAAGTCGCTACATTATTAGTAAAGCAATTTGTAGAGACGCTATAGTTTCGTAGTTGTAGAGCTTCTTTTCTGGCATCTGACAAAGAATCCTAACAATTACACCAATTATAACTAATTCAATTAATCATAACTAATCAAGTAACAACTTTCGTCACCTTTTCACACGCCTGTTCGAGAAGCCTGGTATATGGTGTAAGCGAGAATAATGGTAGGTATATCCGCATACATATTATTGTATATACATATTATATATTATTATGGTATATCCGCTTTCAGAAACTAGGAGAGGCAGGTAGATCTGAGTGACTGCATTGCAACTTAATAGCTCTCTTCTTCGGGACTATTCCTACCTCTCGTTCCCACCGCTGCAACCCTGTGTAGGCAGGATCAACTAACTCTCTCCTAGTCAGTGTTGCTCTCAGTAGCCCTTTCTGCTGACTCTGTTTCACCTGTGTGGCCTAACGCACGTGGCAGTGATCAGGAACTGCTCTCCACTTCTGCATACCTGCGTTACTGTCTCGGGAAGGAATCTACTCACCCGTCTTGACCAAAGCCCGTGGCAGCGCCGGCATTTCGCCCATGATCAGGACTGCCGTCTGCTTCGCCGACAGCTCTGCGTTCGCAGTGCCTCCGCTGCCGCCTCCTTGATTACCATATTCCTCTCCACTTCACCTGCATTACTGTCTCGAAAGGAATCCACTCACCCGTCTTGACCAGAGCTCGCGGCAGTGCCAGCACCCCGCTGCCAGCCATCTCGCCGGCGATCAGGAAGGCCGTCTGCTTCGCCGACAGCCCTGCGCTCGCGGTGCCTCCACCGCCTCCTCCTCCATTATCAGGTTCCTCGACAACCTATTCAAAAACTTTACACTTTATACGAGTAAAAGAAAAGAAAAAATATTAGTAACAGCTTTTCTTAAGTAGTTTGATCGCTTAGTCGCCCTAAGCTTAGTTGCTTGACCAATTCCTGCAGATCCTGCAGCCTCAAGCAACAACAGTGCTTGCCACAGGATACGGCCAGGGGAACTATTCTGATATCACGAAATAAGCCGACTAGCTGATGCCGAGACATTTTTTGTACGCGGTCTAACTCTTGTTTTTATAGCAGTTTTTATTGTTTCACGACGATATTTTATACCAATGTGTTCTAAATGTTTTAGCATATTGTTTTATTCATTATCCTCGGATTTTTCCTTTTTGTTATTGGCATTTCAGCAAGCTTGAAAATCGATCAGTTTGGTGGTCATAATTATTATTATTTTAGAATGCTTTGAGATAGTCCACTAGTCGTATTACGATTTCTTCTTCTTCTTCTTCTTCTATCTTAAGAGTAGTAAACTTGTAGTTAGCGGAGGTCACAACCAGCTTTACTTTAGATGCATCTATCTATGTGCATTTTACAAATACCTACTTTTAAATGTAGGAAATCTATGATGATCAATTGATAATTCTTAAGGTGAAATATCATCGCCTGCGGCCCAGCAACAGACGGCCATAAACTTGAGAGGCTGCGCCCGCGCTGGTCACACGATAGCCTGCCCCTGCGACCATCAAAACTAATTCTATGCGTGTCAAATTACTGTTGATATTACTGCGCACATAACATTATTAACTACGATGGTTTTTACTTCACACGGTGTTTTTAAATTAACTATTTCAAATTCGCCGACTTCGTTTAATTACGTATTAGTCTACAACATTTGGCAACAGAACTTTTCTATTCCCTTGGTGAAATTTTACAATCAAGTCTCTAGTTCCGTAATGCTATTAACCAAGGAAACAAAGAAGATAAGGTAGTGTAGGTTAGTACATTACTTAGAACCACTGCTCAACAATAAATCATTGTTAGAGCTGCCTAATAGATATTGAAAATTCCTTAAAAAAGACGTGTTAGTAAAATGTAATTAAATCGTCGATTAAGTGGTTTGGTCAAACTTGAATGCAGTCGAGCAAGTCTTGCGCAAGTTTAGGAAACTTTTCGTGGGAGGGACCCACACAAACAAACAAACTCTACGGAATGAGTTTTTAATGAGATTAAAATGGTAAAAAGGTATCGCTCTGTATAGGTATCTTTGTAGCGGCATTCATCTAGCGCCTGCTGCCACAGAATATTAATAAGTACTACGACGCTACTGCGTACTCTATGGCAGGAATATGTAGGTACATCGTATTTACAAAATTACGACAAACAAAAAACAGGTACTTAGGGCCTGCTCTACCTTTAAAATGAAACAGTCGATTTGAATTAATTACTCCTAGTGCTCGATAACAAAGGTTTGTTATCATTTTATGTAAATAGAAGCACAAAAACAGGTAGAGCTCCTAAACAGTTAACGCGGATGACATTTTTTTGTAATTTGTAGATGTAACAGAAGAAGGAAGGAAACTCACATTGGTAGCGATCAGCGGCGTGGTTTCCGTGGCGCTGGAGGCGCTGCCGCCGGCCTGGGCCTCCGAGCTGGTGGTCTTAGACATGCTTCACGATGCTACAACAGACGACAGGCGTAATTATAACCACTGATGTAAGTATTATGGATTGTGTGAAGCCGGCGTCTTAGCAGAGCACCTCTATCTAACTCCTAAAGAATTTTATTACAGTACAATTATTTTATAAGGATACGAATACGATTACACACATGTTAGAATAATTAAATTAATTCTGGGTGCTCTACCTGTGACCTTCCACTTGACTCTACTTTTAGGAACTTAACACTGTCTCTAATTAAATTAGTAGAGTTTAACTGGTCGAAAATGTTATCATTTGAATAGATTCCATCACCAAACTAGTTATTGATAGCCGGACCGGTCGACCAATTTAGTGTGTAGGGGGACGACAACTGGCGCGATCGTTCAATTTCCTGTGCGTGGGTCAAGACTGGTTGGTCGTAGGGCTTCACTCACCGACACGAGCGGTCTCCGCGCGGCTGCAGGCTGGACTGGCTGGTGCCCGGCGCAGTGCAGGCGCGCGCGGCAGGCTCGCTCTCCGCTATGCTTATGGTTATTACCGCAGGAGTCCGCAGGACCACTGCGCGACCGCGTCGCGGTACCTACATGCGGTGTCACGGCAGAACACATCTGTGTTTGAGAACTATGAAATGGTTAACGAAAAGCCTACCTGACGTAGACATTTAACACCTTTGCTGCGGCAGTAACTTTCTAATACTTTCCATTCCTTCGGTACAAGGTCATTAAACCTGGTATTAAAACTTACATTGTGGCGGCACAAGGCTTAAAGACCTTGTAATATTTAAGATATATTAATTTTATTTTTGGCTTCATGTTGATAGATATTGTGTTTTTTTTCTTTGAATATTAATAATAATGCATTTATTGACATACATCTGAAGGGGTTCGTTAATAACTTGTTTAGTATAAAAATTATAGCTATATTCAAAATACAAGGCTTATGCACCCTGTGCCGCACTGAAGTAGGGAAGTCTGGTGGGTATTCTAGGGATGTGAAATACAAATATCGATAGTTTAAATTAAGACTTAATAAAATTTAAAAAAAGTAACAAACAAAGATGTTGTAATAATTTAGTCTAAATATTTTACAAATAAGATATACGTGCATAAATACTTAAATAAGCTATATTTACAGAAAACATATTATTTAAGAACTATTAGTTACAACTTCAAATGTTTGTCACGAAAAACATTATTTAAATTAGCAATAAATCGTGTAGCAAATTAAATTATAATCAATTTGCAGTTTTGATTTTGTTTGTTTCTCTTGACGCCATGTCGACATGTGCGTTTCTTACGAATGCGAGGCAACACTGGCTGCACGTAGCTAGCGTGGGGTGCGGTACCAGGTGCGCAGGGTACAAGGTGCTTCAACCTGGTTTCGCATTGTGAAGACATTTTATTAATTCCGTGCGGTACCAGGTCTAAAAACCTGGTATTAAGGTAGGTACATCATTGGATTCTATTTTAAGAATACATCATAGATATATATTCATCACTTTCCTACACCGGACCCAATTGAAGTTATGCCTTACGCACGACAAGGAAGACTATAATTTTCTTAGCCGCACGGCAAGCGAGACGTACACAAGGTCTATAGACCTGGTTTCGCACTCAACGTGTTAATCTAGTTTTTTATAAGGGCAGATAATGTACCATCCTAGACTGCATCACACTTAATACCAGGTCCAATTGTGGTCGAATACCTGCCTTGTTATGCATAAAAAATGAACATGTAGATGAATTCAAATACCGCGGCTGTAGTACTATTTGATACAAGTTAGTTTAGGTTTGTCGTGTAGTACGAGTAACCCCGAATAATACTCTACTGAGTAGGCCTATTCAGAGCTGGTTCAACTGCGAGCACACTGCACCAGCCGCGACTGCGCCGCTGCGCCAGCCTCCTCCGGCTGTGGCTTCGCTGCCCTTGTTGCGACCGCATAGAGCAGCAAATGCCACAAGAGTAACGTATCACCCTAGATTGCGTTCTATTGCATAACACACAACAGGCAGACGCTCCTGTAAAGGACTCAAGAGGATTTACCTACTTACATAGATAGTAGAGTCCGTGAAACTATAAAGTTACACGCCGAGGTACAACAGGAACACACATTTAGGTCTCTGACTCACTAAGTAGGACTCAGACCTATGATCTGTACATTAGTATAGTAGAGGCATAATTAAGCCTATGATCGTAAGTAGGTACTTTTTGGTACAGGTTCTCCAGGGTCATTCGAGCGAGCAAGTCTTACCACTAAACGGTTTTGTAATAAAGAGTTATTTAGTGATTTGTTCTAGAAAAGGGGCTACACACAGTGCGCAAGTTTTAATTCAGTTTTTTGCGTGGAAGAAAACACGTTAAGTGTCATGGTTCGTTTCCACAAAGACCGGTCCTGCGCCGCCCGCATCCAGGCACCTCCCGCGACCTTCACCAGATCGTCGGTCGGTCTCAGTGTCATAGTGCGGTCTACCTAATCTCAGAATGCATTGTAATGTGACCTGACATTGTCGTGTAACCATGATTGTATCGTCTTGTACTTGTATAAACTGCACCAATTTTCTTATTAGGAGGAAGGTGGTGGTAAATGACTGTCAATTGATTGTAACCGGGGGGAGAGATGAATCGATAAACTATACACCTTACGCACTGGATATTCGGATCATAGTCAAATGGATTGATGCAAGTTATTAACTTTTATTTTCCACTGCATCGTCCTCGTCTGCTGCCTTAGTAAGTACTTAACCGTGTTTGAGCCGGCTGCATTCGATGACACACTGTTCAATAAAAGAATGCACACTTAAAAAAATGATTTTCTAAGTTAGGATAAAACGGTTCGCCTTCGCGCGCACCATCACCGTAGACGAGCTTGTGCCATGTGCAGACAGTGCCCACTAGTTTTCAGGCGGTATTTTAACTAATAATGCGGGCAAGTGCGAAACTTGAGAGGCACGGAGCAGGGTTAAAGGAGTCACTTTTGCAATTGAAGCGGCCATTGTGTTCGCCAACCGGGCATCCTGACGAAAGAATTTCACAGGCTAAATCTGGCAAACTTGCTACTTATAAAGGAGGTCGTCAGGCAAGCGAAATATCGTGCATTCGATTCCCGTCATAAGTAGTTCGATAAGCAAGTTTTTTATTTAAAACTTAACAAGGATCTTGAGGAGCTTCGTCAAGAGGTTCACAACTTAAACGGAGAAAAGACAATTTAGCCGACAACATATTTTATTAGCTCCACCTCGCATTTATATCTACTACTTACCCAGGAGGAGGAAATGAAGAGAAATCTTATGGTCCAGATGGGGACCAAACTCCTTCTTTTTGGTATTTACTTAAAGGATCGTCTCCTCGCAGAATAATGCTTCTGCCCCTCTCTCGTGTCCGACAAAGTAAAGGGATCAGCACCGCCAAAGTATCCCCACTCTGTGCAGCGACATTATCCACTGACCCTACCACACGAGCAGTAGATAAATGACTGTACTTAGCTGACCTGCTCCTCTAGCGGAGACAGCAACGGCTCCTTGCGCGAAAACTACCCTAGCTATAAAAGCCAAGGTGCGTTCCGGCCTCAAGACGGCACCTGCACATTCCCCGCCCCGTCTGTTGAGCCCTCCACAGTGGCCGTACATCTGTACTAAAGAGCCACATCTGAAAAAAAGGGGCAAAGCTTCATCTGTCCCCATGCCTAACCAAGTAAACCCCATACATTGCCTCAGCCGCGCCTTTGGCTGCTGCATGCTCAGAGGTGGCAAAACACGATGATCTTTATCTCACGTCTCGATAACTTCACCGAGCGAAGCAAGACCAACTGCCCGCTAGACAATAACTTAATGGACAAAATTAGCGAAGCGAGCGAGAGAAACCAGCAGCGTCTTAGTGCGAATGCCAGCGCAAGCGGCAAAAGAAATAGTGAAGAGTCGCCGCCACCGGCTACTGATAGGCTGGGTCTCGATGTAGGTATACACTGCGGGGCCGGTTAAGTGTAGGTAGGTAGGTACAGGGACTGGCATTACGCGCTTCAAATGCATCGCAATCAACGACTCCACGGGTTTTATTTCCGCTGCGGTGTTAAAGACTGTAGAGGGCAAATATGGCCATTGGTGTGCCGGGTGCGGGCCTCCGCTGATCCTATTTTAAAAGAGTGCCACTTGTCGTTTTAAAATTACTTTTTTTAGTTAAAAGGGTCACTAACTAGCCACTAGCATTTTGATACGGCCTGTTTAAGGTACGCTACATAGAGCACCTACTACTCCATTGATTTTTTTGTTACGGCAAATTGTTTCTGGCAACACTGGGACAAAGTGTAAAAATAAAATAAAATAAATGATTCTTTATGAGGGAGCAGCGCCCTCTATCGCTGGGCGCTGCTATCAATACTAAGTTTAGTGCTTAGTTTTGTCACTTTGGAGTGCTTTGGACAACACTGAAGTTTTCATGATATTTACAGGAGGGCGCTACAATCAATACTGCGTTCACTGCGTTATTAGTTCCGATAAGTGCACTTGACGTTTCAGAATTGTTATAAAAAATATTTTCGAAATTAAAACTATCACGATTGGAAACTTGTCCAAGGGGCAGCACCAACCGATATTTTGCGATGTTTAAATAACGTCCTAAGCCTACAAACAACAAACAGAAAAATTTTGCACAAATAAAAAGAGATAAGTTTTCGTTAAGTAATGAATTCGGAACTGTATGCTTGTCAAAACGCTCCGTTTGTAATACCATAGACAAATTATAAATCGATCAATTTACATTGACCCTTACAATCTGTTGCCGGTATTGTTACAGATGCGCCATTCTTACGTGGTTGCATAATAAATTAGTAATTTCAAGTGTCAAAAAAGTTAATTTGCGACAACGGCGACAAGTCTGTCCACAGATTAGAGAGTATGTCTAAAGAGTCTGTCTGAGTGATTGTGAATTTAGCTCATCATTTCAATTTGTTTTCGTACAGTTATTCATTCAATATAAGTTAATTTATCACATTATTTCCTGCTGCAGCAAGTGTTTTAAATGATGGCCTTTGTGTCATCTGTTTTAACCTATTCTATCGAAGATTTTAAGTGCTAAAGGTATTTTGATGTATGCTTGTGAATATCGATACTACTATTTATCTTTTACGTACCATGTACTCGATAGTTTGTCACTGTGAATATAGTGTACCAAATTTTTTTGTAGATATAAATTTGAACTCAATCTGAACTCCAAGATTTCCATGTCTGGGTAATGTTTCTTTCTCGCCAATGAATACCTATAATTAAATAATCTTAGTAGTGTGAATCCTCCTCCCCTGCCTGTACTTACAAATTGGTATTACAATGAGATTACAACTAAAATTAAATTAACCAATTGCAGTCAAAGTGATATTTCAATTATTACTAGGTTCAAGTTTTAATGATTAGTAATTCATATTACTCATCAGGAAAAGTGCCAATAATTTCTGTTTTGTTCAATTGACTCATGTAATAACAATCTTAAATTCTTATCTTTTACCTACGTCTCGATTTATTTATGGTACAAGACTTAAAAACAAATTCAATTAATACTTTAACAATGAATCTGAGTTGGAGTAAGCATTGAATGCTAGTAGTGATCTAGAAAATTTATTTCTTAAATTTGCTATGCGATTGTTTAACTGTTCAAGCTTTAGCTGCTCGTGCCTCTTCTCTTAAATGTATGGCTCTGGTTCAATGCTTTGCGATGGTACATTTAAAATATGCACTTTGGGAATGGAAATGTTCTTCTTTATTTTATTTTGTTTTTGGCCAGGTCTGGGATATTACGGCCCACAGTGTGACCTCCCTGATGAAATGTTTTTCTATTGTTTTAGGAATAATATCTGCACAGAAGACTATCATGTAACTCCCAAAAAGGTTAGTGTTAGTAGTAGAAGGCAAATTACAATATTAGCTTTTGTAAATATTGCATTATTGTACTTGAGAAATAGCTTGTTTATACAAAACTGAATGTATATTTAAAAATTGTTCCAGGAAAATAAAGTTAACAACAGCTAAAGGAGTGTTTACTGAGTGCAAATCATGAACTCTGAGGAAACTGATTCATTAAACACGCTTCCGTCGGATGGACACCCTGAAGAGATGTCAGGTACTGTACATAAATTTAATAACAAGTAATTTTTTACATAAAATGTAAAAAAAAAGCTGTTAATATTTTATTAGCTTTATAACCTTGTAGTTGTTATTGTTTTGTTCATTTAACTGCAAAATGACATTCTTAAATTTATCTACCTTGATATGCATGACTCAGAAAATGTTTATTATTTTATTTTTGATTTGAATTATCTTAACGACTTAAAGCTATTGAAATATTTTTACAGCTTCAGGCACAGACGATGCTCCATCATCAATGGTGTCAAGTGAGGCCGAGTCGGAAGGCAGCGTCCTCTCAGAAGTGCCTCGGCATGAATATATGGAGTCACAAAGCAGCCACATTGACAGATCTTTCAACGACAGCCACATCCTTCAAGACAAACTGAGTTCTATCACAAGTGACTGGAGAACTAACAGCAACATCTCATCATTTACTTCCACTCGGGGTAAATAAATTCATCTATAAATTACATTATTAATTTAAATATTCTAGTATCTAGGTGCATTCCGCGACCTTCATTCTTGTGTCAGATGCCTCAGCTTTAATGTCATCAATCCAGTCTTTTCTTTTATTGTTCCTTGATTGCTTGTATTGTTTTACATAAAAATATTGTGACTTAATTTTACAAACAATTAATATTTTATCTGCTGTAATGATCAACTTTTATGTTTTAACATTAAATTATCATTGTCTGTTATCAAACAGCAGATGTAATCACAATTGATTGGTATTTTTAATGCACACACATTTCTTTTTGAGTTATGTGCAAATGTGCATGTACATAAACTGATTCGTTCGTTCGTTCGTTCGTTTCAGCCAAATGACGTCCACTGCTGGACAAAGGCCTCCCCCAAGGTTTTCCACAATGAACGGTCCTGCGCTGCCCGATAATAAACTGATTAGAGTTGTATTTTCTGTAGGGTCGATGCTCCCATGGGGCCCGCACAAAGGCCCCGTGATGGCGCCCCCCGATGCGGACATGCGTCCCGGGGAGTTTGTCATGAGGCTGCTGTTCACCGAGTTCACAGTCCAGGCTGAACGGAAGATGGAAGTTGTTATGGCTGAACCACTGGTATGAATTTTTGCTCTAAAAGTTTTAAGTGTTTTTAAAATATTGAGTGAGCAAAGGGTTGTTATGAAATACTAGCTGTTACTAAATTCCTTTGAGCTTGGAACGTTCACTGGCATTCTTAAAACACCCTACCAAAGTTTCAACACATTTTTTTTTTCTCATTTTCTTTTTACTTTTTCCTTTGAAATAAATGTTTTATTGTTATTCACAAAGCTTTTCTGAAATAGAAAAAACATACAGTCTCAACTCAAGTCATTCAGCAATTTTGTGTCAATGATACAGAAGGGCAAAGTTACCCATACTGTGTATTATTTACTATGGAATCTAAAGTGGACATATTAGTTTTGAGTCTGATCCTTTTGGGGCCATTTTTTTTACATGGGACACTGAGCCCACCTGCTTCCTTGGGGCTTGTCACTGAGTGGTGCGTATCAATGAGACTCACGACTGTATTCACAAATGATGCTTGCTTAAGTGAAGCAGCAAATCGAACGCACAGCGTTGAATAGAGCTCTGTGATTGTTTCTTGTGTCACCCTGTGCGTCCACGTGCACTCATCACAATTAACGATATTACTATGAGGTCTCACACCTCATAGTAATATCGTTAATTAAATAAGGCCGTTATTATTGTTACTATACGAAAATGTAAGATTTTTTATATGTATAGAGTGAACCAATTAACAATACTAATATGTTAAATCTAAAGTAGGCCAAGAGTTTTATTTTGAGTGTGGTCCTTTTGATGGCCAGCTTTTTCTACATGTGTAGCAAGGGGCGACTGTTTCCCGGGCTTGTCAGTGAGCCGTGTGGGCAGGGTGGAAAAAAATCATAATTTATTTATTTTAATAAAAAAAATCAGATTTAAAAAAAAAATCACGATTTTTTTTATTTATTTGACTTTTCGATTTTTATTACGTTTTGCGATCATTTCTTTAGTTTTTCTTACGGAAAACATTTATATTTACGTAGAATTGATGTATAGAGCTGGCAACACCACCAAAAAAAATAAATTGTGTGGTTATCTAAAAAATCGCAAACTTGTTTGTACGGAAAAATATTTTTTTCTGATTCTCTATACAAAACATCAATTTCATACATTAACACCTATTATTAACATTGTTTTCGAACATTACAGTTGATTAATATAAACCCCCAGCCTTTCATTAATTCCATTTTCGGCCTTTGATTTAAATCAGTGATTTTTATTTAAAAAAATCATGCAATATAAATCGTGATTTAAATCATGCAACCCTGCGGGTGTGCTGTGTTAGATTATTCCACTTTGTTCACCTGGGTGATATCACCTGCAGGAGAAACCGCTGAACAAGACCCTACAGCGCGGCGAAGACCCGCAGCTGGATCAGATTCTGTGCGCGTTCGGCACGCTGGCCGAGCACTGCCTGCCCTCGTTGCTTCGCGCGCTGTTCGGCTGGCTGGAGCGCCAGATGGCCGACTCACCGCAGCTTAGCGAGCAGGCCAAGAAGCCGCATCAGGACCTGAGGAACAAGAGGTAACATGTTGGTTTTAATCCGTAAACCGTTTTAATCTGTGACCCGTTTCTGAGTTGAGATTACCAGCTTGAGCGTGCTCTTTTTTTAGTCAATAATTAGTGTAATGTGAATTTATACTTGACTAGCTTTCCGCCCGCGGCTTCGCCCGCGTGGAATTTTGTCTGTCACAGAAAAACTTTATCGCGCGTCCCTGTTTCAAAACCGGGATAAAAACTATCCTATGTCCTTTCCCGGGACTCAAAATATCTCCCTGCCAAATTTCATCAAAGTCGGTTCAGTGGTTTAGGCGTAAAAGTGAGATAGACAGACAGAGTTACTTTCGCATTTATAATATTAGTATAAATAGTATAGATATTAGTATAGATTAAAAGATTATTCTCAAGCCAAACATCTCAATTCTGAAACTGTAATAAACGAGGCTAAACAGGTGATGCAGCTCTGTTAAACCGCTGCTACATTTCTGCTACTAGCAGAATATTGGACGTTACAAGGTGAAATTTAAAAATAAGACTAGTTAGACAGGGTGTTAATGGTTATGTAGAACCCTCCTGGCTAGAAAAGCAGGGCCTACCGAGTAGCGGTTCACTCACCAATTAATATTTTTCTTTCTGAGCATAGAATGTTCTTCCTAGTTCCACCTATGCTTAATTTATCTACAGTGCGGCTCCTACCAATTTATTTGAACTTACAGCTTTATAATCTATAAGTTTCCTCTGTAAAAGTGTTTCTACATGTCCCAGTATTATTTTAATCCTACGGCTTCTTTGGGACAGTATAATTATGGCCTGAGATAAAGCAGCGCGACTGTGTCCTCCAGTAGGAGGGTTATGTTTTCTTAAAAAGAATATTAGTTAAGTATCTCATTTTAACTAATCATCCTGTTAACCTCTCGTGGTGAATACTTTTTTTACGACTATTAGTGGATTCACTATAACAGTCCATTTGATCCCGTGTTCCTCAGATCACGAGTCAGCCAGTCCGACCTTCAAAATTCGGCTACCTATTGTGTTCATATTTGTAATTTATCTCTGTCCCCCTGTGGCGAACGATCCTCCTTCTACTCTTTCGGCCTATAGATTTGTAAAATCCAAATTCTCAGTGTCATTGTCATCTTTGTACTTTTTGTCTTTTGTTGTTTTTTAGTGGATATTATTCTGTTCGATCTCGCATCTCTCTATCTTTTATTCAGACGCAAAAATACAGTCCACATTTTGGTTCACAACACCCTCTATAATCTACATGAATATCGTCGTTTAAGTTCTATCACCACGTAAGTCATTTTTAGCAACTTTTCAGGAAATTGAAAGAAAGAAAGAAAGTATTTATTTGATGCGAGTATTAAAAGCGTTACAAATAAATAACAACTTAAACACTAAAAACAGAGTACACGCACCAAAATGGCATCTGCTCAGTATAAGCCGTGACGGCAGAGAGCACGTCACGACCACTGGTATTCTGCGGATGCCAGTTTAGCAGAAGGGCGCAGCCCGCCCAGAAACATCAATTAACATTATTTACGTGAAACTTGAACATATTTTTATACAGTTCAAACTCTCTAAGCTCTATAAAATAGTAGACAGATGACAACCAAGAACAAGCAACTCATGCACGGGTGAAATAAGTTTATACTATATTATGACATGGAGGGATAGGTGGTGTCTATTGCATTGAAGACAGAAATTGGACGAAAAGACGCGTCTTTCGATTCTCTAGCCGCTAGCTAGAGTCTAGCGAATGGCATCAAAATGGCAAAACCGCCAAAAATGACTTACGTGGTGATAGAACTTAAACGACGATATGTAATTTCCACATAATATGTGTGTTCCAGCATAATCTACATAGTGTCGGGAAGCGGAGCCGGCACGGAGGCGGTGGAGCGCTCCTGCGAGGAGCTGCAGGCGGAGCGGCGCGACCTGGCCGTGGAGTTCCTGTTCTGCCTGGCGCTCATCGAGGTGCTCAAGCAACTGCCCTTCCACCCCGGCCACGAGGACCTGGTGAACTACATCGAGAACGTCGCCTTCAAGCGGTTCAATTACAAGGAGGGGTGAGTGCCAAACACAAGCCGCATCAATGTCACCACATAATGGACAAGTTTCAAATTTTTTTCTTTTAAAAAAACTTGAAAATATAAGTAAAACTAATAATAATGAGGGCTATCGTTTTAGCGCTCACCAGTTAGCGCCACTGTAGAGTAAGGTCCTGTCGCTTGCTAGTAGCGAAGACAGTGGCACCAACTGGTGAGCGTGAAAGTGGTAGGAGGACTATCGCATTTGCACTCATCAAGATGGCGCCACTGTAGAGTAAGGTCCTGTCAATCGCCAGGGGTGCCAACTGTTAAGTATAAAAACGATAGCCCTCATTGTGAAAGAATCATGAAAATATCTCTAAAAATAAAGAAGTTACAGGGCCCTAAAGTTGCACATAACAAATATTCGCGCCATTTTGATCGGCGTAGTCACGACCGTCTTTCACTTCACCGTCTTTTTAGTTTTGGTCTATATTTTAATCCCATTCAAAGAAATATTATTTCGCGACCAAGTTCTTCTCGGGTTCTAAGTTCTAAATTCACATTTACTTAGCTCCATGTCGAGTTCTGCCCAAGTACGACCGCATTCGTAGTCATCACCCTGTGTGTGCAAGTTGTTTTGTACAGGTTAGCGGGTACGTTAGCGCTCGCTCGATCGCTCCTCGGCCGGCGAGTACGCACTCCGATTGTGTAGTGTTTGATTCAAACACTAGCTGTCTTATGTAATAGGTCACAAGAAGTACCTGGATGCAAGCAGCGCAGAATCGATAGTTGTGGAAATCCTTGAGAGGCATTTGTCCAGCCGTGGACGTTATTTGGCTGAAACGAACGAACATACGTAATAGTGTGTGTACTCCCTATCATCATCAACAGCCCTTTACAGTCCACTGCTGGACTATAAGCCTTCTCCACTATAGTGGAGGGTTTTGCCCTCAGATCATAGAAAGAGAATAGATATGAAATCGCGCGTAACTACAACGAGAACCAGTGTCCCCACATTTCCCCCACCACAGCTCCCACACACACATTCAACTGTGTAAAAACAAAGCGACTGAGAGTCTACGACAACATGTGCAACCGGCTTAAAAGTGCTGTGATTGGCCAGAAGGCGTGCCTTATGGCCAATCAATGGCCGCGTGACGTGACGCACACTTTGAAAAAAGCAATTAGAGAGAAGAAAGATAAAATGGAGTCGATAAGATATCGATACTTTAAATCCTGGGGGCAAGGCTCGAAATTGGTTTAAAAAATGCTTGTATGAAAACCTTTTTATTATTATACGTTATTATTATGTTCTTTAACGATTTTTGCATAAAGGAGTCAGTTCCATTTTGTATGGACGAAAAACTCAGAATCAATTATTGGGACTAAATGAAGTTACCTTATATTAATTTACCCCAACCAAAGCTCAATGTCGTTATCGATGGAGTATAGAAGTTATAGACTGACAAAGTTTGTATGAAAAGTCATGGGTTAAGTAGGTACTTGCGATTTTTACCAGTATTTACAATATTGGTAATATATTATTATTTACTTTAATAATAATAACAGGATCACTGTAATTATTATTAACTACTATCGCGCATTAACTTTTTAATTATGGCGAAATTCGTACCGCCTATGTTTATCAAAAATAATGCCTATATTAGGCTTTCAACTAGCTCTTATAGTAATTACATAGTTGACAGTTACTAATCCCTTCTACTATTGTTATTGTTTTTGTAAAAACTTAAAAATCGCAAGCAACTCATGATTTTTTCATTCAAAATTAGAAAATAGAAAATAATAATTTACTTCTATTTATCGATAATAGGAAACCGTATTAGAACACGAGCCCTGCACTATGTTACGACCGGCACATGCGGCCGTACTGTGTATTTTCACGCGTCAGTGGATATCGGAAGAAATAAAATACATTGCGCAGTAGTTACGCATGACATAAAGTGGTTGCTAACTAAATCGTCAATGTACAACGTGTTTGAATTTTTATCACCACTAATTTCGATATCGCAGTAAATGTCACGGCACTGAATTCGTTCGTAAAAATGTTTAGTTTTTTTTATTTATAAGCAAAATACCAATGGATTTGCAATACTTACATGTGGTAAATGACTTCATTGTTCCTGTAGTTCTTCGTTTCACTTATGTTATTGCACGTTACGATGCATTATCCAACAATATCGGAGAACATTTCCTCAGTACGACTGAATCGCGACTAACCTAGCTACGCGGCCGATGTTCGTTTCTGGGCATATCGCGGAGACACGCGCCACGCCCCCGTTTCACATCTATTCCCTTCTATGATCTGAGGTTTTGCCATAATCCCCACGCTTGGCAGGCGGGTTGGAGATCGCAGTTTAAAAGATTGATGTTTTTCAGAGAGCGCTGCTGCCCATTCTCTGTTTGATGTGTAGTCCCTAAGTCGCCTCTTACGACACCTGCGGGAGGAGTAGGGGTTGGTGACAAATGTATTCTACTCTGCCGTCACCACACGGCTTTACTCCCTATGACTTACTTGACTTATGGTTCTATGTCCCCTAGATGGGGCAGAGGGCGTCCAGAACAGTCCTCCATCTCGTTCGGTCTTGAGCTTCTCGCTTGATCTCGCTCCAAGTCTTGCCGATCTTCTTCACCTCGTCCGCTACAGTGCGCCGCCAAGTTTGCCTGGGTCGACCACGTTTGCGTTTTCCTTGGGGATTCCAATCCAGAGCCTGCTTAGGGATGTGATCGGGGTCCCTTCGGAGAGTTATTTACTCCCTATACTGTGTACTAATTGGGCACTTATGTTGTGTGCAGGCTGCAGTCCAACCCGAACGCCGCCAACGTGCACATCATCGCCGACCTCTACGCGGAGGTCATCGGCGTGCTGGCGCAGTCGCGCTTCGCCTCCGTCAAGAAGCGCTTCACCGCCGAGCTCAAGGTATGCTCGTAGCTATATTCGTATGCAAATATCCTTTAGGGAACCACACTGATAAGCTGTAGATACTGGCTATAAAGGAGTTGCTGTGGTGGGAAAGTGTACTGGGTGGTTTGTTTAAATAAATTGGCTATACAGGAGTTGCAGTGGTGGGAAAGTTTAAATAAATTGATATTTTATTGTAACTGCAGCGCCCTCTGTTGCGCGCCTTTTTGCCAGGAAGTGTTACGAATCGACACGAATTTTATCGATGAACCGTCACTGTCAAAAGGGCGCATATCTGGCGTAGAATAATAACCCCCATGTTGGTACCCGCTGAAAACCAACTTGACGACTTGTGTCATGTCACGATTTTCGCTGAGCGGGCGCCTTTTCAGCATGGCTCAGTAATTTAACCTCCTCAGTACATGTATGCATATAAATGTTAATGCTGAATAAAGGTATTCTATTCTATTCTATTCTATAGTGGGATAAGTCTCGAACCCCACAGCTAGCGTCTTTCGAGAATCGTCGTTTGCCAGTCGCCCGCGCATCTTCGACGCGACGCCAGCTCTTTGCTGGCTGTAGTCCCAGATTTATGACACTTCAATTTTCCATAGTTGTGTGTAAACTATGCAATCAACAGCTATAGGGTACTGTGCTTTACGAGCTAAACTAAACTACCTTAACTCTTGGTCTGCAACTCGCATAATTTTACCAGGAACATATTACGCTTGATGCATTACTCGTTCCAAATAATCATCAGTGCACAACATGTATAAGATATTCCTGAGGAAAACAAATGTTAGCATTATTTATTGTCAGATGACAATCTTCATCCATTCTGATTGGGAATACTAATTTTAAACATATTTGTGTCAACCAGCTTTCAACCAGTTTAATAATATGTAAATATGACCCCAATTTTTTCTTTTTTATAGTGTGCATATTTTTTTTTATGCATAACAAGGCAGGTATTTGACCGCAATCGCACCTGATGTTAAGTCGGATGCAGTCTAGGATGGTACATATCTGCCCTGTAAGTGCCTATTCACTCTCGCCTTGAAAAGGTCACGAATTTAAAGTTTTAAACTCGCCGAAATCATTCCAGGAGTTGAAAAGCCGCGAGCCATCTCCACACACGACTCAGAGCATAATCTCGCTGCTGATGGGCATGAAGTTCTTCCGCGTGAAGATGGTGCCCATCGAGGAGTTCGAGGCGTCGTTTCAGTTCCTGCAGGAGTGCGCACAGTACTTCCTCGAGGCCAAGGACAAAGACATCCGACATGCACTCGCCGGGCTCTTCGTGGAGATACTCGTGCCTGTCGCAGCGGTGAGTGTTTACCCTGCCTTGTCTAATCCCCAAGCAGGCTCTGGATTAGAACCCCCAAGGGAAACGCAAACGTGGTCGCCCCAAGCAAACTTGGCGGCGCACTGTGGCAGGCGAGGCGAAAAAGATCGGCAAGACTTGGAGCGAGATCAAACGCGAAGCTCAAGACCGAATGCGATGGAGGACTGTTGTGGACGCCCTCTGCCCCATCTAGGGGACATAGGACCTTAGTCAAGTAAGTCAAGTTGTCTAATCTATGTACAGACGAAAACATATCAAACTGCACCCAAAAGCAAAGAAGGGCAAGGGTGCCCGCGTAAGTTTTAGCGTGCCTGTAACTAATAAGACAGGTGCTGGGTGTAATCTGATTTGGGATGTTGCTGATCCCTCAAACCCCCTTTGTAAAGATTACTGAGCAGAAGAAAGATATGGGGCCAATTGTGTAATAAACACTTCAATGGTCGACAGTTCACTAAAGCTACCCGCAATGACAACTTTGCCGGGCAGTGTTTAGAAAGCTGCGTTTTGTTATTTGTGGCCACTATCTTAGGCTAAGAACTCACGGCGCGATTTTCACCCGCGCCCGCGGCGGTTGTGGAATTGCGGTTTTATTTCAAAACTCACGGGAGCAGTTATTTGCGCGGTTATTCTAAGAACTCACGGCGCGATTTTAAATCACCGCCGTGAGAGAATAACGTTTGTTTTATGTCGCGGATATTGCTGAGCGGGCGCCTCTTCAACATAGGAGAAATGTTATGTACTGTATTTTTTACGCTGTATGAAGTATTCTTATTCAAAGACAGATGTACAAAATGATTTCTCCCCGCAGACGGTAAAGAACGAGGTGAACGTGCCGTGCCTGAAGAACTTCGTGGAGATGCTGTACAGCCACACGCTGGACGCGTCCACCAAGTCCAAGCACCGGCTGGCGCTGTTCCCGCTTGTCACGTACTTGCTGTGCGTCTCGCAGAAGCAGTTCTTCCTCGCCAACTGGCACTGCTTCCTCGCCATGTGCCTGTCGCATCTGAAGAATAGGGACCCCAAGATGTGCCGCGTGGCGCTTGGTGAGTGGTTTTATAAAGGTATCAAAGCGGAGACCATTTTCATCATAATTACTCACCGTTGTCACCTACGTGGGGACCATAATAGTCAAATCACTACGATCATCACCATGATCACCACCAAAATATTTATTCATCATCACCAAGATCACCACGATCATCACCAATATGATCACCATAATCACCACCATCAGCTCCATCATAACCAAGATCAATACCAATATCACCAAAATTATCACCACCACCATCACCATGATCACCACCATCATTATCATGATCATCACTACCATTACCATGATCACCACCACGTTATCATTATCACCATCACCATGTACACCACCACTATCACCTCACCATGATCAGCACTATCGTTACCATGATGATTACCACCACCATCACCAATATTACCACCACCACCATCACATCACCATAATGATGATGTGGTGATCACTATCATTACCATGAATACCACCACAATTACCATAATCACCCACCACCTCAATTACCATAATCACCCACCACCACCATCATCACATCATCATGATCACCACTATCATCACCATGATCATCACCACCATCACCATGATCACCACCATCATCACCATGATCACCACTATCATCATGATCATCACCATTATCACCAAGATCGCCACCATCGTTACTCTGATCACCATAATTACCAAATCACTACCATCCATCATCACCTCCGTCATCACCACTATCATTACCATGATCACCATCACCATGAATAGCTTCATCATGTTCATCACCCTAATCATTTGTTTCGTTCAACAGAATCGCTCTACCGCCTGCTCTGGGTATACATGATCCGCATCAAGTGCGAGAGCAACTCGGCCACGCAGTCGCGCCTGCAAAGCATCGTCAACTCGCTGTTCCCCAAGGGTTCCAAGGGCGTGGTCCCTCGCGACACGCCCCTCAACATCTTCGTCAAGATCATCCAGTTCATCGCCCAGGAGAGGCTGGACTTCGCCATGAGAGAGATCGTATTTGATCTGCTCATGGTCGGGAGACAGATCAAGATCATACTGACTCCGGAGAGGATGTCAATAGGGCTGCGAGCGTTTCTTGTTGTGGCGGACAGCTTGCAGCAGAAGGAAGGGGAACCGCCCATGCCTAGGTGAGTCACAAGAGATGCTGCTCTGCTCCCTTCGATGTTGTCTGTTTCGAACTATCCAACTTGCTTTAACTGTGAATTGTGAGGAAACAAAAATAAATACATCGCATGTTTCCTTGAATTAAGGAGTAAAAGAGCTATTTCAGTTTCATAGTCCTATTTGTTAAAAATCTACTTAGGCTGCTGTTGTCAACGCGACGTAAAGACTCGCGGTAGATATGGCGAGAAATCACTTTTTAAAAAGACGCGTGCGGGCAACTTACTGAAATATTGATAAAGGGTAATGTGAATGCAGTGTGATTAATCGCTAAAATGGCCACAGGTAAAAGAATTTGCAGAAAATGCATGATATGCGCTGTCTCATTAGCACGTTTTCTTGCACCGTCTGCTGCGAATCTGCGTCAATTTTATAGTCTTCAGTAGACTCACCTTAGTATACCTGCTTGCCAAATCTGCAAAACTTGAACACTTCACCAGGACGTCAGGCACGCTGCCGTCCGGCAACACGCTGCGCGTCAAGAAGACCTTCCTGAACAAGATGCTCACAGACGAGACGGCGCGTTCCATCGGCATGAGCGCGTATTTCCCGTACGTGCGGCGCGTGCTCGTCGAAATCTTGCGCGCGCTGGACGCTCACTATGGCCGCCCACTTATGCTGACCAACACGCAGAACGTCACCAAGGAGCAGGAGATCAATACGGGCGAGAGGAAGCCAAGGATCGACCTGTTCAGGACCTGCGTCGCCGCTATACCGAGGTAAAGTTTCATTTTCAGTGGTGTATTTCTGTTCTTGATCATCTGAGGTGCAATTGTGTAAAGCAATCGTTATCAAGTTAGTTAAGTTAGTTCAAGTTAGTTAAAATTTTCAAAATACAAAGTCATGCACGCACTTTATCTCGAAATTTCAATGGGAAGACTGGTCTCCACGACACAGGGAATCCTAGTGTGGAGTCCAGTGATGCTGTTAGTACATACTTACTGTATAAATTGTAATCCGTTTTTATTCTGAATGTAACAGTAACCAGATCATGTACTGTAATATTTTTGGACTAAATAAATATCATTTTCATTTTCATTTGACAGTTCATAACGTACGATTATTCTGTCAAACGCTTTGTTTAGCTGACTTTATGAACCGTCGTTTCGTACGTTATGAACCGTCAGATGGTAACGATTGCTTTACACAATTCCACCTCAGGTTATTTGGTCTTCACTGCAGAAGTACTACGACCTTCTAGTTGACCAGAAGTAAATGAGGATATTCTTTTTATAACCTTTGTTATTTGTCATCGGCTTTCCATCGGAGGAAAGTCGACCCTTACTGGAACCTCTCCTATTTACTTCCGATTCATTTTGGGGGTTCAATAACAGTAAAATTTGGCCTTCACTAATTAAGTTTTTATTGACGGTCTACCTGTAGATTCTGGCTACACAAGAATTCATCATCATCATCATTTTAGCCATAGGACGTCCACTGCTGAACATAGGCCTCCCCCAATGTTTTCCATGTTGATCGATTGGTAGCGGCCTGCGTCTAGCGCTTCCCTGCTACCTTTATGATGTCGTCGGTCCACCTTGTGTGTGGACGTCCCACGCTGCGTTTTCCGGTACGCGGCCTCCACCCTTGCTGCCCCATCGGTCGTCAGTTCTGCGTACTATGTGCCCTGCCCATTGCCACTTCAGCTTGCTAATCCGTCGGACAATGTCAGCGACTTTAGTTCGTTTACGGATCTCCTCATTTCTGATTCGATCTCGTAAAGAAACACCGAGCATAGCCCTCTCCATAGCATGCTATGCAACTTTGAGCTTCTGTATAAGGTACACAAGAATTGCAGTGTTTGAAACGAGAATCCAACCTCTCAACAGTAACTTTACACGAGCGGAATATTAGATTTTATTGGAATTTCCAGGTTGATCCCGGAAGGCATGAGCTCCAGCGAGCTGGTGGACCTGCTGTGCCGGCTGACGGTGCACATGGACGAAGAGCTTCGCGGCCTGTCGTTCCAGAGCCTGCAGACGCTCATCGTGGACTTCCCCGAGTGGCGCCAGGACGTGCTGGCGGGCTTCACGCAGTTCCTGGCCAAGGAGGTGCAGGTAGGAACCCAGCTGATGAGCCCAAGCGTTGTATAGACCAGGGTTTCCCAATTTTTTTTGCCAAGGAACCCTAATTGATTATACTTTTCCTAGCGGAACCCCCGTACTACTCCGCCCGCACGCCCTGCCCCTCCCTGGTGCGTAAACAAGTCGGAGCGAGCGAACAACGTCGGTCACGAAACGTGGGATAATATTTTTTACGGAACCCTTGCGGCCTTTCCACGGTACCCCAGGGTTCCACGGACCACCATTCGGGAACCGCTGGTATAGACTACCCATTTTTGTTAGCCAACCTTTCTTAGGCTAGTTTTAGAGTCACGCTGACGCACGCTGACCGTCAGCGCTGAAGGCCGATATGTATGAAGCGTCGGCGCCGAGCGATCAGCGTCACTCAGGAACGTTCCCTTCAATTACATACATATTGATCTGTCAGCGCCGACGATCAGCGAGCGGTCAGCGCGATTCTAAAACCAGCCTTAAGAAATAATTCCTTAACCTTTAAGGTTACTAAATCTTTTCAACCTAGCTGTCATTCACTTTGCAATGAAGGGAAGTCGAACCTTAACTTCTAACTCCTCCTATGTTCTTTTGATTAATTTCGTTGCGGGTCCAATGACAGTTTAACTTTCCCCCGGGACAAACTTGACCTTCATTGGTTGGGATTTTATCACGGCCACGTTGTAAATTCTAGCTACACAGGATTTGCAGCGGTGGAAACGAGAGGTGGGAATAGTCCTGTACCCTCAGATCATAGAAAGAGAATAGATATGAAGTCGCGCGTAACTACAACGAGAACCAGTGTCCCCACATTTCCCCCACCACAGCTCCCACACACACATTCAACTGTGTAAAAACAAAGCGACTGAGAGTCTACGACAACATGTGCAACCGGCTTAAAAGTGCTGTGATTGGCCAGAAGGCGTGCCTTATGGCCAATCAATGGCCGCGTGACGTGACGCACACATAGAAAACGCTAGTGAGAGAACAAAGATAAAATGGAGTCGACAAGATATCGATACTTTAAATCGCTAGGGGCAAGGCTCGAAACTGGTTTCACAAAATGCTTATGTATGAAAACCTTTTTATTATTATACGTTATTATTAACTAATATCACGCATTTATTTTTTAATTATGGCGATCTGCGTACCGCATATTTTTATCAAAAATAATGCCTATATTAGGCTTTCAACTAGCTCTTATAATTAGTAATTACATAGTTGACAGTTACTAATTACTTCTACTGTTATTATTTTTTTGTAAAATCTTATAATCGCAAGTAACACATCATTTTTTTATTTAAAATTACAAAATAGAAAATTATAATTTACTTCTATTTATCGATAATAGGAAACCGCATTAGAACACGAGCACGGCACTATGTTACGACCGGCACATGCGGCCGTACTGTGTATTTTCACACGACAGTGGATATCGGAAGAAATTAAATACATTGCGCAGTAGTTGAGCATGACATAAAGTGGTTGCTAACTAAATCGTCAATGTACAAGCGTGTTAGAATTTTTATCACCACTGATATCGATATCGCAGTAACTGTTACGGCACTGAATTCGTTCGTGAAAATGTTTAGTTTTTTTTATTTATAAGCAAAATACCAATGGATTTGCAATACTTACATGTAGTAAATGACTCCATTGTTCCTGTAGTTCTTCGTTTCACTTGTTTTATTGCACGTAACGACGCATTATCCAAAATATCGGAGAACATTTCCTTAGTACGACTGAATCGCGACTAACCTAGCTACGCGGCCGATGTTCGTTTCTGGGCATATCGCGGAGACACGCGCCACGCCCCCGTTTCACATCTATTCCCTTCTATGATCTGAGTCCTGTACCCATTTTTGTTGCTAATTCGCTCCTTTTACAACGGTATAAGATCCCACTGACGTGTCGCCGTCTGTGCCCACCTAACTAGTCTTTCTTTAATTCCTGAACAGGAAAGTACAGGTTTTATTACCCCATGAAAAGATCCATCAACGAAACGACGTCTTCTGAATGGCTTATCTATTCTAAGCAGATAGAATCCGCTCTAAGGCCCAGAACAGACGGTGAAACGCAACTGCAACGAAACTGCAACTAGGCTTTTGAGTTGCATCTAAGTTTCTGCCATAGCGTCCGGTTTGAAAGTTTCAAACTGGTCGCGTCATGTCATGTTGCAGTTGCGTTTCACCGTCTGTTCTGGGCCTAAGTGTTTGCTTCATCTTGCGAAAATGAATATGACTGTAGCTTTCAGCTCTTATTTCTTCCCACAGGACACATCGCCCCAACTGGTGGAGAATGGCCTTCGCATGCTCTTGCAGCTGATCACGAGCTGGAAGAACGGCGAGCCCGCCGCCGCCGCTCCCGGCAAGCTGGAGCCTTTGGCGTCAGTGGTGCGCGGCGCCGAAGCCCTGGGACTCGTTATGCTGTGCCAGTGCAAGGCCTACCCGCGTCGGTTGGCTGTTCACATCCTCAAGTGAGCAAAGAATTTAGGATGTTCACTTAACAGAGCTATAGTCTGGTCCGTGAGCACGTAGAATTTTGTCCAATGACCCCAAGCTACCCATCCTTATCGCTCGCGCGTAATTATGTTGCTGTCGCGCTCGCACACTCATTGCGGGTGCCAGTCGCACAGTCGCGACAGCAATATAATTACGCGCAAGCGAAAAGGATGGGTAGCTAGGGGTCATTGGACAAAATTCTACGTGCTCACGGACCGGGTTAATCTTTTGTATTGTGTTTGACAGATGTAAAGACTTTGGACCAATTTTACCTAGCCTGGTCTTAATAGTTCCTGTATTTGGGCTTGTGTACTTCATTCCTAAAAGACTCATCTCAGAATCATCTTATTCTATTGAATCAGGATAATGACACAACACATGTGATAATAATATGAACTCATTGTATGCCGGTGCTAATCCTAAGCCTCTATTGAGTGAGATTCTCTCCGCTATCTGATTTTATACCCAAGTTCCTCAATATTTCAATAGTGCTAGCATTTCAGTTACAACTTAGGCTGAGTTGCGTCACCTTAACAATAACTTTAACCGGTGTTTTTGTATGGAATTTGACAGGCTTGACGTTTGATGTCGTTATGGTGCGTCCACACTGGGCGAACGGGCTCGCGCGGCACGCTGGTCATCCTGCTCACCTTGCTCTTGAATGACCATGATATCGAGTTTGCCACGCGAGCCCTTTCGCCCAGTGTGGACGCACCATTAAAGTTATGATGCAACCAACAGTTAGGTAATGTTTTTGTGACTGTGTCGTTTGTTTCCAGGGAAACAAAGTGTCTGCTCGAGAAGCTTCAGTTGACGCGCGAGGAGCCGGCGCTGATCGACGCGGCGGACGAGCACGTGCCGCACTTCGCGGAGCGGTGCCTGCCGCTGCTGCCGCCGGCAGAGAAGCAGGCCATCCTCGCCGCCGGCATGCCTGACCTGGTCTGGGTGGCTGAGAGGAACCACGCCGTGTGGACTGCCGGTGAGTGGCAGCGAATGAACTTAGCCTCAAAATTAACTTTCTTCCCAGCACTATTGCTACCTACCAGCGCCCTACCATATAGCAAGCATATGTTTGTCTCGAAGCGCCGGTAGGGCCCAAAAGATAAGGAGACATGTAAAGTGCCCATAAGGGCTACCTTTCCTTTTTCATTATTTACTATATTTTGACGTTCATAAGTGCCACTTGTGGTCTAATTTGAATAAATATTTTGGATTTTGAACTATCACAGTCACGTTCACAATTAAACCTTCGATCACTTTCTCAACCACATTCACTATCATATTGTCTATAACATTCACAATCACTAGTGTCCGACCGAATATGGATTTTCAGCCGAAAACGGAAACGAAAACGAAGCTTCGGCTGCAGTCTCATTTTCGGCCGAAAACGAAAACGAAAACGAATATGACCTTCAACTCTCAAATTTCAATCTGAAATTATGTAAAAACTTTGAAAACCGTTAATGTTTTGACCAAAAACATAATGAAGTTTGACAGTTGATTTTGATAAGGATGGATTAAAGAAAACCGGCATTAAAACACAAAAAAAATAATTATGAATTCTTACTAGAATACTATTTCCGGTGTATAATGAAATATTGGGAAGTGAAGAAGAAATAAAGGGTGTCCAGTGGGAATTTTTCAACTTCAAAAATGAATACAAATAAATTAATGATTTTTTATTATTTGTTACTAATGCAAACTGGAGTTTAACAATGCGGATTTAATTGTTATAGGCAATGTCTTTTAAATGATGCCCGTTTTACTATAGGCACTCTCACAGCCGGACCCTTACATTCGCAACTATGCGAGAGAAAATCGCGCTAATAATTTTCCTGCAACTTCACGGCGGATATTTTCTTACAGAACCTGAATTATTTAAGGATTGTTTGCTGTAAACTTTTGACTTGAGATATCCCCACAAGAAAAAGACGCATGGTGTGAGATCTGGTGACCGAGGCAGCTAGGGTATGTCCCTGTACTTGCTGATCATTTATTAAAAAAAAATAGTCCTCAGTGTCTCCATCGAGGTACTCTCCGTGTGTGGTGAGACACCTTCTTGCTGAAATAGAGTTACGTAATTGACCGGGATGCAGTTGCAGTTGTGGTATCAGACATTCATCGATCATTCGACAATACATTTCAAATACATACTGCGAACGCTCTGTAGGCTCCCGACCAGTGACTCATGGCGTATTTCAAATCCGCATTAGACTCTATTTTGAAACAATTAAACTTAATTAAAACTCTTTGGTTTTATTTGTATTCAATTTTGAACTTGGAAAATTCTCGCTGGACACCCTTTACAACGTAACCTCACTTCACAACTTCAAAAGAGTGTGACAATACCGCGTCCGTTCAAGTCTGATTGGAATCATAAGTGCACCAGATACACTCCCGAAGATATCGGAACGATAAACGTCACCATCTTATTCACGTATTTCTTATATTCGGTTTGGCCGAAGCTTCGGCTGGTTTTTGGCCGAAAACGAAAATATGGCCGAATGTCCATTTTTTGGCCGAAAATGGCCGAAAACGAAAACGAATATTCGGTCGGTCACTAACAATCACACTTACCATAACATTCGCTACCGCGTTCTCTTATCACATTCACTATCACACTAATGCTGAGTTTTTTGGTTGGAGTTTGACATATTTTTGACCTTTGTCAAAGCTAAAGTAAAATGGTGCAACACAGCCTTACTATGACTCTCTACCACATTCATTATCACACTTACTACCACGTTCTCTATAACATTAACTATCATACTCTATCACACTATCATATTCGCTTTCATATTCACATAGAAAACACTTGAAATAATAACAAATAATTAAATATTGACTTTACAAATAAGTATTATTTTCTTACTCCAGGTACACAACATGACGAAACATCCACGAAAAACAGCTGGAGCGGCAGTTCATCCAATGGTGCTGACCCATGGAAGGTAAGCTTGAATTTTCACTTTGATGTATTTACTTACCTGACTTGACTTAAGGTCCTATGTCCCCTAGATGGGGCAGAGGGCGTCCACAACAGTCCTCCGTCGCGTTCGGTCTTGAGCTTCGCATTTGATCTAGCTCCAGGTCTTGCCGATTTTCTTCGCCTCGTCTGGTAGTGCGCCGCCAAGTTTGCTTGCTTCCGTGACTGCTGTATTTACTTGGAACTTTGCAAAGTTTACTAATGGAGCTCAGGGTGGTCAATGAAAAAGTTGAAAAAGTGTGAGCGAACATAACAAAGCATCCTTCTTTGTCAAGGTGGTGCTGTTCGGGCTACTCGAGAGAAACCGCGTGCCGGCGCGCTGTCCCGCCACCATCCAGCAGGCCTGGCCCATGTTGCATGCGCGCACGCACGCTCTATACACCATTATCGAACCTGCGTGAGTACAGCTGTTCGATATTATTATAAAACAAATGTTTGTAAAGCGCCATCTATGATTCATCTTTGCTTTACAGAACTAACAGTACCTAGTATCGAAATGATTTACATAGATAATCATAGATGGCGCTACACACGTCCGTGCCGTGCTGTTTGCAAGAGTACGACTATTTTTTACTTTCTCTCAAACTAATGTACAATCAACATCTACTGCGTGTAACAATACAACTTTACCAAAAACCGGCTCCTGAGTTTTTCTCTTCAACAATAGCCGATTTGAAGTGTCCAGTGTCCACATCTCCCGAAGATTGCCAGACTAATCTGCCTCAGAAAACAAGGGATCGAAGCAAATAAAAGCATACAGCTGTTTTCCCTGAGTCGATCAAACTCCTCAATGGGGGTGATTAGCCGGTATCAACGGGCCAATCCTGATCGATAAGGCTAACGCTAACAGACTGCAGTCCACCACCGGGGGAGGATCAAACTATTGGTTGTACAATGACTTCAATTCCTCTTCAGTCTACGGAGTGGAAGAGTGTATAAGTTACTTACCTCAATTTCCCGCATCGCTGTCTCCTTCGGTAAGATTACGTCCTCTTAGAATGAAGCAGGCCTCGACCTCCCAGTTTTCTGCCTAGCACCGGATGCTACCTTTCAGCTGCAAATATTCCGTCGCAAGGACTAACTACATTATTTCTTTCTTCCCATTCTAATGAAGATACTTTTAATATATTAATACTTTTTATGTCTCTAGACCGGTGAATGACAACCGCGCTTCATTACTGTCACGTGGCCCCGCGTTGCCGAGGAAACCTGAGAAGGAAAAAGACGGCTACATGCAGGTAAATATAACATTTTTTATTTAATCGTGATCTGTAATCAAAGTATGAAAGAATTCAAAAACCTATTCAAATAACATCTCTCAAATAAACTACATTACCTAGTTGAATCTATTCTCGAATGTAGATCCTTAAGTAAGCGTCGTTCGAGAATATTGGTCTATGACTCTGGAACTGTAGCATTAATTTTCAACACCCGGCTCTCGTGTTTCAGGTGTGGAAGTATTACATGACAATGGCATACCTGGTGGTGCCGGCGGTGCCGAGCCCCGTGATCCGCTGCGCCAGCCCTGACCTGAGCCTCAGGTAACCTCCTCTTAGCCCTCCTCCTTCCAACTCCTCAGCATTCCGAGTGTTGTGTTGTGTGAGCTTGGACGATCAAGAACTCACCTGATTACAACTCTGTATAGTATTGAAAAAAGTTTTAGTATACTTACCGACAAAATTTTGCATGACACACTTTCTTCATCGTTCAAGTTTTCCCTAGCATAAGTTTTTAAAGTTTCTAATAATTCCAAAGTTAGCCACTGTACCATCCGAAGTAGAGATTGGCTTGAAGTCGGTTGATTGGCAGTAACTCCCGTGTATTGATGGATGTGCTGACTCAGTAGCGAACCTTTTTTGCTAAACGTCTATATGTGGATTATTGTCTCTTATTTGCGTGTTTTATTACTATCTTTATTATTAGCAATATAGATTGCGATTCTCTTTACGGGCTGGATTCTTGTACTTACTACTAACCATATAAAGGAGAAAATAACTTTCGACACAAAAAATATTCTATTTTGTTATCTTTTTTATAACTATAGTCTTGCTCAGCAATTACGATAAAATCATTAATCAATTCATAGCTTAGCTCAATTAAAACAGATGAAAGCAAATAAAGAGAATCCCATTTTTGATGACATGTATAAAACGCATGTGATTTAATGTCCAGACCTAAACAAATTTATTCACACGATATTCTGCACATTTTTACATGAGGAATTGTTCAATTTATTATTCACTTAACAGTACGTTTATGTATTATATTCGCATATTGAGTACAGTATCAATCCATATACATATTTTATGTATAAAATTATTTACAGTGTAGTTAGGCTTTGGGGATTTGAGTTAAAGTTGTGAAGAAACTGAGAAAGCAATTGAATCGAGTTGAAAGTATAAATTTCAGATGACATGTTGATCCACAGACTTGATTTAATCTTTCGTGTGCCGGAAAGTGGATCCACGCAGGAGTATCAATGCCTATATTGTAATACGGTACACTAGCAGCCGTGTCTTAATACGTTGGGTGTTAGCAACGTAGTAATAAAATATCACACTTTTCAAACTAGAGCGTCGTGCAAAACGTAGTGTTCATAGCTACATGTTTTAGGGAACACTAGACAGGTTGCTGGTGGTGTTGAACGCACAAACCACATCGGGCACCTGCGATTCCAGCTGCCACTGGCCGCACATGTGGGCAGTTGTTTTATGATCATTCTGGGAGTGAGTAGTCAATGCGAAAAAACGCTCAACGGTTGGAATGTGCAGGTGTCAAAATGTCCATACGGACCGGCTGTCAGTGTGGCAAAAAGTATGAACGTCAAAAAGTCCTAGTGTCAAAATGTACATTATTACCATGGTTACAATGGTTTAGTGACAAATGGTACACATCACAAAATACAAGTACAACAAAAGGTGTGATAGATAAAATGATCAACTGATATATTGTGCTCATGATTTAATTAATAAAATTAAATGTCAAAATGTTCAATGTTCTTGTAGTCCAGCCAATAAAGATTTTTTGGACATTTTTTACCTTGATGCTTTTAAACACGTGCTCATGTTAGCTATTATACAATAAGACTCTTGTTCGAATAAACCCGAAGACATTTTAACCATTGCTCATTTCGACGTTGATACTTTTTTCCACACTGACAGCCGGTCCGTATGGACATTTTGACACCTGCACATTCCAACCGTTGAGCGTTTTTTCGCATTGACTACCCACTCCCAGAATGTTTATGATTTGGTTGGGCGTGTGGTCTGTCCAGTAACACTGAGGAGTCGTGGCTAGGCGCGCTGAGCTCGTCGAGCGAGAGCCTCAATGCGCCGGGCGGCTTCTTCACGTTGCCGCTGAGCGTGGCGCGCGCGCACAGACACCACAAGCGGACGAGGTGCCCACTCAACCGTGCACGTCATCGGTCATCGCATTGGGGCACGTGGGCGCGGGTTGGCAACCGATGTGCGCTGGCGGTTGACGGGTTAAATGCCGTGCTCTATTTTTAATTAAATTGCCGTTTACCGCGGCCATGACCTGTTGGTTCTCACGATGGCACAATGCACTCAAAGTTACCAAATCAAGCAATATCTTTACAGTATGACTAGATGTCATACGATAAATCTATAATGCCTTTAGTTATGGCAATAATAGTCTTTTAATTTCATTAATTTATAAGTTTGCATCTGATTGAAATGCTTATTCAAATTACAAAATTTTCTGAAATAATAATCCCCATAAGATTAACCCGATCCGTAAGATGTAAACGAAAATCCTGCCACACCATGCGCATATTGGTTGCTAATCTATTGGTTTTTATGATATCGAAAGCGAATATTACTTAGTAGATTATGCAAAGTTTTTTACATACTTCCGATATCATAAAATTTCGAAACGAAACCCACTATTCATGACCATCGCTCACGCATACTTAGGGTTGCCAACCGTGGAATAGTGATACATTATTACTTTGTTTGTAATGAAAGTTACAAAAGTGGACTTGATAATAAAAGAGTGTTAAAATACATTGACCACTGTCATGTTCAATATTTTGATATTTAAGACCAGAACTATTCTATTGTCCGGTTAAAGGGGGTGGTTGGTTTTGGCAACCCTACGGCCGGGGCGCGCACAGCTAATACACAGTCATCGGGCGGCGCCGCGCCTCGTGGCGTCTACATCTGTGAATAAACCCCCGACATCACTCCGCATAACTGTACCCATTGGTTTATAGTACTTTCTGTTTGTTACTACCGTCCGCTTTGTTTTAACGGAATGACTAGATAGACGCGAGAGCAGTTTAGCGATTGACATGCCTGCGACGCATTACGTTAGAGCTAAATGTCATCTACATGCAGGTCGCGCACCCAAACGTAACTGGGTAATCATTATAGGGTAAACCGTATAGCTATTGCCCACTTAAAGATATCAAACACATTGAGATGAAAAATTAAAGAAAGTATTTTAATTATCGACCATTTATGACTTTTTTCTTATAACTCAATAAACTGTTAAACAGAATATTAACAGTTTTTAGTTAAAACTTACGTAACTTACAAAATATTGAAATAAATTTAAAATCCTCCAAAAAGTACAGTCATTGCCCATTACTCACACTAATTGCCCACATCAAAGCACAGTAATTGCCCAGTATCTTAAAACAAAATAATCAATTTTAAAATGACAAAATAGGCTTTAAATAAACAAAACAAAACATTAAACTTAAATTCTAGTAGTACAGTCTTCAAAATTTCAAAATAAATTGCGTTTGGCCTTATTAACATATTATCAAATATTTCTTGAGCTGATGTTGATGAGTCAGAATCGGTAGAGACAGAATCATCTACTTCAAAACATAGATGACGCAAAAATTTGAATTTTATATGTAAATTTTATATGTATTTATTTTTTTATCTTCTTTGATATCAGTTCAAGTGGTTGCTCAGAATGTTCAATTAGCTATTGGTTATTCTTCCCTAAAGTTGTATCTATTTCCTTACAATTAACATTTTCAGTAGTAGATTTAACGTAGAATTTTCATTTTTTGTATTTGCGTTTGAATTTTTGTCAATTTTTTCAAGCCAAACCATATTTTTCAGCAATTTATCTTGTAGATAAATTGTTGGATACATCTTGTACAGCTTCGATCGCTTTTTGCAAATTTTCTATGCTATATTGAACTTTTGGAGTCTTTGGCATACTGAAAATGAAACATTAAAAGCCATTTCAATATTTATGCCTGTAAATTGCAAAACAAGTCTAGCAATGAGCAACTTAAACACTGCTACTGCATGGTGGCAACACTCTAATAATAATTGCCCTGGGCAATAACTATACATTAACATATGGCAATAACTGAAATGATGGTGGGCAATAACTAAAAATATACAGATTTACGTGCAGTGATTACCCACCGTTAAAATGACCGTTAGAAATCAAATTTTATCAGTTATTTTCATTGATAATGGAGAAAACACTTATAATTTCATTATGACTATACACCATTAGTTGAATATTAAATAACTTGCAAAAAAAATTTAACCTCTAAGAAAGTAATTCCTTAGTAAAATTGTTAAAGTCTTTACCTGTTTGAGTAACATTTTCACCCGTCTTGACAAAATCCGCCATAACTGTTTTTTTTAGTGTTTCCTATTGTAAATTTTAAATCTACTGTATATTGATCTCGGAGCCATCTACTTAGTAAATTCAAATCTAACTAGAGTGATTCAAAGTCAGCACCTGACAATATTATTCTTAAAGCGGGCAATCACTACCAGTGGGCAATCACTCTCTGGTTTACCCTACATAGTTTTAGTTTTGGGATGCCGCATCATTCAGTCTGAGGTATCATTTCAGTATCGTACAGAGCGCTATTTTTGTTTTTCGTTTGTACATGTTTGATTCATACAGGTCGCAAAGCATTGTTGTGTATCATAACAGTGCATTGATCTTGCTAAGATGTAGATTTTTAATAGAATTAATTGTCACTAACAAATATAGGTACGATTACTGAGTTAGCTAAGGAGAAAACGATTAACCTGCCAATTTAAGGATTAGTTTAAATAAAACAAACATTGATTTATACATATTTAAAAGTAATAATATTTTCGCTGGCGAAAAATAGTTCTTGTGAAAAATATTTTTCACAGCATGAAATACAGATTACCCATATAGGTAAAGTGGTCTGTGTTGTTTTGATAAAACATTACGGTTTTAAATTGACAATAGCCAAATTAATTGACACGTGTCCATTTTTTTTGTTCGCGGACAGCGCTCTGTTCCTCTCTGCGTGTCCGGAGACTCTGTGGGGGTAACGATCTGTGTCCGTATGTCTGTGCGTGTGTCCGCGGCAGGACGTGCCACGAACATCGGACAAGCAAACTAGCAAATATCTCTTTCTAACGAGGTTTTGAACAACACTTTGATATCATAATGCTAAATTGATTATGTATAGTAACAGGGAATACATAGTTAAATATTTTGAACAATGATTGTGGCGTGCTGCTAATACACAATTGTAAATTATTTCTTAATCCAGCATAGATAGCACAATACACACTTGTTTACAGACATGTACCCTTTCTCATTTTATGGTACTCCCATAAAACGTAAAAGCTGTCGCCGATATTTGTGGCACGTTCGTAGCCAAGCGATTAGGACCCGTGTGCCGTCCAGCAATGTCCCTGTAGAGCCCTTAGACGAATATAGATCTTACGGTTATTCCGTTAGAGCATGCATTAGTTTCTTCATGGTTTCTGTTCTCCGTCCTGTTCTGTCATATCAGGTCTGGTCTCGCTTAGTGTTAAGGGATATGTGGGTTCTCTGGTTGGTGGTAAGTTAAGGGCTAGATGTGTTATTTGTACCGCTCTATGCTTAAGTAAGTGAAATGTGTATTTGAAATAATACAAATCTCTGTATATCAAGAAATTGTCTCGTAAAATCAGTGAGATATTCGTTTTTAGACAAAAAGTTAAAGTGGGGGCATCCAGTAATTCCTAGACCAAAGAGTTCAAGACATCAATCTGTACTCTGCATATTGTTATTCTACACATAATAATAATATGGTTTTTCTTTTTCCTTAATTTATCAGAGTGGATATTATCGCTTTGTATGTATGTTAGTTATACGATATTTTTGGAATCACATTAATTTTGGTCTTTGATTGTGAATGTATTAAGGAAAACATTGAAATAATACTAACAGAAGAATAACATTCACAGTCGAAACATTCATTAGTGGCTAAACATCGTGCATATACTTGTTCCTTTATATTCATTCTATTCAATAAATCAGCTTTCACAATATGTTTTTTGCGGCCTCCCTATAATTGTGTTCGCTGGTTAGACACCAGAAGTTATGTGTGTAGTTTGTAACATGTCATAAGTATTGCTTGGATTCGTCTCATTCTTGTTTTTTATTGTTGGATTATTTAAATTGCATGCTAATGTTAAGTAATAGTGTTAAATTAAAGTATGTATTTCTTTGTTGAATTTTTATTGCCTTTACAATATTCATTAAAACGAAGTAAATGTAAGAAGGCATTTTTTAATATCATTAAAATATTGAAGAGTCCAAAGTTAATGAGTGCAAGTTTTACCTTTACATGCATTTACACAAAGTTATTTGACACTAATTTGTGATTAGATTTCCAGGTGTGCTGGGTGTTAGTGAATGCACGCGCACGCGTCTTATATTTACTTAGCAACAATTGACGCACAATGACATGGTGGTTGCACATTTAGCTTCAGAAATATAACTGCAAAATATCTCAGTTTTGAGAACTAGTAATTTCGTGCAAAAGTAATATGTGCGTTTTGTTGGCTAGTAAATGTAAGGCGTCATAAACTGCGCAGACGACCGTGAGATTGGATCGTAGCAGCTGTGGACAGCTAGGATAACACAGCTGACACAAGATTTCTTTTTTAGGGTCATCTTCTATTATTTGTTTCAGGATGTAATCAAATACTTTATACTAATAATAATTTTTCAAAGTACATAACACCGCGCTTATTCTGTATCCATATCTCGGCAGGGTTTTTTTGTAAATCTCTAGATTACAATATTATATTGAATTGAATTGAAAAAAAAAAAAAATTGTCAGACCGGGGTCCATAATCATGTTAGCAACAATTTATTACGACTTATTATAACAATTTATAACGATTATTTATAACGACAAATCACATATTTCTTTGCTTTCTATAGAAGAGCATTAGGTATTTCATACAACTTCGATTTGTAGATTTGTTGAAGAAGCATTTTGTCAGTTTGTCGACGTCTACAGCTATTACGACTCCAATCTCGCTGTCCATGCTTGCAACAGTAAGGAGTGTCATAAAAGGAATATTTCATACAGGCGTTTTGATTTTGTAAACACAAACGTGTACGAATTTGTTAGCAACCACTTTCCATAATCTCATGGTATTTTACTTCATCAGCGTCAAATGGTTCGTGACATCTAGAGTGGCCAAAAAGTTGGCAACACAACCTCATTCTAATTGTCACAAAGACGTGTTGCTATCTTTTTGGCTACTTTGGGTGTCACAAACTATTTGACGCTGACTTTACATACTTTTTGGTATAGTCGGGTCGCCAAGCACGTCGAATTTCATCCAATGACCTCAAGCTACCCATCCTTATCGCTCGCGCGTAATTATATTGCTATCGCGTCCGCACACTCGCTGTGGCCGCCCGGCGTACAGTTGCGACAGCAATAAAATTACGCGCGAGCGATAAGGATGGGTAGCTTGGGGTCATTAGACGAAATTCAACGTGCTCAGCGACCAGACTTTAGTCAAATTATTTCACTTCGTTAATCATTAACGTCATGCATCGAACTCGCGTGGGTGTCGAAATTGAAGCGCCGGTGTGATTCCTTAACACTTCCCGGCTGCGGCTGCGGCTGCGCGGTGCCGCGGTGTGACTAAGCGTTGCGTGTGCGCAGCTCGTCGCCGGACTCGCTGAGCGAGCGCAGCGGCGGCGAGGCGCGCGGCGCGGCGGCGGCGCCGGGCTCGCTGCACAAGCTGTGCGTGCCGCTGGCGCGCTGCGAAGTGCCCGAGGTGCGCGACGCCGCCGTCGCCGCCTGCGGGAATATCAACCCCGACGCGCTCAAGTACGTATAAATAACTAGCTGACCCGGCGAACTTTGTTCCGCCTTAATGGCAATAAATAAGCAGACTTTTTTTTAATTTCGAACGGGATAAAAGTATCCTATGTCCTTCTCCTGGCTCTAAACTACCTCCCTGACAATTTTCAGCTAAATCGGTTCAGCCGTTCTTGAGTTACAAGTGGTGTAACTAACACGACTTTCTTTTATATACAGGGTGTTTGGTAAATGGGTATATGAGCCGACACTAGCCCATGTTAACATGGTCATATAAATGGTATGGTGAAGTCAGAAATTTGATATCATCATTTTAATTATTTTAATTTTCATACAAATCGGATTTTATAAAATTTATTTTGTATGAAAATTAAAAAAATAAAATTATGATATCAAATTTCTGACTTCACCATACCATTTATATGTCCATGTTAACATGGGCTAGTGTCGGCTCATTATACCCATTTACCAAACACCCTGTATAGATGAAAGAGAGAAATCATAACTTTATTTCTCTCTTTCATCATCATTCCAGCCACAGGACGTCCACTGCTGAACATAGGCCTCCCCCAATGACTTCCACATCACACGGTTGGTAGCGGCCTGCATCCAGCGCCTTCCTGCTACCTTTATCAGGTCGGTCCACCTTGTGGGTGGACGTCCCACGCTGCGTTTTCCGGTACGCGGCCTCCATTCCAGAACCTTGCTGCCCCATCGGCCGTCAGTTCTGCGTACTATGATCGATCATAGAATGCAAAGACGAAGATAGAAGAGTTTTTGCATTCGTTTTTGTGAAGTCTCCAATACCCGTCTGTGACAGCTAGCATTGGTTATATTAAATTGATAACTAAAATTATCATTTTATGTCTGCACAAAAATTGCAAATCGATTTGTTAACGCTTATATTCGCTTAGGGATTTGATGGAAGAGCTGGTCCCGTTACTGCGCGAAGCCGTGGATCGCAAACAGGAGAACATGCGCCGGCGCCGGCGGCGTGACGCGCTGCGGCTGCACCTCAACAAGATGCTGCTGCTCATCGCGCAGAAGAAGACCTTCGCTACCAGGTCAGTCACCACGTGAAAATCTGAATTTTCTTTTTTTTAAGCTAACAGAACGTTTTTTTCAACGTGAAGCCCTTTCCGTACGTGAATCATTTTACGCATAACACAATCACATTTAAATTCATATAATACATTTTTTTTTTCATTTATTTGGGACAAAAATACAATTTTACAATGGTTCTTAGTCTAGAATCATACTTATCTATGTATCTAAAGTATTGTATGACCAACAACAATGTCCACATATTACATATGAATATTTTATTGAGAGCAGACATTTAAAAATTTAGGTTTAGGGTAATTTTGTTTATAAATAATTTCTTAAGAGTTATAAAGTAAGCAACTAAGTAGGCATACATTACTTTATTGATTAGATTTACTAGATTTTTTTGGAAGCAAAAACGAGATGGCACATAATATTGTCGAAGTTTTGGATATTTTTAGAGGGCGTGCATGGCACCTCGGATGACAGTGTTTCATCTGGTCTATGCGAATAGGCTTTCGCTCGCCCCGTTTCTCACGTGCAAAGTGGGACTGAGTGGGACACAATGACATGTTTTCGTTTTTTTTTATTCACAACGAGGAAGCTCTTGGCCTAATCTTCTTCTTTTCGTGTCGACAACAAACCTATACAGCGTCAGCCCAAAACTCCGCCACAAGAGTGGCGTTGTCAGTAGCACTCATCAAATCCTCCTGAGTGCAGTTGCTAATGATTTTTTTTTAATGATTATCGTGACATCTCCACATTTGTTGCAGCCCGTTCGCGCTCGAAGGCGGCAGCCTGCACCCGACCCTCACTGAGTACCTGGACGGAGTGCGGCAATGCTTGGAGGTGGAGGCCGAGAAAGACGCCCCGGCCGCCAGGGAGCAACGACTCACCTTCGCCGACTTCGTCACAGAACTCATCAAGAGCTTCCCTCGTAAGTTATTTACTTTTTGCCATCTTATAATGTACTAGCAGCCGCCCGCGACTTCGTGCGCGTGGATCCCGTTTTACCCCCTTCATCTGTCACGCGGTTTAGATTTTTTCATACAAATGTTTTTTCCCGTTAACTCCCGTTCCTGTGGGAATTTTACAATATCCTGTTGTAACTAATAGTCCAGTCATTATAGTAAGTTCACCTCGGAATTATAGATACCCAGCTGTAAGTCTGTAAATACGTGTACATTGACACCCTAAAAGTTGTCTCAAAACCTACATATGGTAGGGTGTAAGCAACTATTAAATTTCAAGGTCAACGGTCACAAAAATCGTTTTTTTGCGCTTTTTTTAAAAATATCTCATTTCCTATGGGTTTTTTGCTATTTGTATTTATTATCAATATTGTAGAATACTAAATTCTCTACAAATTTTGTTTAAAAACTTTTTTTATACGGTGAACCGTTTTTGAGATAGAGGGCGGAGAGCGCGCGGTCACTGCATCACTTAAGGTCTACTTAAGCGGTTTAGATTTTTCATACAAAAGGATTTTCCCGCTAATTCCTATGGGAATTTAGGGAATTCCTTGTTGTAACTAAGCTTTGAGTTTACTAAGGTACCTACATGCCAAATTTCAAGCGTCTAACTTCCGTTAAGCGTTTAGATTTTTCATACAAAAGGATTTTCCCGCTAATTCCTGTTCCCGTGGGAATTCCTAAGTATACTATAACCTGCCCAGGTGTATGAAGAATAATTGTACCAAGTTTCGTTAAAATCCGTCGAGTAGTTTTTGTTTCTATAAGGAACATACAGACGGACAGAATTCTATACATGAAATATATTTTCAAAATAACTATCAGGGGGTGATTAGTGATCGATACTGATGCCAAAAATGCAATCAGTAAAATTTTTGTCTGTCTGTCTGTCCGTCTGTATGTTCCTTATAGAAACAAAAACTACTCGACGGATTTTAACGAAACTTGGTACAATTATTCTTCATACACCTGGGCAGGTTATAGTTTACTTAGGAATTCCCACGGGAACAGGAATTAGCGGGAAAATCCTTTTGTATGAAAAATCTAAACGCTTAACGGAAGTTAGACGCTTGAAATTTGGCATGTAGGTACCTTAGTAAACTTAAAGCTTATTTACAACAAGTAATTACCGAAATTCCCACGGGAATTAGCGGGAAAATCCTTTTGTATGAAAAACCTAAACCACTTAAGTTGACCTGAAGTGATGCAGTGACCGCGCGCTCTACGCCCTCTATCTCGAAAACGGTTCACCGTATAAAAAAAGTTTCTAAACAAAATTTGTAGAGAATTTTGTATTCTACAATATTGATAATAAATACAAATAGCAAAAAACCCATAGGAAATGAGATATTTCCAAAAAAAGCGCAAAAAACCGATTTTTGTGACCTTTGAACTTAAAATTTAATAGTTGCTTACACCCTACCATATGTAGGTTTTGAGACAACTTTTAGGGTGTCAATATACAAGTATTTACAGACTTACAGCTGGGTATCTCGAATTCCGAGATTCTTACCTAATTTAAGCTTAAATGACTGGACTATAAGCTATAAGTTTACTAAGGTACCTGCATGCCAAATTTCAAGCGTCTAACTTAAGCGGTTTAGATTTTTCATACAAAAGGATTTTCCCGTTCCCATGGGAATTTCAGGAATTCCTTTCTTAGTGCACATCTACGGTACCTAAGCTACGTCCCTTCCAAATTTCAAGTGCCTATTTTTAGCCGTTTAGGCTGTGCGTTGATATGTCAGCCAGTTTCTCCTTTTTGTATATTTATATATCTGAGTATCTATGTAAGACTTCACAGCAGAGAGAAGAATTGTTTTCTTTTACAGACCGTTATACGTGATAAGACAGAGAAACTCGATAAGTGTTTCATTGATCTCAACAAGGGTTTTCTTCGTAAGTACCCGGAAAATATACGGGTCTCTTAGGAACAGCAACTGTAATGTATTTACTTTGGTATCCAGTGGTTAAGTACGACTTTAGAGCAACTATATCTATTGAGATTCCTTGGTGTCCCAGTCCAGTAGAAAGAACGGAACGTATGGTAACTATTCCATTCGTCCGTAAATGTGCCGTAATTCGCTGGTTAGCAAAAGAAGTTATAGATCGTTTCATCCACGAAGATTCGCCCCACCACCAACCACCCCGCGCTTCCCTCGACCAAAATGGTCTTCAACGTGTTTGTCCGCCTTCCAGTGGAGATGTACGGGTCGCTGATGAAGAAGGAGCTTCTCCGCAGCCTGTTCAGCCTGTTCTCGGGCTGGTGCGGGCCGTCGGCGCGGCACCTCGGCTCGCTCGTGCCTCCGCCGCCGCCGCCGCCGCCACAGGACGCCGACGAGCGCCTACATCTGGCGGCGTTACGGGTAACACTTGATACTACTTTACATAACTATATTTCTCATACGGCGGGGCATGTATCTCGTAGATACGACGGCCGTTGGAGCAGAAAAGTCTGCATAGCGTGGGCAGGCCTACTAGGTGGACCGGCGATAAGGAAGAGCCTGGATGCGGGCAGCGCAGGACCTTTTATTGTAGAAAACCTTGGGGGAGGTCTTTGTCCAGCAGTGGACGTCATTTGGCTGAAACGAACGAACAATTTCTCATTAGCGTGTAGGAAACTCTTATGTGTGACTGCGTCAGACAGGCTGCTAACAGGCAGAGATGGCGGGAGATCGTATGGAGAGTTGTCCGGTCCCCCCCCCCCAATAGTCCAATAGTAAGCTATTGACGTAGTCGCCTCATGTAACCGCGACCACTCTGCCCAACGCCTTGATTAGAAATAGCACTGTGGAATAAACTGTCGCCTACGGTATTTCCAGACCGATACGACGCACTAACTTTTTAAAAAAGAGAGTACACTCACATCTCAAAGGCCGGCAACGCACTTTTAACTCCCCCGGGGTTGCAGCTGTCTATGGGCGGTGATAATCACTTATCGCTTACCTCCTTCCGTCTAATAACAACAATAGCAGAAAAGATAGACGTCTTCTAAACAAGCACATGCTTTCATTATCTCATTTGCCATTAAATGCTACATTATATTATGTGTATTTGAATGAAGTCTCTTCTCCCACAGGCCATGAGCGCGCTGGTGTGCTGCGGGCCCTGCTTCGCGCCGTCTGCGCTGGCCGAGGATGGCTCGCTGTATCCCTGGCTCAGCGAGATGTTGTCCTCCACCAACGACAAGGTTTGTGATTGATCTGTAAACTGTAAACGAGCTCAGGAGACAACCTAAAAAGAGATTTCATAGTCTTCGTCTTCATTTGTCTGCACCAGAGAAAAATGTCCGCCTCTGATTAACCAGAACTAAATGCAGGGTTTGGTGGTTTACACTACCGCCGCTAATTGATTAGAGAGATTTGTTTTAAAATTTTTCTTCTTGCGATATTCTGATTCGTTTTGATCAAGGCTTGCATACTTGGCGCTGAGGGGTTCTGTGAGTCTCGAACTCGCTAAAAACCTGTACCTGAACCCTCTCCCACTAAGTGATCGGTGCCTCGTGTGCTAAAGACGACCAACACGTCTTCCGCGCACTTCAAACTGACTTTTGATATGCTGTTATTTTTACTTGGAATGGACTTGATGTGTGACAGAAAATAATTATTTTTATTATTAAGTGATATTCGAACAGAACTCGATGATTTGTTAACCAAGTACATTTGCTTCAGATATACGAGCTGGCCCGGCAGACCATAGTGCTCCTCTTGGACTGCAACCCCGACATCGGCCCATTGCTGGACTGGACTGTGGACAAGTGCTTCACGGGACCCCCACGCGTGGCCGACGGCTGCTTCATGGCGCTGGCCACCATATTCAGTGCGAGGTCAGTGGGACTCGTCTTTTGTAGTCTCCTTTCAGCAAGGCAGTTGTCAGCAAACTTCTGGATGGAAGCAAGACTAGTTACAGCAGTCTCTTTGAGATAACCCTTCGCCGATTATGACGTAGATCTAGTGCTTTGAACTTTTAGCTATAGACATAATGCTGCTGGATAATTGTCTACTGTGTACTGTATGTGTACTGTCAGTGTGATAATGACAATTGTCTACTGTGCACATTGAGACTCAAAAGATCTGAAATTTCTGGACTGCTGAACTTTTTTTGTATTTTTTTAACGGATGTAAAAGAAACTAGCACGCTGATTCGTTATGACGCTTGCCATATATTGCGCAAGTCCATCGAACTATAGTTGGATGCCCCCGCTCGCGCCTATCGTCCGAATAATTAGATTCTTCATTCGTCATTTCATTGGAAATGCATTGGCCAGCCCATATTCTCCAAATCTATTTAAGCTCCAACCGTTGTTGAGATCTCGTTACCCTATGGGGGGAAGGGGGGGATATTTTTACAGAAAGTGACGTTCGATGTTCCATCACTTTTAATTGAATATTTCAATCAGCCGTGAAAATGCAATTGGCTAGCGCACTGGCCCCCAAATCTTTTAACGCCTCAGTTTATCTCATTAAACACTAGCAGGGGTCCGAAAGAGCCGTCCCATGTTGCACTAAACTCAATTAAGGGCTCCCATAACTGGCTATGAGCTCAGCCGTCACGCGCATGTGACAGCGACTGAAATTTTATTTATCAGAGCCGTTAAAAGTTCACTATTTCAACATTGCCTGCTTAATGAACACGATAAAGTTCTTAGCTGGCCATGTTTAAGATAAATGAAATAATACGCTAATGTTACATTTGATAAACTATAAGTTTGTATAGATGAGGTTGCCATTCAATGCGGCTTGATAACATCTGACAATATAATCTTTTTGCTCGGCCACTTCGCTCCTCCGAACCGCTTAAGGTCTACTTAGCAGAGAAGAATCCCTAACAGTTCTATACTTGAAGTGTGGTGTAGTAAGCTTGTAAAATCAAGAATTTTTTGATTCAAGAACGTACACGATCATGCAGTCTGTTTGGTGCACATACAAATATCAATTTTGTACTATCCCTTCGCTTAAGCGCACACGGTGGTAACTATCATAACCAGTGCCTAATCACCTCCGCTACACGCTATGTCTGGGCGGGTGGTGATCCAATTTTCAGCTGTGAGCTCGTGTCCCGGTGCGCCAACGAGGCCTCTGATGCATTCAATTATAGTCAAACTAACGAATTTAGCCACGACCTGCGGCAGATTGTTCATCGCAGTAGGGTTATTTGCTAATGGGAAATACTATGTCATTATTCAAATCTATTAACGTTAAATTATACAATTAACTTATTGTTTAACGTTGAACATAAAAATTAATAGGAGATTTGTTGCCCAATACTTGAGGAACAGAGCCATCTGTTGTACTTTGACGAAACTATGTTTCGATAGGATTTTGTTCTATTGCGAACAACACGTCATAATCACGTGATGTCTGCTTTTCCATTGGAAACTACCGGTTGAAAGATGGCGCTGCTAGTCTTAAAATGAGCAGCGACTGCCATGCACATTTTACGTAGCTGCGTAGCGGGTGTCCATAGTGAAGCCTTTCCTGATTCCAATGATTGAATCTTATAAAACAATACAGTTTCTTGTCCATATCTTATTTTTTCTTAATAAGACACATGTTTTTCGGTGATTCAATTGATTTACAATTTCGCACAAACTTTTCTTTATTCATATCATGTAGATTGTAGGTGTACTTGAATGACATGACGTCCAGCAAACAAATTAGCGATCGTTACCCAGACCAACTATGCCTGGAAAATTTTCCGCAAAAAACATCGGACGCGGGCTAGTTAGGGGGCAATGCATCTTGCTAATGGCCCGACTTTCGCTAACGCCACCCGCGAGGATGATAAATCCGGGGACCTAGTCCGGCAACCATAAATTGCTCCTAGTAATACTTCCCATTAAGATTATGCGAGAGATTTAAAACCATACCACACTGATTTAGATGTTACTAAGTACTAGTTTTGCCCGCGGCTTTGCCCTCAGACTCAGACTGTGACTGTCTTAACCGAGCGCGTAGGGGAACCCTCCAAAAAAAATAACAGGGATAAAAACTATCTCGAGGTATATGAATTTTCGTTTATGTAGCTCAGTTATATCCGTTCATCCTCACAAACTTTCTTATTTTAATAATAGGATTAGGATGTTGTTCACTTTGTTGGCAACTAACTTATTTTCAAAAGAACATTTCACCTCAAAGTAAATTCAATTAGAAAATATCTGGTTTAGATCGCTACGCTTGACTCGAAGAAAGACTTGATACTTTTTATACTAATTGTTTTATTAACCCATTTAGACCGATAATTATTTTTGTAAATAATAATTGATTTCTCAGCAAGAACTTACAAAAGGAAGTATAAAAATCATGAAAAAAATATTTAAAAAAATAATCCATAAAAAGGGGGCCGTGGGGAGCCCGTACCATATAGGGTACAGTAGGTCTATATGCATGCAAAACATACTAGTTGTTCAAAGCAGGTTTTTATTTATTTTTGTATGACATAAAATAAAAATAAAATCACATAATCACCAGTATTACTCTTGGCATAGCTTGTAAGTCGTTTTATGTGGCACTAATCACATTTGGTTCTTTTTTTCCTACCTTTTCCAAAGTTAGTGAGGATAGCTGAAGAAGACCTGGCTTCTTCTGACTTGTTACGTTTATTGCTATCAATAACCGCATTTAACACGTATTTCATACGATGACGGAAATTTAGCAAATCCATCGAAGAAAACTCTGAGGATAATTATTTACATTGACACTATCGTTATCGCCTGAATTTTCGTCAGTCTGATCACCATTAGCGGCCATCTGATAGGAAAGCAGTAAAAAAATACCAAAATTGCTTTGTTTGCTGAAATTATATTTTTTTTCTAGAGTTGTGGCAATCAAGTGAAGCATCAATAGCCTAAAACAATTAAAAATAATAAAAATTAAATTATATTTTCTCGCATGATTTTGCTTATGCATAGACCTACTGTACCTTATAGGGTACACCTATTTTAGACTAGAAAAAATGGTATAAAAATAATCTCAATAATATTTTTTTCGTAGTTATGATATCTATTGTACTTTATTTTTGAAATAAAATTGATAAATAATATAATTTACCATGAATAATATGAAATATACCTTCTTGAATACATTGTAAATATTTTTTTTGTTTTCTGTCGAGGAATTTTAAAAATATTTCCGAAACCACCTGTTAAAACGCATTTTTAAATATTTTTATGTAAAATAATCACTTGAAGCTTACTGTCACAATCATTTTTACAAAATAACAACAGTTTGGTACTTCAAAATATATTCAATAATATACCGTACCACATAGGGTACGGTAGGTCTAAATGGGTTAAGTAATTTGTATTATTATTAGAGCGATTTGGCGGTGGAGCTTGGAGCATTAAGTGTCGTTACACTGGACGATTTGTTCGAACCAATAAAGTTTCTTGTTGTTCTTGTATTGATTTAAAGATAACGACACGGTCTTGTTTGGCAACTTATGATACGAGATTTCTTTTATTGGCTTGTTGTTTCTTTAGTAACAAATAAATGGTGGTAAGTGACGTGTGTGACTTTTACGTAGGTACATCATACCGTACTGTGGCTGTTTGGGGTTCTATCGATTTATATTGAAAGGTTCTTGTAAGTTCCATTAGCCCGCTTTTTCTTTTCGTAAATTCGTACTTTACTATTATGGTGCGTCCAGACTGGGCGCACAGGCTCGCGCGGCAAACTCAACATCCTGCTCACTCAAGAGCAGGGTGAGCAGGATGACCAGCGTGCCGCGCGAGCCCGTTCGCCCATTCTGGACGCACCATAACATTGTAGCTTCTGTTATTCGTATAGCCAAAAATATCTAAGCAGCTGTCTTCAGATTATTATTGATTACTTCATAATCCTTATTTTTTACCGATTGTTATTTTCATCATTTTAATACGCCACCTACACGCTCGCACAAAATCACAACCCACGTGACTTATAAATAGGTCTTCCTTATTTCATTATTTGTTCGCTGCTAAGATTAAGGATAATTATATTTTAATCTTAATCTTTTTCAAAAGCTATTTCTATTTTTATCTATTCTCAAATACGATAATAGGATAATAAAGGTCCAGTTATTATCTGACACGCCATGATTCCCCTTAATCTTGTTCTGAGTTGCCCTAAACTTGTTCTTATTCTAACTTCGCAGGACAGATTGAATGAGGATTAGCAATGCAAATGTCTTGTACACCTACCTTGAAAGTTTAGGGCATCGTTTGCCGGGCGTTTCTAGAGCGTGCCAATGGCTTTTTATATGCGTATAGTTTCTTTTGGGCAGATGAAGTTATTTTTTAAAGTTATTTTGTAGTCATTGACAGATAGAAAATATTTATGTGCCTCAAAAATCCTAAACAAAGACATGCAATAATAAATGGTACTTGAGTTCCAAAAAAGTGCTCCAGACACTTTTGTTCTGACATTGATTTTCAGCGATTTTGATCGACATTCCATGTTTTCACAGATTGTTAACGAGCGTATATGCCGTAGTTTCATGATAAACGCCACGCGCTCTTGTGCTCGTAGCCTAACGGCTTCGTCGCGTGGCTTTCACGGAGACTCGTCACGTCGTGCCCTGAAAGTTCGTAACTCACGCCGCGGTACAAACCGACTTCTTGTTACCTCACTTAGTGAAAGTAAATTAAAGTACGGAAGCTTCATACAAACGCTCGAAATCAGACTCACGCACACAGACGCACGCTTTACACGAGCTCTAAGCGAACCTCGCAGTCCATCCGTCGCGAGTGTCGCGCGCGTTGTGTTTTTAATAATAATTTTATTGCATGCACTGTCCGATGTATTTTTAAAAACATGCCACGAGTGAATTGCGTAGTATACGGCTGTTTGAACTCTGCATCTTCAAAACCAGAACTTTCATTTTTTAAACTTCGTAATAATTCTAAATTGTAAAAATGATTAAATATTACTTTTTAAATAAAGTGCTTACATCTGATTTTGTAATAGTTCTTTTTAAATTACGTAATTACGCTTTTTAACAATTTATGTATTCTATTTGATAAAGTAATTTCACGGTAATACTATCTATACAGTATTCCAACTCGACCATATTTTTAAAATAAATGTCAACAGCCGCGCGGAACGTCACGGTATGACAACATGCGATAGGGCTGCTCACCTGCAGACCCTATTTTCATTACATCTGCCTACTTAGAATTTCTATCTAGTTTTGTAAATTTTTTTTATTGTATTTTGACAAACAAAATATTTTGTGAATGAAATAGGATAAACATGCATGTTGTTTAGGATTTAATTAAAAATAATATATTTGTGTTAAGATTTAGTAACAAATCTTATAAATTTGCGACCGTAAAATGAGGCGAACAAAATGCTTGATTACACTGCGTTACACGATTTTGGTACCCGTTAAACTGATAGCTGGAATGAATAGGTAATTAGTCATAGATAAAAAGTTCCAAATATATGTGGTATCCATCACGTCTAGTTCTCGAGGTACAAGTCAATCATTATTTTAACTACCCTCACTTTAGGCGTAGAACAGAACGAACGAAAGAACAGCTGAGGTTTTCGATGATATTATACTTTTTCATTGTTTTATTTCATATAAAATCGTTTCCATTCGATAACCTCGATATCTCTGAGCATATTTATTTGAAAATCCATCATGACTACTGAAGTAAGTGGCCGTCGCAACTGCAAAAATGCACCAAATAAGTTTTGTTTGTGGTAAACACCACTCCACATAATACTTGGTCTGTTGAAAGAAAATTTTAAGGCTAAGAATAAAGAGGGAGATGGATTTATATATTTGAAGACGTTTTTTTCAAAGTTAAGTGACGCAAAACTCAAAGAAGGGACATTCATGGGACCACAAATACGCACATTAATGAAATACCTAAATTTTGACAAAAAGCTTACTTACAAGGAACTTGATGCCTGGTCATCACTGAAAGCAGTTGTAAAAGGGTTTTTAGGAAACCATAGAGCCGAAAATGCTGAACAGCTAGTTAACAACATGTTAAAAGCATACGAAAAGTTGGGTTGTAGAATGAGGTTAAAAATTCACTTTCTTCATTCCCACTTCTTTCTTTCAATCTAATCTTGGTGCTGTCAGTGATGAGCAGGGTGAGAGAAGTTCCACCAAGATGTAAAGAAGCTTTAAGAACGATTTCAAGGCCGTTGGTACACAACTATGCTAGGCGATTACTGTTGGCATCTAAAACGAGAAGATTTTTCAAAACACAAAAGACAAAGTAAAAATTTAAAGGTATTTTTGGTTTAAATTGTATGAATTTATTTTTCTTATATTTTTTATACCTAAATGATAAAAAATTAACTCGATTGATGTATAAAAGTCTGGTATATTTTATTAGATTTCTTTAAATTATGTTTGATTCTTTCAGTTTTAAGCATAATTTGGCACATCCTTACGGAAAAAAATGAGACGTGATGGGAAGAAAATATCCATGTATTCTTACTAAACGATAGGAATGAATAAGAAAACGCGACATTTCAAAGCGGGTACTTAATTTTCTTTTCCATTTGTAACGCAGTGTTATTATACAGGATGTTAGGTAAATAGGTTTTTATGCCGACACTAGCCCATGTTAACATGTGTATAATTATAAATGGTATGGTGAAGTCAGAAAATTGATATTATAATTTTAATAATTTGAATTTTCATAAAAATCTGATTTTATAAATTTTATTTTGTATGAAAATTAAAAAAAATCAAATGATGATATCACTGACTTCACCATACCATTTAATGTTAACATGGCCTAGTGTCGGCTTATAAACCCATTTACCTAACACCCTGTATAAATAGGATCAACGGCGCCGCTGCATGCTGCCCCCGCACCCAAGTCATCACAACTAAAGTTACACAATATTATTGGTGATTTTATAAAACGATGATGTTCATCATGATAAAATAGGTACTTGTAATTATTTTTATAAAAAAAAGAGCGCTTACTGTTTATAAAACAACACATCGTCGTCCGTTTATTACTGTGGCACATTCGCGACACCCCCGACTTTTGCATGTCGAGCGCATACCGAGATTTGAATTTCGAAGGAAAGCTCGCGTTTCGTCCGTTTATATGAAGTTACAATACTGTATGATAGTATTACCGTGGTAATTTGCTCCGCACGCTTTTGTACTAAGTGAGGCAATAGGTATGTGAAAGTAAGTATCCGTTATTTTATTTATGAGAAAAGATCTTCTACCGGCCTCTAATAGTACTTAATCAATTTATTCGATTATGTATTCGATCATTATTGAATCTAATTAACGTTTTATTTTTTTGTTAACTACTTAGTCAATTAATTTATTCCATTAGGTATTTTATAATTAAAAAACGTAAATAAATGTTTTAATAAATAAGTAAGTAAGAACCTTATTAATTTTATAAAGGTTGAGAGTGCCAACCCTAACACTCAGTTGAAGTGTAGGTATTTAACTCGCCGAAAGGGCTAAGTTTCCGTACTGCTTTAGCTCATATACAGGGTGTCCCGTAATGTAACGTCAAGCCGGAACTGGGTGTTGAGGCAAGTTATGCTGGTTATCAGAAAAATATAAAAAAAATCTATGTGGCATTTTATCAAAATAATAGGCATTTAAAAAAAAAACAAAAAATTCTACTCCCGGTGACGGTCTTTTTACTCGTGTTGCCCCAAATCTTCACTTTTTCCAATTTTTTTTTGTTATGTAACCCTGAATAATGTTTCTCTAAATTGTTATCAAAATTACAAAACCAGCTGCTCCAACTTGGATGAAAAAAATACATTATTCCCAAAAAAAATATCAAAATAAAAATTTTGCCTAGTTTAAACTGACTGTACTGAAAAAAAATTGTACTACGCGAGTGTGGCAAGTGACGTCATAATTTGGCGCATTTAGTAAGGATTCCAAAATGGTATAACACTTGGTAAATTTTTGCTGTAGTTGTCGACAATTTTTGGTTTTTTGGAAATAGTAAAGTTACTTTTAATTGTAAAGTTAGATAATTTTAACGCGAAAATTAAATGACAGGATCACATTACACATTACTACTCGTATAATAAAGACATTCATGTAAGAAGTCAAGGCAAACTTTAGCAACTTGTGTATAGTTATTGTAACTTATCTAATTAAATTTATAAATGAGTGGTGATGTGTCTAGGACTGCACGTATTGTTGCGAGCCTGTTTGCGCGTCGGCAGTAGATACTATTGGGCAGTCATAGACCACAGTAAGCCTGGGTGACTAATTCGTGGCAACGTCAGCGGGATCAACGGCGCCGCTGCATGCTGCCCCCGCACCCAAGTCATCACAACTAAAGTTACACAATATTATTGGTGATTTTATAAAACGATGATGTTCATCATGATAAAAAAGGGAATCTGTATTAAACCTGATTTTAGGTACTCGGTGCTAATAAGCTACCAGTTTAGAGCAATCTTATTTTTCTTTTAATAAATTATATGTAAAGTACTTATTAGTTCAATTAACACATTTATGGTACAGGTTAATCGTTTATTAAGAAATTAAAAGTATTTTTCTTTAAGTTTATTTATTGGGCTTTCAAATAACACCAATATTTATGGAGAACCATGTTTGTGTTAGAAGAAAATCTTATGAGTAATTGTCGCGGCAGGTGCGAATTATTTGACACCGAGTGTATTTGATTAGCCATCGTTGCCTCCTGTCCGAGCCGACGCGAACAATCTGCCGCTAAAATACGCTCTGGCTTTCAGGCCATATTATTTTGATTGATTAGGTTTGTACGCACAGATTTATTGAATTAGATTTCTATGCATTATGTTATGGTATTAGTTCTATCTGTATTTATTTGTATCCATAACTTTAGCCAAGCCTTAATTAGTGATTAATGTAAGTTGAATTTAAAAAGCAATTATTATTTTTTTCTTCCCTGAATATCTATACATACGATCCATCCTCATTCGAGCTTTAAGTATTGAAGTTAGACAACTTTTAACAAGTTAAAGTTATAATTGAGCTGTACATGGCTGTACGTATCAGACAGCGCTACCGTTTCGGTTTCTTAACGTCTTATTAAGTTGTACTTGCAGTGCTGTTGCACTGAGTGTTAAAACGAGAATTACTATGCATTTAAGTATAGCTTATGTAACGAATGCGGTTAAACGTGATTTCCTTAATCAGATTTTTATTTGGATGCCGATTTTCTTCATCTGTAGGTAATATGGGCAAGAACTGAGATCATAACCCTGATGGCAGAATTCATGAGCTGTCACAAGTCGTCTAACATGGCTCAACCAGATTCGATTGCGGGCTTAACGGCCCCTGCCAAGCCTGCAATATTCCGTATTGGGAACAAGTATACAAAACAATGTTCCACTGTGTGTCATATAGCAATCGAACCAAGTAGCTCCAACTCAAAGTTCATCTCTCTAGCTTATTAACTAAATTAGCGTACGACGCGACATGTTACCACAAGTAAAATCGTAACATGAATGTACTCGTAGATAGATAACGTGGTAATCACGTACATGTTGACCCAACGTACCCTTTTGATAAAACAATACTAGCCAGATCGTATTACCACCGAAATCAGTCTTCGTCAATAATCTACTCGTAAATAACGAGCCGAATCACGAGCGTGCCTCGCCGCAAGGCGGGCGCATTATATGCTAAACGCGGCTAACAGCGGCTCCGGCGCTGCTCATCTGCCCGCTGTTTGTTTATTACCGCTGCGCCGCGGATATTAGTGCTGTAATGCCCGCCCTCTGTTAGCACAGCCCACCGTTTATCCCGGCAAACAAAGCCGGAGGAAAATACACCAGGTTTTGTTGTCACCTCACTAAATAACTGAATTTATATTTCAAAGTAAGGTTTCAGAAATCAGCTTCGCACTGACAAAGGTCGTAGCTGGAAAATCTTTTTCAAAAAGTACTTTAGCTTATCTGTAATACAGATTAAAAACGCCTTTTACTTCTATTTCAATTGAATACGCTTTTTACTTCAGAAAGTTTAGTTAAATAAAATATTATTGAAAAGGTGACTCTAAATCTCAAATAACGCATCGTGAGTCTTTTTCTTTTTGTTGCTCTATTTGTAAAGTAAAGTATATTACATGGCCGTACTTTGATCAAATGGGATTCGCGTTGTGGGCGCAAATACTCAATACAGTTACTTTTAGGCGACATTTATCTGAGCAAACTACGCCGTGGCTGGCCAACCTATGAAAAGAACTAAAAGCATCTGCAAATAACAACAAAATACTGGGTGAAACTAAGTTCATTACGAATTAATACTCTACAAAGTTCATTTAGTTTCACCAAAACCGACTTAATTTAATTTACACCCTTGCCGATATGTTCACAGATGTCGAATACATGCGCAAAATCGTTTAAGTTTCGTTTGATACGCAGTAGAATGCAATTAATGAAATGCTCAAAGGATTCACGTGCTCATTATTATGTTGTTTTTAAAGGAAACTTATTCGGCAACTAAAGTGACCGTCGGAGTACTCTTTGTGAAGCAAATTAAGTGATTCAGAGACTGTGTATATTTCAGAAAATCAAATGGGTCTGTAATTTTGAAAGCTGAACAAAAACAATTTGTTACTCGGCTAAAATTTGTAAGTTCAACAAGTTTTAATTATGACAAAGTATCCTCGCTGCTACTCCGCGAGCGTGGGTTGTACTTAATATCATAGCATCATCGCGCTCCTCGGGAACAAGTACAGTCTGCGCCACATTTACAAGTACTGAAACGAAAAGAGATTCAACAATTTCAATTTGTTTTTAATTCATTGTAAAACATAGTAGGTATTTTTATTACTTAGGCTGCATATCTAATAACATATATTGTCTAGATTTTTATAAGGAATGTGACATTGGGTTTGTATATTTCCCTTTCTTTATGAACAACAACAACTGAACTGGAAGCAAACATAATAGCGTAGGGTAATTCCAGGATACATGCCCCAGTGGGATAGGTGCCGCGATTTTAAGTACACTATGTTACAAGCAACTTAGCCTAAAGTTATAGTACGTATAATAGAAAGGGACCTCCCAGTACCACTTTTCGCCTCGCAAACCATCAAAGAGTGCGTTCGTTTAGACAGTGAGAGCAAAAATCTTCCGCGGCCAGACCTTTGCGAGCGTCGAAATAATATTGGTAAGTATATTTTAAGGGATAATTTTTTTGTCAGCTGTAAAATGAAGCAGATTTTTATATGATTTGATAGACTATCTTATAAATCCCATCAAAAACAATACTTGTCAAAAAAACCAAGTCTCGCAACTCAGTTGTTCTACGGTAAAAAGTTGTGAGATCCATGTAATACCAAGTCCAGGCCAGGAAATCTTTAACGTTTTACATAAATTATTGACTTGGCCATCGCACTAAATAATTTAATTTACACGTGTTTTCATGCGATGGCCAAGTCAATATATTTATGTAAAACGTTAAAGATTTCCTGGCCTGGACTTGGTATTACATGGATCTCACAACTTTTTACCGTAGAACAACTGAGTTGCGAGACTTGGTTTTTTTGACAAGTATTGTTTTTGATGGGATCTCTAAGATAGTCTATCAAATCATATAAAAATCTGCTTCATTTTACAGCTGACAAAAAAATTATCCCTTAAAATATACTTACCAATATTATTTCGACGCTCGCAAAGGTCTGGCCGCGGAAGATTTTTGCTCTCACTGTCTAAACGAACGCACTCTTTGATGGTTTGCGAGGCGAAAAGTGGTACTGGGAGGTCCCTTTCTATTATACGTACTATAACTTTAGGCTAAGTTGCTTGTAACATAGTGTACTTAAAATCGCGGCACCTATCCCACTGGGGCATGTATCCTGGAATTACCCTAGTAGCAAGTAAGAAGAAAAAAAGAATGTAGTACGGCTAACCTTAGGAAAGTAATAAATAGGGTGCCCTTCTGATCGAATTACCTTTTTACCCGACTGCGCTAGAAGGAGTAGTATTATTTTTAATAAACAATATTAAATTTCATTTTTAATTCATTTAATAACAAACAATCTTAAATAATAATACTTGGCTTATTTGATTTCAAAATGAATTTGATCTTTAGAATTAAAAAACTGTATTAACGAGTCATCTATCCCTGCATCAGGCATCTATCCTTTGAAGCAATCATACAGTGAGTCTTCTATCCCCCACATTAGGCGTCTATCCCACTTTTTAGAGGTCAATTAAAATGGTATTTACTCAGAATCGGTATAACTTAAACTAAAATAATTATAGTAATATCATAGACGAAAGACCAAAGTTTAGAGATACTAAGGTCAAATTGTTGATAAAAACTTACTGACTGAGTTACAGAGCTGTTTCAAAAAGTGGGGCATCTATCCTGGACTTACCCTATTGTATAGGCCGTGACGTGTATCAAAGTTTCCGTAGCGTAGCGGGTTCAGACAAATGTAAAACAAAAGTCCTCTGACTTCGGAGACTGGAAACTTTTCTCTTACTTTAGCTACTTAACTAGTCTTATTACATTACATAATGTTAGTAACTATTAGTTAATCGTTGATAATGTGCTAATTGGTGCTATAATAACATTGTGTGCATAGAGCGAATTTTTATCCAAACAATCATAGGTATGTTGTACTTTATAGTACTTATGGTATGTCTCTAAATAAAATATCAAATCGGCTTTAATATCAGGCGCTTTTGTCCGAAACCGCAAACTAATTGCGTTGATTTTCGACCGAGTGTATTTTGAATCAAACGGCAAAATATTATTACTAAAGCTCAGGACACAACATCATGAGCTTAGCCTAACCTCAAACGATAACGTACGTGCCAAAATATTGATTCATAAACTGAATAATCATGGTGCAATCATGATGATCAGCATAGTATCGGTATTCGCCCCCGGAAGAATGAGGCAAATGGCCGACAGATTCAATTAAATTCATCGCCAATATTTATTTTAGAGGCCACCATAGCCGAACGGTGAAGGTTTCGGACTAGTCGGCTCGAAATCCGAGGAACGCGGGTTCGAATCCCGCCGCCGCTCGATTATTGTGGTGAGCCCACTTGTATGTAACACAAGCATAATTTTAGCTCAGTACGAGGGGCTAACGGCACTATTAGTAATTTGAGCATAGGCACAAATTACTAAAAAAAATTGTAACGTATCCAAACATCTTGCGAACAAATTGGCTTACACTTCCCTTTTTAAGTAGACTTACGTTCCTTTATTTGCTTTTCTTCTTTGCCTTTCATTACTTATTTGTTATGGTAAAGCTCACAAACTCTTATGTCATTTATTTTCATATCAAGCATTATTATTTATGTTGGGATTTATTTGGTTAGTGAAAGTAATTTTGGTAGGGTAAAGTGTGCTGTTCTAAATTGTCTCTGTGATTGCTTATTTGGTGTGCTTCTTCCGTTGCAGCTGGTCCTAATATCTTATTTACAGAACTTACTACCTGATTCTCTTGGCGTCGACTGTAGTCAAGTTAGACAGCGGAGCATAGTTCACTCATAGTTCGGTTAGTTAGTGCGAAGACTAGGTCTATTAGTACGCGGCTAGAAGCCCAGTGTAAAGACGGAGAGCCAAGTTAGTTTAGCGCGGTGTGTTCTGTGCTTTAGGGGTCACTGTTTTCATAATTTCAAATATTCCCTTTGATATGGTGCTCGACCATGCAGCGGTTTGTAAATGAGGTTTCAGCGTTTAATTTAATCTACATCTATATTTTAGGCGTTGTGGATATGAATGTGAGTGTGATGTGTCTAGTTGCCCAATGTAACCGACATATTTAGAAAATGTAATAAATTAATTTAATGAGCGAGTGTGACGCGCACAAAGGCCTTTTCCAGTGTATTTATGATACATTATCTTTGAGACCGCAAACGAATGGAGAAAGAATTCTTTTTATTTAATATTCGTCTTGTTATTGCCTTGATGGTGAACTATATCTTTTTGTTGGGGGAGGACTCCCACTCGCAGTGGCGAAGTAGGTCTTCGAGTGAACCGCTCTGCCGTTTTGTTTTGCAATTACCAGCCGGGTGAACATCCAGGTCACTTGAATATTCTTAGTCTAAACCAGGGGCACTCAACTTTTCATAATCATAAATATTCATTATTGACTTTACTACTAAATAACTTTGTTTTAAATTGTAAATCTAAATGTTTTGCAAAAGGTACTTTCTAGTATGGCAATTATTAATTATAGTTTAGTCATTGTAATATTTTGCTTTACTACGGAAAACTGGCAGCTCTTAATTCCAGAAATCAATTATGAAGTTATGTGATGCGTGGTGCCATTTGTGTAGGGCTTGGATTAATTAATGTGCCTGTAATGAACTCGGTGCGTAGATCCGCCTTTCGGCGCGGCATTGTGTTTCCGTCGAATACTATTGCAGCCTCCCGGTGTTCCGCGGGCTTCCCCGCCTGGGGCCGGCGCACGGTGGATCGAGCCCATACAAGGTGTTGGACATGGTGCTTTAAATGCAACTACTTAAAACAAGATTGATTTGCATATAAGTTGAAAGATGAGACTTCATTCTATCAAATATCACTAATATCAAGTCATGATCTACTATCATAGTTATGTGGTGCGACCGTAAAGTGAACAAAGTCAAAATCATGGATTTTCTGACTTCTGTTTGTATTGTCAATTTATCCAATTTCGTTCACTGGTTTTATGTTATTACTTATTAATGTATTAGCTTATACCTTTATCTTAATCTGTGTGTTAAAATGAGTGCCTAAAAAACTTCTAGCTTGGCTATTTTGACGTATTTTTAAAAGGTATTTTTTTAAATGAAAACTGCGTGTTTTAGTTGACATCTTGGGCGATCTTTAACAAACCATGTATGAGAGATGATAGATGACAACGTGGGCGATATTATTACTCAGTTTTTAGACCCTTATTCATCCATATTTTCGAGAAAATCACAAAAAACTAAATAAAAGCGCCTCATTTTTCCGCATAGCAAAATTAACTTAGGTAAAATTCGTTACACTAAAATAATGTCAGGTAAACCAAAGATGTTTATTTTGGTTTATGAGTTGTTTATCGTGTGCAATTCAGTAAAAATACTCATTAAAATGAAAAACCTCAAGTCAAATAGAGATTTGTATGCATTATTAAAAACCACGATGAAAGATCGCGCTAGTTCTTTAGCTAGGATACTAGAGCTGTTTTCGCATACACTCTCTTCAGATAAACAGAGGTAAGTACTAACGTAGTTAATACTTTATGAACATAAAGAAATACTATAAAACAGATATAGTAAAAAAATCATATTGTCATCATCTCAAAAGATTGTCGTTGAATTTAGTACATACCATACATACATTTTGTATGTATTTTTTTCTTAATTTATGATTGTGTTAGGTAGGTACTGAGTTACACATTTTATTTATCAGATAACTATAAAAAAAAAAAACAATAATTTCATTGACACTGTTTGTCGCAAGAAGAAGTAGTGTCATTATAATGAGAACCAGTTTTTAGCTACAAACGTAGATTGGCTTAGGCAATCTGTTGATTGGAGTCAGTTTTGTAGTCCGCTAAGTCCCTATAAAATTGCATTAGTATGTATCTAACAGCTAACAGAATATAAAATCAAGCTCGACAAAATCGAACAAAGTGATTGTGTGCAATGAAAAATCAGGCGTTTGCAAAAACATTTCTTTCATAATTTTAACACTTAATGAGAATAAATTTAGAGTATTGTTAGATTATGTATCTAACAGTTAACAGAATATGAAAACAAGCTCGACAAAATCGAACAAAGTGATTGTGTGCAATGAAAAATCAGGCGTTTACAAAAATATTTCTTTAATAATTTTAACACTTAATGATAAATAAATTTAGAGTATTGTTAGACTATGTTACTCTTTAAATATGGAAACAGACCAAAATGAGTGAGTATTTGCTTTTAATTGAACAATAAATACAAGTTTTTCATCACTATATTTTAAGATTTTTTATCACTTATATTAATTGCCATCTAATAAGTAAAATCTATCACATTAGAAAGATAAACTTGTCAACCTTACACTGTAAAAATTTGAAGTTACTACGTTGACGCAATCTCATTTTATTTTAAAAACACTGAGTAAGGAAGCGATGTCCAACGCTTTGTATGGGCTCGATCCAGTGTGCGGCGCATTGTGCGCGGCTCGGTTACACGGTGCAATATGAGATTCCGATCGCACATGCGGTAGTTTGGCTTTGGCTTGGTTTCAGCGGGGTATTGAATTATTACAGGTACACGATTTACACTAGAATTAGATATCCGGCGAGTTTCAAAGTTAACTTACCACGTTTATACAATGTTGCAATTAAATCGTTAAGTCCGAGACAAGTTGTACTACGCGAGCAGGACAAATATTACTTTAATGAGCGCGAACATTATTTATTAGAAGTCATAACTGTTTACTTATGCGATTAGGCATGAATTGTACGTTCCAACTAGTACTTGCGGAAAGAACCTGGTGCGGGTAATGCAGGACCGGTCGTTATGGATATCCTTGGAGGAGGCATTTCTTCAGCAGTGGACGTCATTTGGCTGAAACGAATTAATCGTAGTAGTTATGTGTATCTCTGTAAGCCCCTTAGTTTCAATTTATTCGCTTCAAGCAATTCGAATGCAATAATGGAATATCTGCAATATTTTTACTTCAATGTTGCGAGGGAATTTATCGGAGGCCGCATAATACCTAATAATTAAAACCTACACCACCCCAATCGGCGCCCCCTGGCCACCCTTCAATGACTAGATTAATTAGACTTCCCTCCGACAACATTGGGTCTTCCTGCATCAATTTAAGAGTTACAAACGCGTGTATTTTTCATGGAAGTAACTGAATACGCAGTTTTATTGATCTGCAATTAGTGTCTGCAAGCCGCGTTTGATGCGGCGCGGCGGTCGGCATACCAATTAGGCAGTGGTCAAAATTATTGATATTGTTGTGATAATTTACCTGCCCTCGGCCGGAGCTCGCAAAATATTTGCAAAACAATCGGCACGGGTATGATGCATTTAGCGCGCGGGCGCGTGTAACACGCCTCACTACCTCTAATGACAAAACAAAGAGCTAGTTACATGTGGAAATATGGGAAATGTTACCCACCCAATGAATTGACAATACGAATAATTTGATGATAAACGTGGTTTCACAGTACGTACAAAACACTAATGCAATTGTGACTTAATAATGACGACCGTGCCATGTGACGTCTCGAATTCTTTGTGGTGGCAGTGGTGGTAAAATGAAAATTGTCTGATTCGTAAACCAAATTTTTTGTTAATTTTTTTATTGACTAGGTAGGTTAGTAATATTCCTGATTAAGACCAACATTTAGAAAATAAAAACTAGAAGAGAAGAGCAGTAGAATTATTATCACCAAAGTCACTCGTACTTCTACAAAATATTGTCTTCACCCATAGGTATACTTACTTAGATAATGACTCGTCCACGATAATCCATTACATCAGCGGCTAATGGATGTGAGTAAGTAATCGCTATTCCTCGACAGTAATATCGCTAAATATCGCCGCCCTTAATCAATCGCAATTATCAAAGTACACTGTGATTTCCGAATTCATCTCGCTAATATAATTCGATTCTTTCTGTATGCTCGTTATCTGGTCGGAATAAGGTTCGATTTTGTTGCCATGGCGGTGTTTTGGCGCCCATTATCCAGTGTGCACTGGGCCGGGTGGTAAGCCGGCTGCGGTAAAGGTGTGAAGTTACAGTTAAAAGCCGTGCGGGTTCAACATACTGAGCGCCATGGCGCGTTGATGCTTAATGGATGCACGGATTAAAGCGAACGAGAAATATATTTTGACAACAGCCCATTTACTAATATGACTGCAGTCTGCAATCATGCAATTTAATGGAATCAAAAAATATATTCGTAATCTTCTAGAGTCCTTCAACATTGTATTAGAAATTGACCTGGAATGTAACTTCAGTTTAACCAATTGTCTGTTTCGGAACTTGGGCATCAAGACAACAATTCTCATTCCAAGCTTGTCGTACTACTGCTTGTCTGCGACGAAAAGCAGTCCTTGTTTAGTATTCATCGTCCACAACTGCGACACGACCTGCGGCTGCAGAAATACAACCGACTTTACATACAAGATTGACGATTGTTCGCTAGTGACCAATGTTTCGTGCCGACACTCGACAAACCACCGCCTGCAAAAACAATGGCGTTCATTACGTAGCGTGAACTGATTCCATCTTGGATGTGGCGAAAACGTTTGCAGCGACGCGACGCTCGCTGAAACTCATGCATTACGTTAGGAACATTACAGCGGAAGATATCTATCAAGAGATCATAACATTTTATGTGTTGATAGATTCTCTTGATTGTACAAAATAAGCAATCGCGCCATAGTCCTACACTACATGATGTCGGAGACTATGTAGTAGAATAGGAAACCTATTGATATGTTCGTGCTATAATTATGTACGAAAAAGTCTTTCGCCACATCGTACTTCGAAAGGGATTTCTAATGCAATATTTATTTTTTCATGTTGGTTTATTTGCTTCACGAATCTGCCTATTCCCCTGATCTTCTGCTCTATTTAGTTTCCGATTCAAAGGAAAATCCATAGGGAAAATAAAAATAAGTATACTTACTTACGGATTCTGCAAACCCAATTACAATCCTAGATAAATTCACTACATACAGAGTGTTGTTGTTTTAATGAACGGCACGGCATCAGTGGCTCTAAAATATAATTGAAATTTTATTATATCTAAGTATGTTCCGTATTGGGGGAGGCCTTTGTCCAGCAGTGGACGTCATTTGGCTGAAAAGAAGTGGAAGAAGAAATGTTCCGTATAACTAATTAAAAAAACTTCGCTTTGGTATTTTCTGATCATTAAAGCAGATTTAATATACCTATTCTTCGGATGATTTTCTAAACAAAATTGGGTTAACCAATGATAATCTCTTGATGAGTGTGTGTGATATGGGTAGCGCATTTTCTTACATAACTTTTCAATTCCTATCATTGGAGTTCCGAAAATATTTCTCATACAATTTGAAACCATAATGATCATTCTTCATAAAAAATTTAAAACCTACATATTTAAAAACATAATCATTGATATTCATAATATCATTAATCATACACTTAGTTTTTACTAATATTTGTTTTCATATATTTTTCTATACTAATGATCGAAACTCATAATCATTCGAATAAATAACTATAATATTCATAAATGTGATGTATCCTAATATTTGTTTTCATAAATTTATTACTCATAAGTGTATTTATCCATATTATTGAAAATCATGATGTCTATATTCGTATTAAATCGTATTTTAACATTAAATTAATTTGAAATGGTCCAAAACAGGCAATATTTTGTGCCACAAAACTAACGTGACAGAAACGAATCGCTGCAAAACCGACTCCACGTAGTCTTGTCTGCCCTACCCCTAGAGTGTAATTTAAAAGCCGGAGGCGCGGAGGGAGGGCAGCCCTCGCCCGCTGTAACGAGGCTCAGGCGCCCGGGTGAGCTGGAGCGGCTGAGGCTGGTCGCCGAGGCGCCGAAGGCGCCGATGGCGATCCAAAAAGCCGAAGCTGCGGAAGCAAGCGTGGGTGCCTGAGCCTCGTTACGCAAGGGCGGAAGGGCTGCACATCCCGCAGCGCCGGAGACGAGGAGATACCAATGCATGCTGCATGCTTGCTTTCATGCTGCATGCTCTGCATGCTTATCTACTCTATTAAATTATATATGATTTTTTTAAAGATACGAGTATGTCTGTTATAAAGTAAATTAATCTGAACAACAACATTATGAGTTGAAGTATGTTCTTAGTAACAACATTATTAATTAAAACAATATGATCAATGAATGTTATGAAGACAAAAGTACTGAAAATAAAAATTATGTATTTTAAATGGTTCTTGGTAGTGACAGTATTGATAAAAAAATTATGATTACTAACTGTTATGAGCTCCGATGGTAGTAATAAAAATGTATGAATAAAAAAAGTATGAAAAATAAAATTATGAAGAGAGATTATTATGAACAAAAATCGGTAGTAAGACAAAGAATAGGATATAGAATTTTATGTGAGCCAATATAGAACCGTGATATGAAACAAAGCACTGAAAAATCAGTTATTTTCCGGATTACACCTGTAGGCTATCTTGACAAGATTCATATTATTTAAGCATAGCTAGCGCATTAAAATTCTCCTTTTACACGAAATATTTACTACGATGCTGTAATTTGAATGCAATTCCGAACTACTTTAATATGAAATACTGTCAAATAATGAGTGCCTGTTTCACGGGAACTTTTGTGAGTTCGCGGAATACGCGAGAATATTAAACATCGCGTGCAACTTCCATCCGCCCACGCGCCGTGTCTGCGTTCGCGGAATCCGGAATGTAGGTAGTTTAGAACGGCATGTTTTCAGTGCTACATTAAACAAGGAACAAACAAAGTATACAGTTTATGTAAGTACATTTCTATGGGTTATTTATTGACCGCAATCGCCCCTGATGTTAAGTGAGATGCAGTCTAGGTATGGTACATATCTGCCCTGTAAGTGCCTATTCACTCTCGCCTTGCGGTGTGATGATTGGAAAATATTATTCCAGGACTGATTTGTAGTTCTTTTGACTCCTCGTCCTCTTTAATGATATTAAGAAGATTTGTAAAATGTGATGCTTTAAATCTGTATTGCGTATAAACTATCCGAATGCCTCCATCCACGTGCCGAGGCGCTCAAGCGCGCAGCGCCGGCAGCCCTGGCCTCGCGACAATGGCGTGCTCAGACACGTGGACAGCGCTCCAAGAAACGGACACCATAGTCCACTGGGATAGTGACTCGTTTTTATACCCTGTGCACGCTGAAATAGAACCGTTTGTGATTTAAAAAAAAATTTGACAACATGTTTTTGATCTTAAATTACACACTACAGAAACTTAAATTAAAATTTGGTTCATTTCAGCTGTTAAATTTGAAGCATTTTGTTATCGACATTCAGAACACACTTTCGTTGTTAATTTTAGCTAGGTATTAAGTTTTTGGGATTATCTCATTTATTACGTGACGTCATGCTTTTAAATCTATTTAAAGTACAAAATACATTACTTAGTTTTTAGGATATAGGTTTACAGAAATTAGGAACTCAGATGTATGAATATAGGTAATGCCACAGTTTTGTTGTGATACATGACATCAAGAATCGTGACCGTAGGCGTGGGTCGATATTAATACTTATTTCGAATAGGTATCCTAAATTGTATGAATAAAAAAGTGATGAAAACAGCTTTTAACTGTCCGCTGATATTCGAAGTAAATGTTTACCAAAATATCTTAATGGAATTCGAGAAAAACACGATTACTTAATAAATAATGTCACTTTAATTTAAAAGAAAAAATGGCGAGTACGACTTCAAATACGACCTCTATGCTTCAACCTATCACTAATGAAATAAGTGAATGTAGTCGAAAGAAAATATCAGAGCATTAATTAGTTAACTTCGCAGAGTAATCGTCCGACCTTCGGTCAACTGGGCAGTTAATCAAAACCAATTAGCGCGAAAGCAGAAAGCGAATTAAGCTCGTACAAAGCTTCCGCCTAATTAAAAGGTTCGCACGCTGTTTAGCTTTCAACACCGTGTGCATCCGGTCCAAACGGGCCGATAACAAAATGTCTTCCCTCCTAATTAGGTCCATTTTTATCGAAGTTGTCAAGTTTATGCATTGAGTATAGGTACGTAAAAATCTACAGTGTTTTATGGAAGCTTAGGACGAATGTATGTATATTCGTACTGAAAGCAATAAAATCTTTATAGAAGAAGAAACCATTCATCATACCAATCTATGCTAGACGATGTCAGAAAGAAGGAATCTACAGGGTGTTAGGTAAATGGGTATATGAGCCGACACTAGCCCATGTTAACATGGGCATATAAATGGTATGGTGATGTCAGAAAATTGATATCTTTATTTTACTTAATTATTTTAATTTTCATACAAATCGGATTTTATAAAATTTGTTTTGTATGAAAATTAAAAAAAAATGATGATTTCGAATTTCTGACTTCACCGTACCATTTATATGCCCATGTTAACATGGGCTAGTGTCGACTCATATACCCATTTACCTAACACCCTGTATATTTATTTGGCACTATAACTTTAACAAAATTGATTTTAATTACCAAAATAATGTTGTAAAAACAATCATGACGGCGCCGTAATTAGCTCTATCGTCGTATTTCTTTTTCACAATCAGCTCTTTTTATTCCTAAACTGGTCATAAATAGACCGGCTATTTATACATAGGATGTATGTGTGCGGAGTTGTGAAAGTGTTTTCTAATTTATGGTTAGTATTTCATTGGCCAAATAAAAATAACTTTCAGCAATTGACCCTCAGTCCGCCACCAATCAATATTTGACTAGTCCAAATCTGCAAAAAAAGATCACACCAAAAGGCTCGCGGCCACTATCCAAATGGCGCCGTAATTAATGTTGGGGTGAAATAAATGATAAACTAAAATAAAATCTGGAACTGAAAGCGATCTGTGATGTAAAACATGTTCGCGCCACGTCCCAATATACGAGTAACTCTGATGCAACATCTTTATTCGCGCAGGTAATGAAATTCGTTACAGAATGTTTAGAATTAGATTCGTTGTTTCGAAAGACAATTTCATAACTTAATGTTAACGAATAGATATTATTAGAAAAAATATATTTCTGATTAATATATTATTTTATGTCAGTTCCTCTTTCTCTCACAAAGTATGATTCTGATTTTATCGGATACTTATCACGTCACAGTAGTCACTTATCGCTATCACTACAAAAACGTGCATATGAATAATTAATTTAGATTAATGAACTAATTTTACTTCTGTCTAGAATCATTTTAATTTATTTTTAGTGAAGTCTACTTTTTTCTTATATTTACTTATAAATTAAACCCTTTTTAATTCCTTTTCTTAAATATTCTCTTTAAATTATTGTCGAGAACGTCCATCATAAAACCTTCCAAGGAATGCATGAAACAAGCTCTTCCTCCTCACGGCTCGTCGATATTTAACTCTGCCTTTTTTCTGTGAACAATTAAGTACTTAGTCAAGAGTTTTTTCATGATATTTAATTTCATATTATTAACCATACAACCGGATATCATACCATTAAGTAGCGAAGGCATTTCTATAAACGTCTTCCTCGTATCAGTGAACATAATATGAGGAAAAAAATAGTTGTTCATAATTTTTATACATTCACTTGAAACTTGTGCATTTGGTTTTCTTGAATAAATATTATGGCTACAAAATAAATGAGTAGAAAACTATATTACTTGTTCAGCACAATTGGTTTATTTTTATTAAATTCGAAGCATTTCAACAGCCACCAAAATTTAGAGTTCTTGCCCATAACATATGAGATATCTGGGTGATTGGCGGCCGTAGGTCCGCATGGGTAAGCTGCGTCCGTCGCGTATTGATTGTGTTAGGGTGGAAACCCTTTGCTGATTGGGAAATACCTATGAGCAGACCACCAATTTCCAGTTGGCTGATTTTATATTATTCTCCGAGTGGACCTGGACCCTATTTGTTTATCACTAATTATTGTAAAGTAGGTACAGTATAGTAAAGGTAGTTAGGATGTCCAATAATGTAACATAAGCTAACAGGTGACACTATTTGCATTGTGTGATCTACGAGTAACAGTATCATATTAAGAAAGATCTATCGGTTGAGAACAAGAACTTTTACTGCGCCAAAGTTTTTTAAAGTTTGCTTTAATTAGGTTAAACATAGTGAAGTATAACTTATTAAGTTATATTAACTGACATCATTTTCTAGGTACACTTTCCCAATTAGCCAAAACTTATTTGAAACTCAAACAGTCATGATAAGTTTGGAAACTCATTGAAACAGTAAAAGTGTTACTGTTCGAGAGCGATTGCCAACTAGTCATTGTAAATATGAATTAATTAAAATTTCACGAGTTCACTCTTACATTCTACTTTTGAGTTGGTAATTCATACAGTTTAATATGAGTCCACATAAATATAAACTACATCCCATTTCGCAGAAAAAGCAATTATTTCGTAAAGAACTGTAAGCCACTTTCATTGCGAAATCAGTATAATACATCAAAGTGCAAAAAAGAGTCGTTTTAAAATTGTTCTGGGAAAATGGTGTCGAATGTTATAAAGCTGATATTAGGTCAGCCGTATTTGGTTTGCAAACTTGTCACTGCATATTTTTATTGCTTTTGCCTCACCCACAAGTTCCAGCGTTGGTATTTGTGTGAAGGCTTCCATCCGCCGATGCACCGAGTCAACAGAAGCGAACCGGGCCAAGGGTTGTCGCGGGCGGGTCGAGCAATCGATTAAAGATTATCTTTATTGACTTGTTGCCTATGGAACAGTCTATAAGCTGACTGCTGCATTTCATGCCGCTGCCTTCTCCGCGACCACAGCCCGTGTAACTGGGGCGAGCGTGGACCAATAAGGGGCCGCTAGTTATTGGATGAATTCCTTTTATTAGTTCCTCAGCAATCGCCTAAGGCAGCAGCAATATAAATTCAGCAATAGCTATGAAAACGGACCGTATTGCACTCGTCATATTAAACGAATACTTGTTAAAACTTTAATCACCCCCGCACATGATGGGATTAATAACCGAAGCATTTTTCAATATCAGTTTTATTCAAATATTTTTGTCGGGAATATTTTTACGGGCAAATGAAAATTTCATATTTGGACGTCACAACTAGTTGGCTGTAATTTTATGCTACGAGAACTCTTTAGTAGTAAATCGAATCGCAACGGAGTTAAACTGAAATGCCGTTGGAATAATCTGATCGGAATCCATGTTGACTAATTGGCACTTAGACGAAGCTGTCGCGTTGTTCCACTATTTTACCTGGTATTGAGAGGAGTTATTTAATAATCACAATATCCGATATTGGAGAGTGGATTGTTTCATCAATGATTTTTAGTAGCGCTTTTTCTGCTGAGTGGGGTTTGATGTAAACTCTACATTATATTTCTTTTCTTGCTTTTTGAAACAATCTTCGATTGTTAAGTATCCTTTGGGTATGATTATAAGCAGTAGCTATAAGTATTCAACCATTAAATATATTTTATAAAAATTTAGTTCGAAAATCGTGACTTCGATATAAATCTATAAAACTCAGTTATACTCATACACAATAAGTTCGTCTATAAAAAAAACTTACGGTGTTTTACTACTCGTGTATCAAATAAAGATTGCGGCATTCAAGAAAAATGGAGCAAACTGCGGGCAAATATTATGTTTTATCAAGATAATGCATCGCACACGAGGCCACGTCGCGATGGCTGCCGAGTGCCGACCAAGCTTGGACTGCTTGAGCACCGGCAAGCCTGTCAGTGTGTCCTATTTTATGGCTCCGGCACTTTATTAGTGTAGTGATGACAGTGTGTGAAATTTTAACAAGGATGTTGAATAGTTAGAGCATAAAGACTTTTGTGGAATCTTACGAAGTTAAGTAGGTCCATTTACATTACCTACTTACTCTAAATATGTAAACGAATGAAGACATTTATTATGTTATTAAACAGTCTCGCTGATTAGCAACATCTCCGTCCCCTATGCGCCACCTCATTCGGAATAAATCAAGATTAAAGTTTTGAAGTTGACGGCGAGTAGCGGGCGCCTGCCAGTCGCGGCTGGGCCCCGAGCGGCGCGTAATCTTAGTTTTCAAATAACATTCCTTTAATTGGCCTTGAAGTTGCAAAATCAAAAAAAATCAAAATCAAAAGTATTTATTCAGTTTAGACCACAAGTGGCACTTATGAACGTCAAAATTATTATAGAAAATAATAAAAAAGAAAAGTTAGCCCTTATGGGGCACTTTACATGTCTCCTTATCTTTTGGGCCCTACCAGCGCTTCGAGACAAACATATGGCAAGTGCTGAGAAGAAACGCCGGTACAAACTCAGTCACCACTAATTGCCGGGAAATATCTAACGCTAAGAATAACCAAATTGGAGTATATCAAATATGTGCAGACTGAACTGACCACGCATCCTTGTCATCAATATAGTCTCGAACCTTGTAGTACCCTTTGGACATAAGGGTATTTTTTATATGTATCTTAAAGGACAATGTTCGTTCTCCATACATTGTTCGCCTAAAGAACCAACAATTTTGACATATTACTACCCGAAAGCGAAATAATACGATTCTGTGTGTAAGAACAATGATTCCTGATGGACACTTGCCATAAAATTAATGATTAAGAATATTAAATCACAGCGATTTTATAATATGTCGTTTATGACAACATGGCGTCTAATGTATTGTGTGAATGTATGAACACCGATTCGCGAAAAATGTTTTGTATTGTCGTCACGCCGAGTCGCAGCCAAATAGTATAAAATAATAGAACAAGTTTTAGAAATACAACTCGGCATTCCACTTTTAAATTTCGATTTCATTACCCAGTCATCATCCCTATTGGAACGCATTAGTACCTAGTATTGTCTATGGCCTAAAAAAGCAAATGTTTCTGCTTTTGTCTATTGTCATTCTCTCTGTGTCACTTATGAAGAATAAACTGAAAATGTATTTGTCTTTTTATTAGAAATCCTTCATCAATTGGTTGAGTTAAAATTTCGGATATACATGTAATTCGGGTGACAGTGCAATATTGTGATGACATGGAGCTGATCTGATGGTAGAGCTGGAATGCCAGTGGCTCCATAGCAACTCCGGGATTAAACGATTCCATCGAGTTTAGGCTCGTTTGATTTGTATTTATTTATTATTATACCTAAATAACTTCATTACAATTTTCTAAAAATGCACAAAAACTTAAAAATCTTGAAAACGGTGATATTTTTACTGGGGTCAAAATTGGACGTTAGGGAGACCATGGCGAGGCCTATCGATGATTGAAGGGTTATCCATTGTTTTTGGGACACCCTGTATAAGCAAGTAAATAATGTTATGTAAGTACGCTACTTTGAGAATCATGAGTCTTCAATTCTCTAAGGTAAACTGCAGGGTCTGATGATGGAGCTGGAATGTGGCCATAGGAATAGGCTAGTATCTTAAAAAAAGACTTTTGGTCCGTCAATTTTACATTATCAAAAAATATTGGACACAGGATATTTTTATTTGTCAATTAAACAAGTAATTGTAAAGTTATTGGTTTGGTAATTTAGGGAAGTTTATTTGCACTTAAACATGAAAAATATGGTATCAATGTACTGAGTACCTATGCGCCTTCAGTGGCAACAACAAGGTCTACTGAGTACCTATAGTCTACTAAAGGCATGAAATAGATTAATTTCACTAAAAATTAAAACCAACTCCAAAACGAATCACCAAAAGGTAGGCTGCCACCGACTCCGAAAATGGCTAATTTTGGGGCGCCCGAAGAGTTAGTTCCGTGAATATTTACTTTTTGTAATCTGTCTGAGAGGTAAGAGTGTAATAGGCTTAAGGCCTTGTCTGATATACCATAATGCTCTAGCTTAAATAACAGAGTTTGATGATCAACACAGTCAAACGCCTTCGATAAGTCACAAAATACACCAATAGCATCTTTTTTCTCCTGCCAAGCATCGAAAATGTGTTTGATAAGAGCAACCTCTGCATCGGTCGTACTTTTCCCTTTTGTGAACCCATATTGTTTTTCATGAAACAGTTTATTTAAGTTAAAATGAGACAGTAGTTGATTGAAAATAATTTTTAGCAAATAAATAACTTGCAAAACATATAATAATCTCCGCGTGGCGTCGCAGAGGAGAAGCCTTCTAACGAGCTCGCTCGCTTTCCACTGACGGAAATAGCCTCAATTGATAAAGCGATGTGACCTTTTAGTGCTTGCTTGATATTTTTTCTACAGGACGTAGGAAAGGACCAAACCTTAAAAGTGATCTCAGATCAAAATCGCTTTCCTTTTGTATTGAAACTTAAAACATTTTAGACTAAGAGCTAGTGAACGCCAGACCTACGTTATTTTATAAAGGCTGAAAGTTTGTCAGCGCATGCTCCCAACATAGCTAAGAACCATGGCCAAACATGAAGTTTGGGTCATGGTGGCTTTGGCAGACAGACGGTACTAAAGGTGTGTAAAATACCAACTTAATTACGTCAAAGTATAAAGGCTGATTTTTTTATATTTCCTTCAAAATGTTATTAGAAATGACGTTATTAATTGACAGACACCTACCATGGTGGCAGCCCTTAGCCAGACACCTTAAAGTTCATGAAAATATAGTCCTACTTACGTCATACTATAAAAGCTGATATTTACATAAAATATTTGAACTATCATTTGATGAATTTTCCTCATCAGCCAGACACTTCTGATGGTTCCTTCGCCTTGCCAGACAGCTTTTAGGGTGGCTGAAAGTGCGAACGCGAGGCACTATAAATATTGTTATTTGTACTTTTTCTTAAGTTCCTCAAGTATTTGAGTCTGTAATTCATCATCTCATGTTGATGACCTGATGATGGAAGGTAAGTACAACTCCTTAAGGCTTAGGAGTTGGAGGACAATTCTTTAACCAGTACGAGTATAAATAAGTATAGTTTCTAAAGTTATTTGGGTGTTTGCATCAGCTAGTCATCATCTCATGTTGATGAAAGTTACAACTTCTTAACGCTTAGGAGTTGTAAGATTATTCACGTCATGCTCCCCGGCGAAACTACTTTTGATTTAACTAGTGTAAGTTTCTAAAATAAATCTATGAAATGTCTATAAAATTCTAGTCCTATTTAAAAAAAACCAATGCCTCAGGTTTCGCCGTATTTTGTTATTGAAAGTGGTTGCGCTGCAGAGTATCCTTCCAGCGAAACCATCACGATATATCTATTACTATGCATAGTAAAATCAAATTTATAGTATCAAATAATTCTATAACAATTCTATATTGAATTAGGACCCCCAAATCCTCATTAGAATTTATATACACGGAAAATGTGGTGCCACAAATTTTCTCTTCGAAATACATAGTTCAAACGCCTAGAGTAAAGTTCATAGCAACATTAGCATTAACACAGGTAATGCTAATGTTGCTAAGAACTTTACTCTAGGCAACTTTCAGAGGAAATCACTTTAAAATTGGGGATTGGGGGAGTTGTACTTACCTGCTATATCAGCTCATCAACATGAGATGATGATTTACAGACTCAAATACTTGAGTAACTTAAGAAAAAGTACAAAAAACAATATTTATAGTGCCTTGCGTTCGCACTTTCAGCCACCCTAAAAGCTGTCTGGCAAGGCAAAGGAACCATCAGAAGTGTCTGGCTGATGAGGAAACTTCATCAAATGATAGTTCAAATATTTTATGTAAATATCAGCTTTTATAGTATGACGTAAGTAGGACTACATTTTCATGAACTTTAAGGTGTCTGGCTAAGGGCTGCCACCATGGTAGGTGTCTGTCAATTAATGACGTCATTTCTAATAACATTTTGAAGGAAATATCAAAAAATCAGCCTTTATACTTTGACGTAATTAAGTTGGTATTTTACACACCTTTAGTACCGTCTGTCTGCCAAAGCCACCATGACCCAAACTTCATGTTTGGCCATGGTTCTTAGCTATGTTGGGAGCATGCGCTGACAAACTTTCAGCCTTTATAAAATAACGTAGGTCTGGCGTTCACTAGCTCTTAGTCTATTTTATTCCACTCCTCTATACTCAGCATACAGTCTCCGTTATGTTATAGTGTCAGAGTCATTTAAACTGAGACTGTAGCTTTATCAATATTATTGTAATTACCAAATAACATAATAAAATTGACAAACTCCTGCATAAATGAAGAGTCTGATGCTACCGTCAAAGTGCCCGTGTCCCTAGCGCCCTGTCAAGGTTACCTCAAGGGTGACCAATTCATCAATAGAATTCAATAGAAATCAATTTGCTGAAGATTTATTTTCAATCGCTTATGTTAAATGAAAATCGTCCCACAGACCTAATTCAAGGTTGATTTGCTGCAGAATATTCTGTATAATTTTAATATTGAATCAGAAGTAGCTCATTCCTCAAGTTTGTTTGCTACACTGATTCTTGGAACAATATTTACAAGAATAATTGCCTAATGGATTCGAAGGATTCGAATCTGTTGTGAAAACAAATTAGTGAAGTGTTAGTCCTAGGGTAATTAAATAAGTTACGTAACTAAATGCAAGTAATTTTAATACTTATTAAATAATGTTCATATTGCTTAATCAATAACATTATATCGTTAAACCAGCGCAAAGTTTGATGTTCGTTATTCGAGTGAGGGACATGAACCGTAGCTGCTACAACGCTACGTCAATTTGCTACGTAATAGTAGTCACGGCGGCGCGGCGAGCGTACTACGACAGCTACGAATTACATGACGGCTGGAATGGATTTCTATCGCAGTGCCTAGTATTTATTTTGCTGCCAATTGATATTTGTATCAACTGAACAAAAGTGTACGTTTGCTTTGTCCACATACGGCTTTAGACTATTGTGTTTCCGTGCCCAGTTTTATTTGGTGCAGTATCTATTTTTTAATAACAGTGCACCTGAAACCTGGCGGCTTTGCGTTTTAGCCCAAAAATTGAAAGCGTTGAATATAAATAAATACTGGCATACCGAGGTAAACCCTGTAAATTTGTATTTTGATATGCGGGATTTTCTTTTGTTGTTTTCAAATTGCTGATAGTGTGAAGCAGGAATAACATGAAAATAGTGACACAAATATTCATGAGCTTTGAGACTGTAGCTTTGACAGCGATAACAATAAAAAGCTTTTACGACGATGCGGGCCCATTCACTCGGAGCGAGTCGAATTTACATTGCCGGTCAGAGCAAACTTGCCGTTGAAGCACTTATTTACATACCTACTTATTTTTGTAGTGGCTGATTATGTGTAATCATACCTGCCCACGTTGTATAAAACACTATCTAAACAATTTCATTTGAAAAAATTTCCTTTCGTAACTTGTTTCTTCTCATTTTACCTACCAGACATATTGAGTCTATAGCCTCGGCTTACGGGTATGTTAATAACTGTCTACAATAACGTATCGTCGTAAAAGCCTTTGAGATACGATTATGAATATCAGCCGAGCGCAAGCGGATGACATCCTCAATTAAGACGCCAGACTTATGAGATCCCGTCTCAGACTGGCAGGTTATTCCTATGTGCTTTCTTATAATAACGCTGCGTTTTAAAAATATGTCTGCTTATGAGCCCGAGTGTTGTCAATAAAGGCAGAGAGGCAATTTCAAGACAAACAGGTCGTTTTAAATATACTTTTATTACCAACTTTCCCCGTCGTAGCGGTTTTTACTCGTATGGGTCTTTATAATTTCTTTCTTTAAATAATAATTTCCTCCATATTGTTTCTATGAAAACTCATATACTTACCGAGTTAAAATGTTGTTTTGATCGACTTCATTATAATAATTGACTGTTTCATGGAATCATTGTTAATTATCATTATTATAATTGCATGTTACCCAAATGAAATATTTCTGGAATTGCTTATGATAGGTACCTGGATTATTATTTCGCTGGAAAACATCATCATTGTTTGTATCTGTAAAAGGCTTATCCTGGAAATATACACAGCTCGGAGGATATAATATGGTGCTTGCACGAGCTGAAATCCTCGCCTCCGGCGCCGCGCGCTGAGGCGTGTGTTTTGCGGAATCCCGGCTGTAGCTGCAGCTTATTTTTATTTCTGGCGACCAGCAGTCCTCGAGCGATGTTATCGGAACAAAAAATCCTAATCCAGGTGCCAGTTTCATGAAATATTTCACTGTTACTCGATCCTCCAGTCAGTGAAACGAGTGGAGGATCCAGTAACAGTGGAATATACTAGATAAATACCCTTAAGGGCTCTTCTCTCTGCCTACTCACGAGCGTTTTATAATAATTCAATGCGAACCCGGCTTGGACAGAGACTTTACGTATTTCTTATGACTCCAAAGATGTGTGAATGAATCATGTAGCCGTAAAGTAATTTTTTGCCTTTCTGTCTTATTTTAGTGAGTTGTTTGATGGTATCGAATTTTTGCAGCATTAATAGCTACGTTTGCTTCCCATGTCGTTGAGGTATAAAATGTATATTCTCTATTCGTTTAGTAATACAGCATCCGTTGTTATATTACTGTGGATGTTACAACTCATCCGCTGTGGAAGCGCTATAGGAGGGTCACAATAATCCCTGCACATACGCACGAGTAAGTATCTTCCGCGGAAGGCATTTATTAATCGGGAAGAACACGATCTAATCATATCGAAGAAGGTTGGCTGTTAATTAGTAGCTTGCATTTCGATCAATTATTCCAATGTACGCACTGGGGACTTACGAATTTCAACCCAATAATTTTACAACAACACAAATTTCGATCGAGCAATAAATAATGTGATTTTTGGTAATTTATGTGTCATCTTGACTTCCTTTTTAAATAATTGATTGAAATCTATAAGTAATAAGAAGAATAAATTATAAAGACAAAATCATATACCTATTGCAAATAGCAATATAAGTAAGTACCTACTTATTATAATCCACCAACTTCATAATATGAAGCTCGCTTCGCGTAATGCATTTAAAAATAAACAAGAGTTTACTATATTTTACATACAGTTTTAACAAAAATGATTTGTTAATCCTTTTGTCTGGATGATCGAAGCTAACTATAAAGCTTATAGCTCGTTATAATATTTCGTTTATTACTAAGGTAAGCACTACTTTTTTTCGCAAAAAATCGCGATTAAGAATAATTATGATAAAGTTGTATTGTTAAATTGTTCGATAGGGATTTAAAAAAAATAATTGAATACTGATAACAAAATCACCCTATACATATCATATAACTTACCATTTAGTTGAAAATCGCAAAAACCCGCACCTATTTTTAAACTTTTGACTTTGAATTTTTTTTTGCTTATGTCGGAACATTTCAGCTGTATGCGAATTATAGCAGGGTTGATATCTAACTTGACCGGACTATACAGAGTCTAGATACTTTATCTTTAGGTTTTTTTATTCCAGCTCGTGATTAAATCTCATATAAGAGGCAAACTATTTTGGTATTATACTATTATTATTATAGATACTCGTAGTTAAGCAAACACTGGGTTTTAATTCAGCTCCCTGACTGACACTAAATTGATTAAGGCGATTAGAGTCCTCAATGACCTTGGGCGTTTGACCTTCACGCCGCGAGCAACACCCGCGCACCCCGCACCAAAAACTCCGATTTGACACCGATCAAAAATACACGGGCATAGGTAGATACAGAATAGAAGCTCTTTCTTCATACATTACTGCCTATTATTTTAAACTTAAATTGATGAACCTTGATGTCGGTGTCATTTAACTCAGGCGTAAAGGTATTTAATAAAAATAACAAAATCCATGAACATTTTGTACGGGATAAAATTTTATTTTATTTTTCGTAAATTTTCTAATACTTTTGTCGGTTCAGTCGTTCTCGAAATTTGAACAAACCCGACTTTATTACAAGCTTTTATTTAGCTTGCAATTNCCCTAAGTGAAGTAAAACCAATTTGAGGCTTTAACAGAGTAAGCTAGGTAATCTTTAAACCAATCTATTTCAACCTTCGGCACGGAGAGGGGTTAAGCATCTGTCTAAAGTACCAGATCGCTGTTGTTACTTACTACTTTCGTATTGTTACCTTGATATTTGATTAAAACGAGCATTTCAAATCAAAAACATTCCCAACATCCGAAGCCGGGTAAAATAAAGCGAGAAATAAAAATTATCGTCAATATTTTTTGCGAAATTGATTGCCCTGTAAGTACTTGCAGGATTTGGGTCAGGGTGAAAACTATGCTGGGAAAAGCGGCTGCTAGAGAGCAGTCGGAAAAAACTTCCTCTGTACTTCCTTCACTTAACTCACATGTAAAAGTACTTACATAAAAGTAATTTTGTGATTTTCTTACGATTTGTGAAACAACATTCTGTTAAACTTCAACCAGCAAATGTCCGAACTAGCCGAAAAATTGCTTAAAACACCCGATCTTAACACTAATCTTTCCAAAAGAACAATACTCCCAACTTACGGATCGTCGATCCCAAAAATGTTGACTTAAATACCTTCTTCAAACAAAGTGTTTGAAAACTGGGCCCTGAGCGATTATAATATTCAAGAGTTGCGGTAAGAGTAAATCATACTTAATTTGTATAAATTAGAATGGTCTATTTGCACGAGTCGAATTTGTTTTTTCTCTTTAAATATTATTTTTATCGTCTTCAGTAGGTAAAGTAGATGGGTATAAAGTTTTGGTCATAATTCATCTGATACTGAACGTGTAATACGAGTACAAGACGACGCGAAAATGCTGCTATAAATACTTATTAATTTTGCAAGCCAGTTCTTTGCTCCGCATTACTTAGGCCGCGGAAACAAAACTGAAGTCTTCCGTGAGCAAATGTGTCTCGGCACGTTTCTCTTGGAGGATGAAGTCCCGCGTCTGAAGGGAGCTCGCCGTCACCAGCCGTCACTTGCCGGATGCGTCTGCTTTGTTGGTTAACAGCGACCATTGTGCTGCCGGCGTTATTTCCTGGGGAACTTTTATGCTATTAATTATACGCCTGACAGTCTAAGGATAGGTAATTTTAAAAGGCTTTACAGACAGCTGAATAAAGATAAAGGCTGTTATGTGCTTTGGATCCGACAATTTACGGTAATTTGTGTTTAAATATCAAACTGACAAAGTATAACATTCATTTATAAAGCAGCTGAAAATAGTTTTCATCTGGTGATGATGCCTCGAGTCAATATTTATTTCTATTTCAGACATGTTTCTAATTTTTTAAATACTAGAGTAAACCAATCTTTTATCGCTGTAAATGAAAGAGGTTATTAACTCTTGAGTAATTTATAGCTGTTTTGCTAAAAAATGTGTGCCATAAGAAAATCCCAGTTGCCCTTGGGAAATCAAAAGGCTTCCAAAAAAATCGCGTCATTTTCCAAAATTATTTCTAATCCAGCTCCAGAATCTCGAAAGGGTGCGAAATATGTTGGAAAATATAAAAAAATAAATCACTTATATCGTAATTATATTTCGGGAACTCGTTTTCAGCCCGTTCTGTGATATATGTTTAAAAAATGTTACAGGCTTTGATTTATTTGGCTTCCTCTCTGGAATTTCATTGGGCAAATATTTGCTCGCACCTTGGTTTGTATTTTGTAGTACTTTGTAAGCTAATGGATCAATTAATCGTAGGAATATAAAAAAAAAAACCAATTTGTTGTTACATTTAATATTGAACATTACTATAAGCGTCAGTTTTTAGTAAGTATACTGTTTGTGATAAAAAATGTATTAAACAGAATCAGATGTAACGCAATTTGTGTATAAACAAATAAACTTTACCTAGCTTATCTAATAATCTAACAAGTTACGAGTATTTACGAATTCTTGGAAGAATTGAGATTTGTTTTCAGAATTTATAACGAATGAGAGTTTATAAGTTCTCGTGAAGTGCGCTCGCAAGAGCTTACTGAAATCGCAGGATAATGAAAGAGTTTTCACTTAGAATTTCGTGCGAAGTAGTTTCTGCGAATATAAATTAAAATATATAGTTAAAGTAGTGTTTATTTAAATTTCTAAAAAGTAACATTTCGAAAAAAATACACAAAATAAAAGATAAAAATAAGCAATCCAGTAAAAAATACGTATTAACGTATTTCATCAAATGTACACAATCATCATGCGACCGAGCCGAGTGAGAACAATGCTGCCGTGTTGGGGTAGCTTTATTTTTGATATCGCATTCACGCACTGACAAATAGTAAGCGCCTGCATTGATTGAGCCGTATTGGCGATATCCCTTGCAAACGGGGCTGTGACAGGTGAAACGAGGGCGGCGTTATGCGGTTAGAGTTGTTTAATTCATTTTAGTGGACTTAGTCCTGGTTATAACAAAATTAAGTGCATCGGTACAATGGGAAGCTGCAAGCGGAATTTAATTAACATATTCTTGAGATGACGTATCCTCTCCCTCAAACTGGCTAACTGTGCCCGCAACTTCGAGCGCATGGAAGTCCTTATACTCCTATTAGTAACCCATGGATTTATTTACATCTCAGAATTTACAATAAGTATTTACTGAGATTTTCAGTGATACAGAGACAGTTTTTCAGTCAATAAGTAGGTGTATCTCTCGATTTGAACCCTATCTTTTTTCTCAATGAGCACAGAATGACTCTTTCTACAATGTGTTATTTTTAAACAATAAGGGTTGATTCTACTGCTCAAATGCAACAACTTTTCCCAAGATACCGAAGTAAAAATATTATAATTATTAAACAACTACCTATACATACAATGACCATCAATCATTTAGTAGGGAACGCCATTTTTTTTGAGAATTTGAAATTGGTCCTATAGGAAAAATAATTGCATTTGGGCAGTTGAATGAGTTGAATCAGTCCTTTTGTTTTGTCAAGTATTTTTATTTGTATCAGAAGATTACCCTTGTGCCTCTGCTGTTACAAAATGATACCCTTAACTGATGTTCCCGTGAGCAGGGAGTACCCGTGCGACCACTACACGGCGATCATCAACGTGACGCTCATGTGCACGGGCTGCCCGCGTGCGCCGGTGCACGAGAGCGCGCTGCAGCTGCTGCAGCTGCTGGACAAGCGCTTCTTCGGCTCCGTGGGCCCGCTGCCAGCCGACGACGACGCCGGTAAGTTTAAAAAAATATCCATAGCAATGCAGGCGTTTGACTGCGATCGCACCTGGTGTTAGGTGAGAAGCACTCTAAGTGCCTATTCAGGCCTTTAAAAAGCCCGGATTATAGTGTTCGGGAAAGACAGCGAATTCCAGACCCTAGCTGTTCGCGTCATAAGAGTTGCGGCCTAGCTGGGAACTAACGCTTCTCTAACGATGTAGTCCTTGCAGCGTGGGTGAAGGTGCTAGCAGGTTCATAGGTTCCTCGACATCGAGGGCTCGACGGCTGACGACGACAGCGCAGAAACAGAAACTATTATTAGAACTCAGGCTTCTTTGACAGCTGTGGCCGTTGAAGGAGCCAGCAGATTCTCCAGTGACGCAACAAGCAACTGAGACAATGAAACTAAAAGCATTCTTCAATAGTTATAGTCCTTAGAACACGAAATTAAGGTTAAGAGATATTCTTCAGCATCGCGGGATGCCATGTCAGCGGGCGACAAAAACGGTAAGATTTATTTAATTTATTTATTTAAGGTAAAGATAAGACATCCCAAATTTTAAATTTGAGTAACAGTTAACCATCATCGTTAGTTGGTGGTTTTTTAAACATGCATCTACCAAACATTCAAAGCGTAAAAACTGGAATTGACTTGTATCACGCAAAACACTGAGCAAAAAGAAATAAGCGTATCTATTGAATTAGTTGCTTCTGGTCGACTGGATTAGTCGCCCAGCGGCGAAAAACGATGTTATGTTGCCGGCATTGACACCGCGAAAATAATTTAAATAATTTTGACGTAAATGAAATTGTCGCCGGGTTGCCGTGTGAAAAGCTCTACGTTAGAGTTTGAAAAATAAAAGAAAAGATGAGAACTGTATTCCGTGTGATGTGTCAGAACGGGGACTTTGAAAGGAAACCGTTCTGGCTCAGACTTCAAACCTTGTTTGATCAACCACTTGGTATAAGGTAAGAATGCAGTAAACATGTATTGTTATTGTCATAGGTACTATACGAGACACGTTCCAAAAATTTTTGATTTCCATATACCAACAATATTTTTTTTACAAAGTAGTAATACCTGCCCCAGGTATGTATTAACTTAGAATAACTCGTTTCTTTTTAAAAGGTAGTTGGCGCAACTTAATTTCATGTTTAGTTTGCGTCTGACACGCGTATACGTGGGGCACTTTTACGCCTTTTACACAACAAAAGCACAAGAAAATATTTTATTTTTCTTGAAACTTACATTTTTAGGATCTACTCAAAACTTGAGAGTCAGACATTAATAGTAGTTTATTGCATGAAATATTTTATTGTAGAATGCGATGCGTAGCGATATCGTATGTAGTCCGCGTCATGTCCCTTTCGATGTTATCAAATTACAATATCATAATATTTTTTCTTACTTACAAAGCGCGTATGAATTACTTGTGTGTAAAGTCTTGAAATTATAATATTGATGGTAATGTAATTATTGAGACCAAAATTTTTCAAACGTCATCGAAGGTTTGGTCCTGCATTATTCATTCCTCAGCACCTGACTTACCAAAGAGCCCTTCTTATAAATGAGCCGAGGCTTGCGCAGAATGGTTACAAATTCCGTCAACAATTATAAAGCATTTTCCAGGGGAAGCGCAAATTGTGGTCTGCACCAAACAAAGTGTCTGCGCCTGAACCCGCCGCGGAGTCCGACTAAGATTCTTTATCATATCTTATACACTCTCAGAAAACTTATCCTTAAAGGTTAACAACACAAGCTATGATAACAATTAAATTCATCCAATAAACAAAGTAGAATAATTTTCCTCGGATGGTTCGTTTCGTATAACAAGATTTATTATAGAAGAGACGTTATTATAACATCACAGTGCACAGCGTTTTAGAGGTTTCTTTGATCAACAAAGGCTAGACACAGGATGTTGCGAGAAGGAAAAATACGGGGCCTGAACAAATTTCTTCTTACGGAAAAATTAAAGATATAGGCGATGTAATTTCGCCAGAAAGTGATGATAACGAAAATCATAATTGATGTTGTAGATTTTCAGAAATCAAACACCTGGGGATTGTTATGTTTGTTATAGATTTAGTTTAGATAAACCATGTTTATGAAATCTTTACGCAAATGTAACTTGTTGATTAAATATTTGTTGACTAAATAATCCATCAAGTAGGTATTTTTTATAGTTAAAGTTTCTTATCGTTTTATCAATATTAACTTCAAATATGCAAATATTATCTGATTGATGTTCATTTATTAATTGAAATCATACGAACTTGAAAGATCAGTGTGATTAATTTCATGAATGGTTTCTGTTTTAACTTATCGTCATCCATCATTATATCTATCATCTTAGTATGTATCTATTTATTATATTATTTTATATATTATTTATGTATGTGTATATGTAGCTTATTTGTTTTGCCGTCGCTTTGTTTTATTTAATTTTTTTTTTGTTATACCGCCAAACTAATTTTTCTGCATAACCCAAAGGTAAACTGGATGAGAATGCCTTATGGCATTAAGTTCGCCTAATGTTAATATTTTTGGCATTGAAGTATAAATAAATAAATAAATAAATTAATTTGTATTTGAATTTAATTTCTTCGACAAGATATAAAGGGCCAACTACAGTCTGCGCCCATAGAAATTGTTAATCCTCTTATACTAATAATTATAGTATCATCGAAATATACTGAATTATGAGTTACTAGCTTTCCGCCCGCGGCTTCGCCCGCGTGGAATTTTGTCTGTCACAGAAAAACTTTATCGCGCGCGTCCCTGTTTCAAAAACCGGGATAAAAACTATTCTATGTTCTTTCCCGGGACTCAAACTATCTCTATGCCAAATTTCATCAAAATCGGTTGCGAGGTTTAAGCGGGAAAGCGTAACAGACAGACAGACAGACAGACAGACAGAGTTACTTTCGCATTTATAATATTAGTTGGGATAACGTTGCCTCGTGTACACTACTGCAACGTAAATAACAATAATGGATGTATGTAGTGTAATAATAATGAATAAGTTTGTTCCGTTCATTTGTTATTTCGATATTGTTCCACCGAGCGCTGCAGAAAGTTCCACGAATTCATTACGTGTCCGCATCAGAATATGTTATTTTAGTAAATATTTCAACGTTACTCCTCCAAATAATTGTTCGGAAATACATTCCCGTCTACTAAAATAATTAAGGTTTAATGCCTACCATATTATTGTGTTCATTTATCGAAGGACTACTAAACTAACAAGGTTGTATTTCTTGACCGTAATGAGTGTAATAGCCAGTTCTTTGGCACGCTAGTGTAACCCATAAATAACCCTTACTGCGAGTTGAGAACTGATAATACATTTGAACCGATTAAATAGAAAAAGACTCAACGATGATTATTGCACGAGCCTTCCTCCTTGTCCGTAGCCTAGAAACTATAACAATAATTTATAAAAACCTTATTTTTTATTTCCATATCGACGAATCCAAAATAAATTAGCCCAATAATACAAGTTCCTAGTTTTGCACGTTCATGCGTATTTGCCTAATTGTCTACATAACTGGAAATCGTACTAATTGAATAATAAACACACGTAGATTCTCTAAATCGAAAATACCGTATCAAATGTTGTCAATTAATCCGTAAAATTGGAATGCTTCATTTGTTTTGTTCGTGAAATCTGACCCATTGTTACCATAAACATTTTTACAATCGGTGAGGCTTCTGGAAGTTACGTTGATTAATGAAGTGGGTTGAAACCGCTCGTCAATAAAGATTTGTATTCTGGGGTAAGTCTCGACGACAAAATCCATAGTCTGCTCCTCGTTTTACAAGGCTTTATTTCGGGATGCCCCTACCACGATAATTAGTGTGTCGTCAGGCGCTTTTTTATAATATTTCTTTATACGTACGACCCGTGAAGCCACTGCATGTAAAGGCCCCGAAAGGCCCTTGACACGTCTCATTATTCCTTATCTCAGATAGCGCGGTCGCGTCGTTAGCGCGCTGGCGGGCGCGGAATCATTTGACGTTCAATAATAGACGGCTCGCTGCCCGCACACATCAATGTAACCCTATAACACTGCCTGTATTTTAGGGTTCGAGTTCATTCATTCAAAGTGGGAGTACCTTGAGCTGTCTTGTTGGTGGTTGATGCGTCAAAGATGATTCCATGACTTACTTATTAAAAGAAAAGTATATGCATTACCTGGGCTATTTTAAACTCTTAATCCAACATAATAAAGTATTCTTAATAACACACTAAATATTATTCAGTCGAGAGCGCCAAAACCGCCTAGTACGTTATAACAAAAATTTTAGAAACGTCTTTAGAAATAACATACAATAACCACTAAGCAAAGAAAGCAGACAAAACAATACGACGGCGAAGCATTGTATTGGTGCGCGAAATTAAATTCTTCTTCTAGACGATTTCTCGCTGCAATGGGTCGTGGCCATTATGTGGAAATGGACACACGACGACTTATATCAATTCTGGAGTCCTCACAATCACTTTAAAATTACATACTTCAAATTTAGTTTAGCATTAAATCCGAGCACCATCTGCATCATCATCATCATAAAAACAAAATGTGTATCTGAAATAAACACGAAAAACATGAAACTGAATTGCACTGAAAAATATCAGATCGGAATTGGTTTTTCACACAGTGAAAACCAATAAATTCTTGCTTTGGATATTTCACCCCACGTTGTAGTAAAAAAACTGATATCCTGGTAGTTTCATTTTGTGGTTGTGTATAAGTAAACACCGGATCAAAACAGAGCACTGGTGTGGTCAGCGGCGGGTTTCATTTCTCGCTCCATAAAATGCAAAAGCGGTGGCGAGTCCGGCACCCCACAGCGAGTCGCTGACGCTGCTGACGAGGGTGGCCCTGGTTTAATATTGTTCCCGTTTGTTGCCACTGCCTAACCGCCTAATTTGGTATTCAAAATCATCTAATTACGTCCATTCGAATGAACTTCAGGTGCAATGTTTGCTCGCCTGCATCAATTAAAGCCTATTGCGCCGGGCGGGCGTGACGGCGGTTTTTATTCTATTTGCCGTCGCACTCGCGACGGGTAGCCGCCGTGGGGTGCGCCGGCGGGCGCTGCCAAAACTAATGAAACCGCTTCAATGTCAATCAAATTACCATAACGTATTGCATCTGATTGAAGAGCGAATCTATGCTTGTTCTACGTATAGGCACTTTGACATGTGCTTTATATTTTTGAAAATTATTGTACATCACCATAATATAAATGCTTTATACTCATAATAACTTTTAAAATAATTTCGTAAAAGTTACATTTTAAAGTGCCCAAGAAACTGGGTCTCGAATTTAACTGATAAAATATTCTATTTATAAGTAGTCCAAGCATCAATGAAGTCTGCCGAACTTCGACGTCGGTGTCGCTTACGGCTCGTTAAATAATCATCGCAAAAACTTTTATGTAATTTCAATAAATCTGTTACCCTAATTAGACGTAAAGTATAGTTACCTATTAGGATTTGTACATGGCATTTCAGTCGCCGTCTAGATATTGAACCTCCATAAAAACCATTTAACTCTACCGCGGAATCAATAAATTACATGCTTCAGGCACGCTTCAGGATACAGGACAGTGTATTTCGGACTATCAAATAAGCTTGTTTGGCTCTTATTGCAAAAATCGACTTGTACTTTGACAATTTCTTGAGAAAAGCCTCTAAGCTCGCGCTTCAGTAGCTTACTGGCTGTAGTCTCCAGATGTAAATGTTTGCACGGCAGATGCCTCTCCGAGATAAATACCTGTCGAGCGGAAGTTACCAATAATGCTGAAATTAATTGTGTTTCTGTCGAATAACATTTGTTGAAATTGTGTCACATTTGTATACGATTGGTAATATAATGTTTTAGAACATCTTAACAAGCTGTTCGGAAATTATAGATAGAAAATACGAGTAATTTCTACCACATGTATGAATGAGTCGCAGTATCCTAAATCCTACTAAGATATAAATGTAAAATATGACCAAATCCCCCTTCAGTTTCGGACATCAAACGCGCCTTATTTGGTTCAACCCCATCGACGTAGCCTCAGGTATGTGATCATTTCATGCGTAGTACTTCAACGACGCACCCTAGCCGGGGGATGACTCAAGCGTCGCATGCACCGCGCTCGAGCTTAGCGAAATCTATAACTAGAGTTGATATGTGCTGTATTTTGATTGCGTAATATTGCGAAACGAATGCAAAGAAGTGACTCATACTTATGATTGTGTCTGGCTCTTTTTAAGTATTTCATACACTTCAGCGCTGCGGTGATAATGCCTGTGGTTTTCTAGACCAAGGCCATACATCGATTTATAGTTATAGAATTAAAATATTTTTTTACGAATTATTTGCCTCCGGCACACGAGTTGCCCTATGAATATAAAAGAGTTCAAGTTTATTTTGGAAAGATACCTTTTCTTTTCCGCTTTTGTTTATAAACTTCCTCATCCGAACTCCAAAATTGCCAGAAAAAGTATATCAACTACTGAAAGAGATTTAGATTCAAATAATGATGTAATTTTGGTGTTATAAACGATGGCGTGTGTGAGTCGCGATCGCGATACTTTTGTGTAAAACCTCTCCGCTTGTCCGCTCCGCACTGACCCCTGTCGCGGACAAAGGTTGTAAAGTGAGTTGTCAAACTGTACAGACTAATGGACATATCCTTTGCCCTTTTACTCCTTTCCCGTTTTTTCATCCATATCGCGAATTGCGTACAGCTTTGAACACGTCCTCCAGAATTGAAATTTCAGTTTAAACGGAAGTTAACTGAAGCTTACCGTAAATCTGTTTACAAAGTGTAGGTAGTAGAAACAAAATACTGTTTGTGACTAGAATTAATGTTTTTGATTTGGAGTAAAATAAAACTGCCATGAGATTTTTCATGAGTCAAAAACTGAAATTGTTTTCAATCGAACCCTGTAATGAGGCATGGTGAACCATTTTATGCTTTCGAATTGCTTTTGCAATTATCAAAACCCATGACTGAAATTAAGATTCAATCAGATTTTTTTCATAGTCATAAATGTTTATTGCATCATGTTGAATAAATCCTTTTTTATTGCCTCAACGAGCTTGCGACCGTCAGTCACCCGTCTGCTCGCACGACGCCATGACAACGATGTGTACGCATCACCGCCCACGCGCCCGCCACGCGAGACATCCGGCTCTCGGAGAACCACGAACATTTTGTCATGGAACTTTTATAATTTCAACTTTGATCTTAAACAAACCTTTCTTACCTCCAAATGTTGTATTACACCTGTCACACAATCGAAATTACACAATTACCGAAAATTCACATACGGAAAGTACGAGTAAAAACCAAAGTGGGTGCAAATGTAAGCTACCTATAAACATTTGAAATGAAAAGCAATAACATGTCATATTAAAGTTGATCCTTGAGAAAATAGGCCAGAGTGGCAGTTTGTGTAAAAGTTACGTTTTCAAAGCTAAGGAAAGTGGTATCCTTTAACGCTATCTTTCTTTCTTTCTTTTCAGCCAAATGACGTCCACTGCTGGACAAAGGCCTCCCCCAAGGTTTTCCTTTAACGCTATAGTCTAATGTTATTATAGTTAGCCCAAAATATTTTATGAAAGTTCCAATTATCATTTGAGTGGACGAATTCGTGTGCAGAAATACTAAGCTAATCGATCTAGATGCTAGTATTAATTTCTGATTGGCATCAGCATATAGTGGCGAGTAAACTGTGCCAAGCTGGCAAAATTCTATTAAGAGCGGGTGTATTTCACTTTCATTCCAGTTCGAGGAATATACAGGTTGGTGTGTCCAAAGTCCTACAAAGTCGACGAATCCTCTCGCTTCACGCTTTGAATGGTTTGTAGATGTATGAAATGTCTAAAGGCAAAGTCGATTACGTACCCAACGTGATATTATGATCAATGAAAGCGACGTAAAACGGTTTTGAAATTATTGATAAGCATTTTCAAGTTAGAAAATGACTAAGCATTGTAATCTCTTACGTTGCCGTAACGTTACAACTGAACGGACGAAATATCGGGAAAATAAGCCAACAATATGACACATGCCGACTGTTGCCGCAACACCGGATATATCCGACCCCCACACGCCATGAATGAGTGTGGGGAAACATTGCCGTTGAGAGTTTATTATTTGTACATCTTGTTTAAATATTTCGCTATATGACGTAATTGTAGTAGCTAACCTGAAAAACTAAACAGACCGCCAAGAATCATCCTGAAGAACCCATAACCTGGCTGTGTTATGTGGGCATATGTCGCAGTCTTTTAATACATTGACCCTTCTATTTTTACGTGATTCGCACCGCAACAAGCCCCTCTTCCCAGCATTTTAATGAGCTCCTGATTAATTAACCTACCACCAAACCAAATTACGGCAAACAGTCCTTAACTAGAACGTTGCTTATTTGGTATTCAAGATTAATTGTTGTGGAAGATTTTGTTTAGCTTTCAGATGTTTTAAATAAAGCGTAGGTACCTGTTATTAAATCCTGATAGCCCAATTCTAATATTTACAAGCATAGCCAATATCGTATATCTTTCTTTTGTAATCTATTTTTCATTTTCCTTAGATACGCCGCTGAACATGCGGTTTCAATTCCCCGGCATGTTAACTTTATTACGGTTTTGTCCATCGTTCTGACATCTGTCTCGAATGTTTAAAAAGTATAAAATAGGCCTGTTGTATTAAAACTTTTATCATCTGTTGTTTTCCATTCTAATGCGAGTCTAATTTGCTCTTGAACATCGGTTTTTAATGCGATTGAGACCGCGAATCTCCCCTGAGTGGGCACAAAGTTTTATTAACTTCTAATTCAAATTCAAATATTCAAATCTCGTTCGCGAGACAAACCTCATAAACCCGCGCAGATACTTCTAGAATTTTTAAACGGTTGACCTTGAAGTTTTCTTCTGTCACCTTTACCTTACCTATTAAGAAATATGCCTGTAGTGCCTTAGGCTTATTATGCAACTTTGCGCTTGAAACTAGATTCGAAGTATTCCAAGGTTGTGATGAGTTGAATATTTCAACTAAGTACCCAATTTTGCCCCTTTGTTTATTGAGATGATGACAGCGTGACGCTCTCATACCACAATAGACTCTCAGTACTTATAAAGGCCGTAGTTTTTTTCCACAACAGGACGCGAGTGCAAGTGAAAAAAGGCACCATATATTTAGCCTGCAGTACTGACTTGTTGCGTTTTTCGTATTGTGTCACGTCTGTTCGAATAGCATGCCGACAAGGGGGTTGTTACAGCCCTCGTTTAGTGCAATGTCAATGTCACTCGGCCACTGTTTGATCGTACTACCTTCCTCTCCATTCAAATATGTTCTCAATAGTCGGAACATTAGAGGAGAGTCAACCACACTTTGATGTCTCTATTTTAGAACAGTGTAATGTTTATAATACGAGTATAGGTATTACTACTATAGTATTGCCAAATATTGTATGAGATTGTGTTTTCTGTACCGTGAATGTTGTTGGGTAACAGATGGAAATGCGATACGATAAAGCACTAATTTAATTATTGTTATTGTGCTAGCAGGCCTCGTGCCGCGCCGGCCGGGCCGCCCAACGCGGGGCAGTCTTCGCATAGTTGGACCATCTTCGCATACCTTCCGACTTAATTGAGCCCTTCATTCAAAGTTCCGTTATTCCAACAATAATAATTACGATTCCTGCTAGCTCCATTGTTTATTTAATCCTAGTCCATTATTAACTACTAGCCAACAGCGATATCCAAACACGAGTATATTGTTGCGTCCATTTGCGCTCGTAGTTTTAACGTTGCCGTAACAAACTAACCGAATAACGAATATAATACTCTTGTGTTTACGCAAACAAAAGGATTGTTGTGTTATTATTTTAGAACAGCACTTTTTATTGGAAACATTTTTATATTCAACCTATTGAGTTACAAGTGATGGTGTTCATATTTGCCAAAAATAATTTCCTATATTATATCAGGTAATTACTAAGGGGACTGAAAATATATTGATGATAATCCTCTTAGGGAAATGCGTGTAGGTAAGTGGCAGTGTGTACGATGCTCGTTCGTTTGCGCTGTTCGTGATTTATTTGCGCCGCGCTGAAACCACTCAACCCGTACGGCTGAAGAGCCGCGGCGTTAACTGGCCGGGGAGGGACGGGACACAATAATACGCTTGATATTTGCTTTATCATTCTCGCAAATTGCCACTTACCTATGAAGTTTGCTTTAACCATGTAAAACAGTTAAGGCTATGTAGCATGGTTCGTCAGTGTTGTCCACGGTGAATGTTGAGGGTTGGTTGTTGTTTGTGTGGTCACGTCGTTAATGGAGTGATGCCGAAAGGAAATATTAAAACATGAGTGCTCTGCCATGCTTTTTCTATAAAAAGACATAAAAGTCATTTATTTTCTTCGTCAAAATAAGTAGCCTTTCATGAACATTACATTTGTCGGCCGTTTGGTGTAATGGTTTGTAACGGACTATTAAGCCGAGGTCAAAGTCAAAATTCCTTTACTTGCATGGTCTATTAAAAGTAGTACCAGGCCTGTTCATCTCCGCGAGTTTACATCGAAAACAAAACACGCACGATTGCCCCCTACAAGAGTACTATTCGACAAGGCCTCACATACGAGCGAACATTGACTCACGCACGCGTATTCTTGTGTATGATGGAAAAAAATAAAGAAAATGGTGTACTAAATAGTGTGCAGTATTTAACTGCCTAAATAATAATAAAAACACAGAATGTACTTTTTTAAGTTGCCTGAAGACACTGAGAGGTAAATAAGTAGTTAATATTATTCATGATAATTCATGCTAAATCATGTATTTCCTCCGCCATTTTCTGCAGATTGGCACCTCACGTCACATCATTTTACCGAAGTCAGTCCTATAGCTTCGGCGCAGTACCGATCACTGACGTTTGTCAACAAAACTTCTGACAAACTTGCTTGACTCTTGAGACAAGCTAAATTACACCATATTGTTAATGACATTGAGCATACATTTTTTAAATACCTTCGCGAAGTAAAACTTCTGTACGTAGTACTTATTATTATTCTGTGGTAGTACTTACAAATCTTCAAATAATAAAATAAATATAAAAGACTTCTCTACCAGCGCTTCGAGACCAATATTTGGCAAGTGCTGAGAAGAAGCGCCGCAACAAACTCAGTCACCACTGTCTGTGGTCGCGGGTTCTATTTTTATTGCACTTGTACTGAATTATTTTAAAGTAAAATTACGTCAATTAATCCGGACTTAAACTGACCTTTATTAACATATACAATACCGTCTTCGTGAAGTGTGCGGTACGTTCCAGCTCAGCAAGCCCTGACAAAGCTGCCAGTGAGCGGTCTCCTGTATGGAGCCTAAGCCTCATAGCGCCTTCATAGGCTTTTATTAGCCTTATAGCACTTATAGCTTCATGCGTGTCGGCACTGTCTGCAATTTGGGCGTATTCTATGACTTTTGCATATTCTACTGGGAACGTCGTACCTATTCTATGTTATAATGTTTTTTATCCTATTATATTAGTCGTTTCCCGGTCGAGGCCGCTACAGTCGCCGCGACTCAATAAGGCACAGTGTAATCAGGTCACACAGATTCAGTCACTCACTCACTCACTATATGCAAAAACTTTCTCAGATAGATAAATACATTTTTCACCAGTAATGTATCTATAAATACTTACTTATCATGTATAGGAACACCAAAAGCCTTCTCACGGCGAACTGTTTACCGAAACAAGCATCGGACGGTATTAATGCCCGAACTGATGTATCGCCGCTCATCTGCACCCTTCGCGCCGTTTCACCTAAAGCAATGGTATTTAAACTGCTTACACCGTAGTCCGCCCGCCGAGTCGAGCAGCACGCTCCATGGCCACTATAGCGGCAAAGGTATTAGAAGGATTGTGCTCTATTATCGTATTAAGAATGAGTAAACTATGTAATAGACTTATCTGCCCATGTTGCTAAAACATTGTAATAATTGTTGGATATTTTTTACCATAAAGAGGCTAACAAACAAATCCTCACTATAAATAGTCTTCGCATCTTATATAAAAATCCATTCAGATATTAATTTTACCATTCGGTGCATTATGTTTATGTTGCTGATTAATACAAAATCTATGTAAGTCGTATGCAAGTAGAACGAATGCTGGGGATGGATGTGAGCCATATGAAAAATGAAACCACAAATGGTAACGACAAATTATTGTCCGAGGAATTGCTATCATAACAGACTGCCGAGAAAATTGCGGATTATTATCTAGTCTCTGTGCGAATTAGTGATTTTGTAGTTCAGATATATTCTACGTGTATTTATTATTTTACAATAAAATGTATCTGGTAATTTCCAATGAAACGTGAGCGCTTCAAACGGATCGCTCTGTTAGTCTCCGTTTGATTCCAGCTTCAGTTCGTGCGGCTTGCCGAGTTCCATGAAATCGGCTCTGCTAACGTTCCCTAATGTTTACTTTATATTCTGTCCGAAATACAACTTTGGTAGCTTTGAGTAATAATGTAAATATTTCACTGCTATGGGTTTGACGTTTTCGTAGTAATACCTATCTCGTCTCTCAATTTATAAATCGAAATACCCATTTTGAGATGTTTTCCCTTGTAGTACCCATTTTATTACAATATTTAACCTTACTTTGCAAAAATTAAAACAAACAATCAAAAAGATATTTCTGATGTCTTGCCAAAACATGCCTCAAATAGCCTGTTCAAAGATCATCGTTAGAACTATGCCTGCTCAAATATTAATGCACATTAAAGACTTAACATTTAGCAAAGCCTTCATCATGCTTAATTATGCAGCTCGTAAGAAAAGGGTCGTCAAGAGTGCTTTCATCGATTTTATTATACGTAATAAATATACTTTGAATTGCTGCCTGAATTAAAACTCTACTATCCTTTAAGAATTTGTCTTTGTTAGCCATCACTTCTTAAGTAGTGAAGAAAACCAAAGGTTGCTGGTCGAAAGTCGTCTATTTTCTCCACTATGAATAATCTTAATACAAGTGAATTGGTTGCGTGTGCATGAAATGTTTATTATTTTGTGATACAAATACATTTAAAGGGCTTTATGATTGAAAGGCTATCAAACATCAATGGACTTGTAGAAACTGAGTATTTTACGATAAAAATAACCTTTTATTGTAATATTACTTATTAGGTATTTAATGATAAGTTTCCAATAAAAATATCAATCTCGATTTAAGACCTGATTTAAAAGCTTTGTTAAAACATAAGTGCAAATATGCCTTCGAACCCTGCTAATTAATACAATCGGAACATGATACTCGACATTACCAGAATAAACTCATCGAGTGTAACTATAAAAGCCAACAACGGATGAAGTTGAATACTTAACAAAAGTACGAGCAAGTACTGACGTAAAGTTGTATGAAAATGCAGAGCAATGCACCTGATTCAAATCAGATTGGGATTACTCGTTCCATTGTTTATTTTGAGTGCCCTGCAGTTAAAGATGCGCCGAGGAAGCATAAGTGGCTCGCATTACATCGGCTAATTGCCTTAGGTTCGGTTATTTATCTCCTACCCTCGCGCCGAGACTCTCCACTCTAATTGGGCCTCAACTCGTGTTTACACAAATCCTCTCGCTAATAAGTGTTCAACAGGTGAAAAGATACACGATGTTTTGTTTCCCTAATGATTATCAAATTACCGAGGACAGAAAAGGGAAAACAGTTTTAGCCTTTGATCTAATACAAAAAATGTATTACAACGGTAAAGTTTGAGAGCTTCGTGCGGCTTGTTTGACAAATTGATTTACCTACATAGCTGTCAACTTTTGACTATTTTAACAGTTACCAAAACACGCCATAACGTCAAATATTACGTCATCTATTGTTTCAGTTGAAAAGCTCTGTAAAAATGTTTTCTTGTAAAGGCTAAGTTAAGCTTTAGTAGGGCTTCTCATCCTTCTTAGTTTTTGTGGTAGGTTCGAACAATAAAGGTCGGGTAAAAGTTACCAGCATTCTTTGTTATCCCGCCTTTTCCCGGACTTGCAGAGGTAGGACTTCTTCGCCACAGTCGCGGCCTTTTTGCGTAATTACTTGCTTAAGTCTTGCGTTTCGTAAAACGTTGCTGACCTTTCCCAACATTAACTCTAAAATAAGTTCACAAACGTATTGCTTTTGTGGCTCGAACTTGAAATTCTGTTTGAAGAGTTGGTTATCGAATACATTTGTGACGATGCTACAGGCACGGGGATGCTTATAATACCTACTCGTAGGTAATTAAATTCAGCATCGGTTTACCGTACCTACTAATGAACGATCATCCTAATCGTTAAAATCAAAACTAATTCGAGTTTTATTGTTGCGGTGGCCGTTGCATTCGATAGACATGGACCTGACTATTGCCATTCGTGTGTCGACCTGCAAGGCATCGCAACTTTAAAATTGAAGTCAACCTAAAAGGTTTTTCGTAATGCATTGAATATATTAGTCCTGTTTTACCTCACGAGTCTGATAACTTAGTGTTACTTAGTATACCTACTGTATTTATTTTTAAGAGACGGTATTTCTGTAAGCTTGTGAATGTATCTGTATGAAATATTTTGGAATTGTAAGATTATAGTGTTTCCATAGGGTGAAATCGTTTTAAGAATCGAATCTACTTCCAGAGAACTTTTAATAATTCGCACTGTCAATAAAATAATCGCTATTCTTATATGCTCACCTATTATGCCAATGATTTAAATTAAGTATTTTTATACATATTATATTTGTATTCGCTGTTGATTTTTCTGTGTGTAAATATACACATGAGTATATTATTATACCTACTTCTAAAATGTTTTGTAAACTGATGATGATTGATTGTGATTTTACTTGTAAATAGTTAATGTATTTTACTGAACGCTAGTGAGTACTCGCGGTCTTATGAATCTAGATTTATCTTAAATGTAACATTCGTAAAGATCATGTAAATAGGTAGGGTGTATATCTAAATAAATTTTAAAATGAAAATCATTTTTCATTATTAATTTTATTTTTACGCTTATTCTTTTGTTGCACAATCCATGCTTTTTAAATGGAACGTTGGTTGAGTGTACAAATATCTATTCATAAATGAATAGAGATACCTAAATCTGGTAAAGATTACAATGATGAATTATTAAAGTGGCCATTGATTGAGACAATCGGGTCCAAGTTGCCACGTGACGTCAATATGAATAGTGCCAAAACTTTCAAAGCATATTCCAGCCTTTATATTAAGCTCCAGGAACATAACTTCTTCTAAGTACTTATTTGCTGTTATAAATTAAGTTTCCATTGTATTTTGACGGATGTAAAGAATCTCGTTAAGCAATTAGCATAAGTTACTTTCTTTATATATTATTTGTGATTGTTACTTGTTGTGTATGCCTAATAATAAATAAATAAAATAAATAAATAAATTGTTATAATAGATATCATTGAATTGACACATATTTTCGTAGTTACAATAAATACAAATTAATACCATCACCCCCTTATTGAAATTTCCGTACTAAATGACAACTTAAGTCAGAATTCATCTAGGGTGTAACTTTTATTAATAAGGCCGTTTGAGTTTAAAACTAATATGGTATTTTTAATGGGATTTATCCCACCACACTTTCCAACCACTGTAACTCCTGTATAGCCAGGATCTACAGCTTGGCTTCCAATGAAACCCAACCAGTCAAGGTTGAATAGTCTCGGGAATAGATAAAAAATAAATAAAGCCTGGTCCGTGAGCACGTAGAATTTTGTCCAATGACCCCAAGCTACCCATCCTTATTGCTCGAGCGTAATTATGTTGCTGTCGCGCTTGCACACTCACTGCGGGCGCGCGTCGCACAGTCGTGACAGCAATAATTACGCGCGAGCGATAAGGATGGGTAGCTTGGGGTCATTGGACAAAATTCTACGTGCTCACGGATCAGGCTTTAAACTTAAAATGATATTTTCCGGGAAACCACTATTAGGCAAAAGCATGTATTTTTACTCACTGCTTATTATCGCACCCTTTACCTCACATCTGTACAGCACCTGTCGACAGCACCCCGTTTCAGCATACACACATCTCGACAGGAAAGAACTAAGTAAATTTTCCTATATTTCGTAGATGCTATTCGTTGCACCAAGTGAGGATCTTGCAGTGTCAGTTTATCATTAGGAAAACGCAGAGGCCGTACTAGCACAAACTGTAAATATCCACTAATAATTTCTAATTACGTACCAAATTATGATTCCCCTTTAAAATTCAAATCAATATTCTACTCTTGCAATTTTCGTCAACTTTGAGTGATACTTGTCGACACGCTGTTTGCGCCAAGCCTGGCCTATGACGTCGAAACATCGTCGTAACATTCCCAACCAACCCTGACTCCAATCTAAGTATAGGTTTTACTAAAGTACCTACTCAGATATATTGTACATGTATAAATACAATAGGCACTTAAAATATAATAATGGGAATAAATGCTCGTGTTCATCAACAGTGCTCTAAATGGGATTCGAACCCGCAATTGAAGCTAACGTCTGAGTTCGGTACTCAAAACCGTGCATTTGATTATAAATAAATAAATAGTCCTGCTTATACCCGTTTCCCGCCATATTTTAGATATAGGTACGTTATACTTATCTATTTCAAAGCGGGATTACATCAGGCTAAAATAAATTACTAGAGCCCTTTCAATATCAGGTTGGCTTGATTACTACTCACATCAAAGCCGGCCCGAATAAAAATTTTCGGCGACTTGATAAAAAAAGTATTCGCTGAAATATGCTTTGATCGAATATCCAAATACTATTTTCCTATTTTTATATCCGGGACAAAAAAAGCTTAACAAACAGTGATATGTTTTCCTCAAAAACGAGTGGTGAAATAGTCCCGACACCGTAGAGTGCGATCTCACATTAGGCAAATAAAGATTCCGAGCTATGTTTCAATGAAGGTAAAAAATCATCACACACCTTTAAATAATAATATCACAATAAGTAGGTATTTGTTGTGAAAAACTGGCTTGTCAGGTCTCTGTTTTGAGAATACCTATTTTCTTAAATAAGTTATCAGCATCTTATCTTGTAAAAGATTAACTCATTGCTATTTCTGTCCAAAAAATAATTTCCTTTTCATAATTTCGTACGTAGGCACTAGGCACTAAGCGGGTTTATATTTAAACCCGCTTAGTAATTAAATCAATAAATTATCTAAAGCTCATTCTTTATTTGAAGTGTGTAGATGTCAGCCATTTGTTAATAAATCTGGCACATTCCCATTTGCAAATTAATCCCAAATGACCTATTGAAGTGACCGAACTATACGCCGGATTAATTAATAGTTAGGCTAAATGATTATCGATCGGGCCAGTCAGATCAGGCCATAGCGTTAACATAACTGTCTTGCCTGATACCAGCCGGCCCGTATCTAACTGCCCTGGATCTATGCACGAGTTAATCTTTGGTCCACCCTACTACAGGAAATATACAGTATGCACTTTGCATACGCAATTATAGTTCACCTGTTCGTAATAGTCTTTCTTTGTGAATCACCTAATAAGATAACATTTTATTATTTACCTCTTCTTTACACTTTCACCGACTCGTCGACCTCCAGCTAAATTGTAGATGCTACTCGCTAGCGCTGGGTACCTACTACTTTTAAGCAACTATGTATTAGTAAAATAATACTCTATTACAGTTTATCTATTGTATCCTATAACCTAAGCACGGACATAAGCGTGTCTAATTCATAGACTTTTATCATAGACAATCGGCTGGTAATGCTCCAGACTAGACAGAATATACAGGTCTTCTCGAAAGACCATCTTAGTTCATGGTACGATTATTTAGCACAAAAAAGAAATAAATAAAAATTCAGAATTTGGACGAACAACATTTATTAGATACATAAATTATTATGCTTGATTACATACTAAATCGATTACATGCTTAACCTAAGGTTAATGCAGTATGACATTCTAATGCGAGCTACTCTAGCCTATCCTCTGGCCACAAGCTAGCCACAAATAGCCAATTGGGGGCTCATCCAATAACTAGCTATTTGCGTCTTGTACCTATCAGATACGGGCCATGGCAGCGGATGCTCGCAGGCCCGCGCACGTGCGGCGCGGCGAGGGTTGTTCGGTCTAGAGATGAGACGTATTTACTAGAACAGATCCACACATTAGGTATTTTACAGTACTAAGCGGCACCTATTCCAATTTTTTAAATACTTGATCCACCTAGTATTTTTTAAATTACACGATTTTCGACCCTACCAGCAAAGTAATAGAGGTTATTATTGCGTAATCCGTAGTCATGTATTGCGCGCACCGAGTATTTCTCGCTAGGCTTATGTGCGAACGTAGAGATTCACTCCGTCTCTGTCTCACCAAACAAATTTGAGCGCGACGAAGCAAACGCACACAAAAGTAGTCTAACCATATTCATGTAAATTCATGTGAAAAAGAAAAAATTGTAAATATTTTTATGAAGTTGATATCTTTTAAATACGCCAAATTTTAAGTTGACCGGCCTAAGCCTGTTGAAGTATGAAGGGAGGATTATCAATCTATCAACAGCCAGCAAAAACATTATTATTCAATTTCAAATTGCATTATTCATAATACGGTTGTATCTTTTCAAAGAAAATTGTATTTTTAAAGTCATATTACGTGGATTAGTCCGCACTAGTCTAGTCAAGTATGCTAAATTACTACGTACTGGGTGGAATAGGTATTTGGATCGAGTATTAATAAATACTAGGAATAGGTGCACCTAGTATCAAATTTACCTAGTATAACCCATCTCTAGTTCGGTCCTTCGGCTGCAGTCAGCCGTCAGCCGTCAAGTGGCTCTCAAAGCCACAGCTCGGTGCTGAAGCCGCCGACGTCGCATGTGCGCGGAAGCTGTGCTTTCTTCGCTCGCCATGCTGAACATATCGCAGCTCTCGTTCAGGATAGTAGATCCAGAGTAGCTCACTGATAGAGATACTGCTTAACCTTCATATCTTATCATCTATTGAGCTACTTCTTAAATCTAAAATTCATCTACTGAGATCGCTATCAAACTACATACATCGAAGCTAGTTCTACCATAATATTATATTCAAAATCGTTTAACTAAACAGATCTCAACAAAATTAGAATCAACCTTAATGTGGACTGGTTCAGGTAGGCGCGATAACTGCACGGTTTCTGGGTGGTTCTCATTCAATACGCACAGTGGCGGTAACCGTGAAGTTACGGTTTGATAGAAAAATCACGAGAAGTGTTCAGCAACCGCGCGGGTATCGCTGTGTCTGTTCCAGGCCTAAAACCTAACATGAATCGCACGCTGGTGAGCAATGAAGTTGACACGGAGCACCGCCGGGGCGTCACGTGCGAACTGTTCAAATTAATATCACTAATAGCAAAGTAACAAAACAGAATGCATCAATAATAATAATGTTACTTAACACATCGCAGTAAATGTCTAATAGAATTTCTTACAGTAAATTACAATAACAAAAACCTGAATATACTATAAATTATATTATAAAATATCGTGAAACTTAAACAACCACGTTTTACGCAATAAAATATTAACAAAATGTAACAAATCTTAAGTACCTACGTATTATTATTATTATCTTAAGTAGTACCTACGTATTATAATATTAAAATACATATTATATAATGTAAACATTTCAGGTGATTATTATATGAGATCTTAATCTAAACGGCTACATTTCTTATCCTAAATTTCAACACAATCCGATTTCACGCCTGTAAAACATGTAAAGAACAGGGGTAGTTGAACAGAAAACGAGTGTCCGTTGTCTCACGTGCACCTACTGCCTGTGGCTGCATTAATTGACGGGAATTAATAAAAAAAGTTACCTTTCCTGTAGATGCTGCTGGTCAAATTCCACAACTTCCATGTAGCTAGGGTCCCGACTGTTCTGGAAAGCCAATGAGTTGTTCGTCATCAGTTTGTGTAATGTACTCTATTGCGAAGTTAATGTGATTGAGCAGTTTTATAAAATTTAAAATAATAAGATCGAGGAAGTATTTTTTCATATTACATGCTGTCCTGAACGGCTATGTGGGTGCAATCGAGCTTTTAGGTTGTAATGATGTTGAGACCTAACTGTATAAAATATGCCATAATAATGTTGAGGCACAAAGTGAGGACAGTTAATTTTAGCGGTGTTAACATTAAAGATATAATTTGTTGCTCTAGTCGTTCCGTAAAAGGTAGAGCAGATAGTGGTACTGAAAACTATTACTTGACTGAAGAACTGTACCTCTGAACAGCTTGATTCACCAGAAAATGTCTCAAAACTGTGTTTAATACCTGTTAGCGGAAAAAACGCATTTCGGGCCTAGACGTACTATTGGAAAATAAAATAAGTGGCGAAAGGCAACGCGCAGACGCTGGACGATTGCTATTTTTTATTTGGGGCACCAACCATCGATTATACTCGAATATAGTGAGTACAATCCAGGCTGGGAAAAACTATTGAGGGATATGGATATGGAAAAATAAGGGACTGTGGTCCCCCGCCTGACCAATGCTGTTAACACTGATAAAATGACAGGGGGTGACTAGCACACCCAAGATATAAAATGAATATATCCTGAGTGGCTAGAGGAGTGCACTGCCCATACTCCTCCTCCGAGCATCGCTGCTCTTGCGAATCTCCACTCGAGCCGGCCAATGAAGGCAAGCAAGAGGTGGGAGAGCTAATCCTCGTCAGTGTTCACTCCAGACAGCCAATCAAGGCAAGCCAGAGATGAGGACCAGGCTTCCCCGGGAGTCGGGGTCCGAGGTGTCGCCAAGCACCTACAGCCGCCACATGCTGCCCCTGCAGGTTACATCTACTTAACCTAATTTCAAAGAAAACCAGTGAGCTTGAAATCAATACACAGACTCACTCGAGCCGGCCAATCAAGGCAAGCAAGAGGCTGGAAGAACTAGTCCTAGTCAGTGTTCACTCCAGACGGCCAATAAAGGCAAGTCAGAGATGAGGACCAGGCTTCCCCGAGAGTCGGCCTAGCACCTACAGCCTACATAACATAATCTTAGAGTAATTAAATTTACTATGACGTAAAAACCAGTGAACTTGAAATCAAGGAACAGACTCACTCGATCCGGCCTATCAAGGCGAGCAAGAAGTTGGGAGAACCAGTCCTCGTCAGTGTTCACTCCAGACGGCCAATACAGGCAAGCCAGAGATGAGGCCCAGTCGTCTCCCCCGGGAGTCTGAATCCGCGGTGTTGCCAAGCACCTACATACGTAACGTAATCATAGAGTAATATACTGTATGTAAAAACCAGTGAGCTTGAATCAAGGAACAGACTTTATTATTTTTAAAGTTTTAAGGATACCCTTGACGGAGACACGTTAATAATTAAAAGAACCGTAGTAACCGCAGTAGGTTGTAGTGTGATAACTTAAAAAAACTACTCTGAATTTTGAATCAAATAAAACGTGATTCCGTACACTGCAGTGTGTTGGATTTTATTCAACTGTATAAATAATTACCTGTTTGTTAAATAATTCAATCAGAATAGTTTTCTTTGTAATGGCATTTAGCAAATAAACGGAAGTTAATTGAACATGACGTTACTCGTGACTGTTGTCAGAAGGTTATGATTCTAGAAAACAATGTCAATTTTCGTAACAAAATTTAACAAGCGTTTTCGGAAAATTTAAAAATCATAATTTCAAGAAATCCCTCTTTCAGGTCACTTTAATTGGCAAAACTTTCTAATTGGACTTTTGTTGCTAACTGATTTTGAAACTGGACTTAAATTATATTGTGAAAGGAAAGTTATAAATGCGGAAACTTAAGATTATATTGATACACCATTGCTTGCAAGAAAAGATGGAATGAAAATCGTTGTGTGGGACCGTTCTGTTCAACTGAACTGCAATGAATGCAATCCGTGCACCTTATTTTAGTGCGCCGCAGTTAACATTCATGTAGGTACCTAATTGATCTAGCGCTGCATGTTTAAGTTTGGATAGACGGAAGAACTAATCCAGCAGCTGCAGCTAACTTGGTTTTAATTCTTTCCATAATGGAGTAAGAATTTTGCTTCTCTATCCTTAAACTCTATGTGTGGTACAGATTTTATTGCGGTGAAATAAGTTTTTAAAAATTGCTATCAGATACACTATTGCTTTGTATGGTAGATAAAATAAAACCGTTAGGTATATCAATGATCCAGTGTGTTCTATTGTATTGCGAGGTGTTTACAGTGAAACATAAAAAAATCTTTGGAGTGGATGTCTGTTACTGATTCCAGTGTAAATAAATTGTTTATATAACGAAAACCATCTGTGTGATCAAATATCTTGTGTTACTGATTCTATTGTGAAATGTCTAGCTCACAATATAATATAATTAAAAAATAAACTTATAAAATCCATAATATGAAAACCGTTGGAATCAGTCCTGAGGATCTATTGTGATATGTGAAACTTAAGAATTTGAAAAATTTAAACTAGTTAATATAGTTATTTTCAATGTATTTATGTTAGAAATCAAAACGTAGTGAGTCTTCGGCATGCCGTGAATATGTTTTCTGTAATAATTAGGAATGAGTAATTAATTGTCCATTCCAATACGGATCAGGAGACACGGTACAACAAACAATAAAATTGAGGCTTTTTGATTACGAGTTGAATAAAATCCAATATTTTCACTTTCAAATAATAAACATTCAAAGAAGATACGGTTTCGGTTGTAATTTTTAAAAAATGTAGCGGTGGTAAATAATGTATGTTCAAGCGGTCATAGTTTTGGGTTTTGCATCTATTGCTTGTAGGTATGGAGCAAACAAAAAATACTATTAAAACTTAATAGTAGGGAATTTAGTGCAAGAACCCCTCCACTTTGGTATAGAAGGCTCATTTTTGCAACAGTGGTTCTTTGGGTGCTCCTGAGTGGATTTCCGTCGGTAGACATCGGGAGCCCCCCCTGTGGTAGCAGGGGGAGGGGAGGCAAGTTTCCTTCCGCCGCGCTTCACTTTAAGGCCCATATCTTCAAAACTATGGGTATTAGGGCAAGTGTGGTATCATTTTCGGATAATTAAATGATGGCGAATTCATTTCTAGAACAAACTTTTTGCCTTTTCATACAAAAAAATTTTTTCACCTACTTTTTGCGAAAAAAGTACCATACAATGTTATATTTTTATAATCCTGATAAATGTAGCTTTCAGGTCATATTTTTTTTATTAGATTATCTCCAGTGGTTTAAAAGTAAACGAGGTTTATTTAAAAAAATACTTTTTGGTTTTTGTGAATTTTACTAAATATTTATTTTTTTTGTATGAAAAGGCAAAAAGTTTGTTCTAGAAATGAATTCGCCATCATTTAATTATCCGAAAATGATACCACACTTGCCCTAATACCCATAGTTTTGAAGATATGGGCCTTAAAGTGAAGCGCGGCGGAAGGAAACTTGCCCCCCCTCCCCCTGCTACCACAGGGGGGGCTCCCGATGTCTACCGACGGAAATCCACTCAGGAGCACCCAAAGAACCACTGTTGCAAAAATGAGCCTTCTATACCAAAGTGGAGGGGTCTCCATACAAATCATTGCACTAAATTCCCTACTATAATTACATACCGTAGAAAACGGGCGTTTTTAGGTTATTGCATTAAAAAAAATGTTTTCCGAAAAATAGTATTGTTTTGTGGGCCGGGTGTTTGTGATAAGTGGTTGTTGAATGTACTATTAGTTACTGTTGTGTATTGAGTTGAAGATGCCTGGGCAAGAAGTACATTAATGAAAAGAAAAATCTGAAAAAGAATTGGCCGTGGCAAGGGTGTTATACCACAATATTGCCTGTGTCACCTCACTGTACAGTGACTGGTCGCGTTGGTGTCGTGATAGTGAACGCACGGTAGTGATTCTCTCAGTCGCCTCGTACGACATCCGCGAGAAGAGATGGAGGGGTACTATTCTACTGCCCGGTACCCCGCGGGGTGTAAATAATAATCCAATAAATAGAGAATAAAACTATTGCGATTATTGTACTACTGCGAAACTAAGAGCCGGTTGGTTGTTATTAATTTTTTAAAACGTAAAATGAAAATATTGTTACTGAAAAATTAACGTGGACATAATTAACATTTTTGCATGTTGATTTTTGGACTCTATTGTCTATTGAACAGAGCTTAACTATTAGCGGACTTATTTCGTTTGTTAGGTTCATATTGTTGAATAGGGTCGTAGATATTGCAGTGTTTGTGGAGACTATATTACATTAATGGACTTTAGGATTTCGAATAATAATATTGTAAGTATTGTATTTTCTACTTCTGGGTTGGTATTGTTTTGGTGGGTCGAGTGTTCGTGATAAGTTGTCGTTGAATTTATTTTTGGGTTAAATAAAGTTCGATAGGAAAGTACTGCAATAAAATCAAAAGCTAAAAGCGGTTTGGCAATGGCTAGGATGTTATGAGTACCTGACCACCATTGCCGCCACGAGACTGGTCGCGCTGGTGTCGTGGTGGTAAGCGCGCGACATCGCTCGTGCATCTCTCAGTCGCCTCGTACGACATCCGCGAGAAGAGACGGAGGGGTACTATTCTACTGCCCGGTACCCCGCGGGGTGTAAATAATAATGCATTAGATAGAGAATAAAATTATTGCAATTATTGTACTACTGTGAAACTAAGAGCCGTTTGTTTGTTATTAATAGTTGAAAACGTAACATTAAAAAATTAACGTGGTCATAATTAAAATTTTTGCATGTTGACTTTTGGAATTGTCTATTGGACAGAGCTTAACTATCATATTGTTGAAAACTGTCGATATTGCAGCATTTATTGGGGCTATTGCATTAAAGAACTTTAGGATATCGAATAATAATAGTAAGTATTTTATTTTCTAGATCTGGGTCTATTGTTTTTGTAAGCCGAGTGTTTGTGATAAACTGTCGTTGAATTTACTATTATCGAATTATGTAAATGATGTGGGGTAGGAAGTACTTTAATAAAATCAAAAGCTAAAAGCGGTTTGGCAATGGCTAGGATGTTACCAGTACGTGACCACCATTGCCGCCACGGGCCTGGTCGCGCTGGTGTCGTGGTGGTGAGCGCGCGCCATCGCTCGTGCGTCTCTCAGTCGCCTCGTACGACACCCGCGAGAAGAGATGGAGGGGTACTATTCTGCTGCCCGGTACCCCGCGGGGTATACCTACACTATTAGAGTAATTCAATTAGGTACAATAGGGATTTACATCTATATCTGAAATACATAGGTACCTTACTTAAATTTTAATAAGGCACTGCTCTTGATGGTATTAAGGGTGATAAGTTTAAAAACTTCTATAGCAATAGCAGTTTTCTATTTGACATAATTATTTGAACGACTATTCTGGACAAGCCGTATTTTCTACGAGTTGGAAGATGTCTCTAGAGATTGGATAAGTTTATATGTACGTACATAGGACCAGTTTACTATCTATGGTGATTGGTGGTGGTACTGTACAATTACATTAATCAGTTATACGAGTATCATATTAATTAATTTCTATAGATAAATTACTTAATAAATGCCGACTAAGTACTACATAATTTATTGCTGGATTAAATTTTCGTACGTGACATAATTGTAATAGAATGAACGAAGCAGTGTTAGTGGTTTAGAGTTACACGTAATTGGTTTCATTATGGTTAATGTGTGAGGGCATTTTAATGTAATTCGAATGCTTAAAATACAGGTGTGGATCCATAGGTTCCGACTAATGTATGCTAAGACTGATTCGTTGTCTGTAGTTGAAGCCTGCGTCTATCGGTTCTTGATAGTGTATTAGGTTTAAATCTGAGTAATTGTTTAAACTAATCATTTACTTTCATCTTAAAATTTTTGTTGCACTTGAATTAAAAAGTAATGGTGCGTCCAGACTGAGCGAATTTGCTCGAGCGGCACGCTGCACGGTGGGCTGATATTAGAGCTTCATAGACTTAGCGTCGCTCAAAAATCAAGTGCCGAATTTTGAAAAAATAAATGTGCCAATGTGTTCCTTTACCAAAAAGGAATATTTTATGTTATGTAACGTTTCTTGATAAAGTTATTATTTAATAAGTTATTGACAATTTCCTTTTTTTTTGTATGGAGCTCAACATTTATTTTTATTTTATTCGTTATTCTTAAGCTTTCTTAAGAAATTGACTTTTGTATTATGTAATGCAACATATAAGCTATGTTATCACCAAGTGTCGCATTTCGGAAATCTTCGGAACATTGTCATTTTGGACTTTAAAATAAAAAAAAATAAAAAATTTTTTTTATTTTAAAGTCCAAAATGACAATGTTCCGAAGATTTCCGAAATGCGACACTTGGTGATAACATAGCTTATATGTTGCATTACATAATACAAAAGTCAGTTTCTTAAGAAAGCTTAAGAATAACGAATAAAATTAAAATAAATGTTGAGCTCCATACAAAAAAAAAAGGAAATTGTCAATAACTTATTAAATAATAACTTTATCAAGAAACGTTACATAACATAAAATATTCCTTTTTGGTAAAGGAACACATTGGCACATTTATTTTTTCAAAATTCGGCACTTGATTTTTGAGCGACGCTAAGTCTACGAAGCTCTAATATCAGCCCACCGTGCGCTGGTCATCCTGCTCACTCTGCTCTTGAGTGAGGAGGATGTTGAGTTTGCCGCGCGAGCAAATTCGCCCAGTCTGGACGCACCATAGTGATGTCAAGCAAGTTTGAATGAGTGTGAGGAGAGAGTGAGGAGATGCATTGTATGAACAAATAAAACGTCGGGTTACTTAAACGTCTACGACCTTCATTCAATAGGTATGTCAAATTAATGTCCATTTGGCAAAATTTGAAGATCATGAATAGGGATGTTTCCTGGGTCAAAAAGCAAGAGTTTTAATTAGTCCGTCAGTTAACTTATCAAAAAATACTCTACACGTATTTTTCACTTTTTCAAACTAATGAAAATTTAAAGAGATAAAGCGCGCCAAAGTTCATAAGAAGAGGCCCGTGACGTCAATGCTTGCATAAAAGTGCCGCACGTTGTGACGTCGTGAACTTCAACGCACCATAACTATGTAATTATTTGTTAGATTGACAAATAAAAATATATGTGTCCAATATTTTTTGATATTAAACATGACGAACTAAAAAAATTTTTTTAGGAAACTAGCCTATTGTTCTAGTCATAAGAAATTTTAAATAATTTAATAAAAATTAACCACATTAATTGACCTAAGTTTTTGAGTTTGTAAATAGGTACCTACCAAAATATTCGGAGAAAATCGGTCTGGGAATCAATTGACATTTAAGACGGATATACACAGGTATGATTACTAACTAGAGTTGAAGAGACTAGACTATTGAAGTAAAGCTTGATACCAATGCATTGCTTCAGCTAGTTGACGTTCCAGACGACAGTTAACTTCGTGTCCAGTACTAGGATAAGAAAATAATAAGAATATTAGAATTATTTGTGCTTATACTCGCACCAATATTTGTAGACAACTTAATTTAGGTAGAGTTAGTTCGATGAATGATTCACTGTATCTATGTTGATTCAAATATCTATTGTAATGAGGTATATTGTCGGTTGTTTCCTTTTTGCTTAGACACTATTAAATTAAGTATTTTTACGTTGCTTTGTTCCACAACAGTATGAGTATTTATTACATTTTCCTAATCTTTTTATCTAAAATGTACTTCGTCGGCATACGAAGTTACGTGCAAAATACTAATCATAATATTAATTATATTTATCCTAAATCCTTCATCGCAATTCTATTACAAACACCGATTCCTTTCCATTACGTTCCGAAACTAGTTCAATTGTACTTGTAGTGCATCAAAGTCGCTTACGATTAGCAATAAGGTTTCGTTGCGCGAGTCTATGCAGGCGGGCGTGCGTTGCACGTGGCCGGTAGTGCCAGGTCGCTGAGCGCGCTCTCCCTGACGCGAGGACTCTGTGCCAAGTGAGGACAGTTGCATGGGGTTCTACTACGGGTTTTCCTGTTATATTGTGCAGGCTAAAATGTATTAACAATTGAAAATAAGACTCTCTTTTATAGATCGTTTCAACCACAAAGGCGCGCCCCACCAATTTTTGGTCGTGGGAAGCGCGGGGTGCGGGAGTTCGATCCGAGCGTCATTATTGTAGTGTGCGTGTGCACTCATGGATAATTTAGCGTGTACCGATACCACTCGAAACATCAGCGGAAGAATGGTAGGGCGCGTCTTCGTGGATCACACGATCTACATCTTGTTGTAGATACTAAAAAGTCGTAAGCTGGATTGAAATTTACGTCACAGAGAATTTCATTTAGTGTGTGTATTTCAGGCTTTATTAGCTTCATTGTTTTTCATTTGGTTGTTCTATGTCTGTGTGTGTTTAAAGTATTTTCCTTACTTCAACTAAGATGATGGTCGTAGTATTCTTCTTTGACTCAATTGCGGAATCAGTGAAAGCAATATATTTAAATACAGATAATAATGTGTGCATACTACTGATATCCCTTGGCAGAGCCTCACCAGAAAGACTTATCTATTATACTACTAGGTCGTCATAGGGAAAACCCGTGTAATTAGATGTTGAAGCAAGACTAGGTCTGTAGTTATTCATACGACCATCCTGTACTAGATACACACCAGCCCTTCCTCGAGACTCCAATACTTTTTACTTTAATTTTTAAATTTAACCTAGTTATTTCGATATTCATAAGTCCTACAATGAAATCATTGTTTAATAATTTAGGTTATGAATCTCATTTTCAACCGACTTCAAAAAAGGAGGAGGTTCTCAATTCGACCCGTATGTTTTTTTTTTTCTATGTTTGTTACGCGATAACTCCGCCAATTATGAACCGATTTGAACAAATCTTTTTTCTGCGTATAGGTGATACCTCAAGGGTGGTCCCATTTAAATTTAATAATAGAAAAAACAACCCCCAGGGGTGGAAAATTGGGGATGAACTTTTTTATACGCAATATCTCCGCCGATTATAAATCAATTTGAACGATTATTTTTTTGTTGAATAGGTATTATCAAAAGGGTGGTTTCATGCGAATTTGAAGAATATATTTCACCCCCAAGGGTGGAAAATTGGGGATGAACTTTTTTATACGCAATATTTTCAATTTTTTTTTTTGTGTTCACGCATTTGAAGTTGGTTTTATTTTTTTTAAAAGTTAATTGTTTACAGTGTCTATGAGTAAGAAACATTGTGAAAAGTCTACTGTTGGAAAAGTAAATTTCACGACCTTTACTGTACCTAAATTGCCTCTTTATGCAATGAGAGAAAATTAAATCAGTTTCGATGTAGCATCGATACAGTTGCTAATCTTTACATACACGTGTTTTAAGTATGTACGAGTACATAAACTCGCGATTGAAATCGAAAAATTGCCTTACAACTCATATTTAACGTAACATGGTGCATTTAACGTAAAACGAAAATTAACCTAAACATACGGGATTCAAGTTCTTATAACATAAGTTAGTTGCAATTATTGATTATTTGGTTTATTTGCGATGTGTGCGCAGTGTAAGTGTGGTTGGTGTGTGTGTGTGCTAGTATTCTTATGAAAGTAATATCAGTATGCATAGGTTTTTACTAATATTATGATGTCTCAATTATAGGATTTGGCACTGCATGTGATAATTATACAAATTAAATACTAATTTATCTAAAAGAAGATGTTCTAATAACTAGTTTTTGAATCAGTGTCTGCATATAAGTACAACCGATTTTCATTGGCTTTGCGTTCAACCAGTGACATGACTCTCGTACTTACTTATGATACTCGCCCCGGGTGTGATACCTCTCTCATAATTAATTTCTAAGCTATTTGTGTATCATTAAAATTACATTCTGCCTTGAGATTTACTTAACACTTTCTCCTTGGTGATAACATAATCTATCATTATTTTAAACCACACAATACATGTCAGTTTTACCGTAAGGACGTCACGTAAATCAATTGGGTTGAACGCTCAAGTGGCTCAAGGCACTACAAATTAAATAAATTAATAAAATGCGAGGTTGTTATTTTAAATTAATTCATTAGGTTTACAATGATGAGTAAGTAGTCAGTGTTTAAGTATTTACTAAACAATCAGTAAGTCGGTAATATTTTTCTGCCGGAAAAATCATACATTAGAATGGCGTTTGTGAAGCAAATGTTGTTAAATTTCAATTTAAAAAAACAGATACTTCATCTGCACTACACTGATAATATCTATGACTTTATATTGTATGTGAAACCTTAATTTAGTTTATTTAATTATCTTAATTCGCTTATATTTTTTATATAATATATTTATATTTTTTGTATTATTTTTACATTTGTACCTATATTTCTTTTTGTTTTTTCTTCAACTATATTTTTTGTGTGTAATATATTTTTGTATAACTTATAAACGGAAATAACTAAAGCATCAAACAAATGTTCAGAGGTTCTCGATCTTTGCTTTTGTAGAGTATGTTTGAAGAAATTATAGTTAAAAACTTACAAAATGTAAATGAATTATAATAAAATAATTAACTACATCAAAAGAGACTCCCATAAGATATTACAGTAATATTAACAGTTGTAGGTTGTTACATGAGTATGTTATTGGTTGATGGGAATCGTCCTGTAAATAAATGTTAATATTTAGATAAAGATACTTCTTCTGCACGACACTTAAGTACCTATTTGAATGCTACTGATTGTATACAGGGTGGAATTTTGTAGATAGAAAATTTTACTCAAAGAAAACATTCCCTTATTTTTGAAAACAAAAAGAAATGCATTCAAAGATTTTTGAAAATTTTTAAAAAATTCACTACCATACCATAAGATTTTCTGTAAATAAATTAAAATAATTTAAGATTTCATGGTTTTCCATTCATTTGATTTATCAAGTTTGTTAAACAGATTTCATCCTTATGCTTAACCCTAACGATCGATGTAATAAAAATACAGGGTGTAATTTTTAACAGATTTTTAGTTTTTAATCCCTAATTGCTGTTGCTTTAGTCTCTAACGCATGATGTTTTCACCTATAATTAAGTTTGCATTTAACAAGTGTAATTTTTTATAGTTACTTTTGTGAAGCCTCAATGTAACCTTGTTGGTGTTCAAATAAATAAATAAATAAATAAACAGATTTTAGTTGGTTCGATTCCCGGGTGTGGCAAGCAAATTTGTTTTTGGAAATATGTATTTGAATGCAGTTCTATTTCTATTCAAAAATAAAGGAATGTTTTCTTTGAGAAAAATTATCTATCTACAATATTAAGAGTACTTTCCCTCCAGGTGGCATTACAAAATTCCACCCTGTATATGACTATTTATCCTAATCTAAACCTTAATATAGAATATAGTTAATTTCATTATGCTTACTCGCTATTTTTTTTTGTATTTTTTTTTTACTCATTTCATTACTTTTTGTTATTTTTTTTTAGATTTTTTGTTTCAATTACAAATTAATAACTTATAAACGAGAAAATAAATAAAGCAACAATAGAACGTTCGAGGGTTCTTGATTTTTGGTTTCAGAGAGTTGGTTAGGTACGGAAGAAAGATTCCTAAATACGAATAATAAAATGTGATTCAGTAATACAACTTTATGATTACTAGTATCCATAATAATTCTGTAGGTATATTAGTTTTATGTAGAATAAATATATTTTAATAAAGCGTATTTGGATCGTCGTATTAGGTACATATTTTTACGTATCTCTTAAAAACTGCTATGGATTTTAAGATAATAAAAAAGTAGATTGTGAGTTCTAACGAAAACTATACGAGTTAATTTAATTTTGCCCAAGAGTTTTGGTCTAGAAATAATACGGATACCTACCTACTTCCATTAAATCATGAAAATATTCTTTAACATATTAATATTGTTTATTGAAAAATAATTACTTGATGGGTAATTAACTTATTGCGATATAACAAATAAAGCACAACTTTAACGCTTAAGATTCATTGGCAGCGTAGTACATGGGCAGCTAGCTGGTTGTGGCAACTAGCAACTATGACTTTAAACATGACATAAAATATACAAATAACTTATACTAATTTCCAACTATAATCTATATGTATAAGTAGTGTGTTCTGTTTGGACTTACGATTAATTGCCTACGTATTAGGAGTCCGACCCTTCTAATGGTGTTTTGTGGATGAAAAACAAAGAACGTATCGGTAAAGTATCGTAAGTCCGAACAGAAACACACTGTAAGTATATACTATTACCTAGTTCTATAAATATTTTTGGTTTTTCTGTTTTGTATTTTTTTTTTGCTTTTTTTATTTTTTTTTATTCTAATAAAGCGTAGTGGATATACATTATTATTATTATGTTACAGATTACAACCTACATTTAGTAATTTGATCAGTAAAGTGTAAGATTTATGAGATATGAAATAAAAAAAAGAAGCTGGCAAAGAGTAGCTAAAAATCATAATATTATTTTAAAAAACGAAAGCCCAAAATGCAAATCAACGTATTGGGTAAGTAGTTCCATTAAAACTATTGAGTTGGATTATGAACTCAAAAACTCTACGATTCAGGCACTTGTGGTGTGCACTAGTGACTATCACTAAGCGGCTCAGCCGTGAGCAAACTGTTACAGAGGAGCATCGTGCTTCACCGAGTCTTCTGCGCCTTTACTTCCACAGGGCTCGACTCCCGCGCGATGCACATCCTTCTTGTTTCTACTACTTAATCACAGATGCTAACATCTGTTCATCATTCACATCATTGCCACAGTTTGTTAACGGCTTAGCTTGGAATAAATTAGCATCTATAAGGCACTGCACTCTTTCACGCAGATATCTGTCTGAAATGAGTAAAGGTTTTTAATTTGAGCAAGGGCATTTTAGAACATCTGTGTATGGATTCTTCTATGCATACTTCGGGTAATTGCCACGCAAAATAAGATGGTTGTACACTATTCTTGGGTCGTCAGAGCCTCGTCTGTTGATCTGCAGGATGCACCACTGGCAGGTGAGGTTGCTTGGAGCACTGAGGCGGAGTTCGTGCTCCCCTACATCCCGCGCACGGCCTAGGTATCTGCAGTGTGTAGTGTACAGTATTGTTTTGAGAGTAAACCTTTTCCACGACCGATTTGATTCCATTATACTTCTGTGCAAAAGAAGCATCCCTGAGAGTCATTGAAACTGGTCAAGACATTAAAAAGTGTTTAATCCACATTTTATTATAGCCAATTAAGTGCTAAGCAAGTCTCGCTATTGTCGGCGGTATCTTTTGAACCGTCATAAGCTCAACTCATACCAACGAGTCATGACTATAAAACGCAATTGCTTGACACAATAAGTTCTTTTTCATAAACAGTGATGCACACTACACATATCTAAACCGGGCGGATGTGCGCATCCAGACTCAACGAGCAAGTCCGTAGCACGCTGTACAACTTTGAGCTTCTGTATAAGGCCTATAGTGAGTGCCTCCAAGATATTCTTGCTTTCACTGAGTCTAGATGCACCCAGCGGCATGCGTCGGCGGCAGCGCGAAGCTGCGTCTCACGACGACAGTGCTCCATTGCTCTTAACTTGGAAGGGCTGGGTGACTTTCAAGTCTTTGAGCAGTGGAGCTGTGCACTGTGTGGCCGCAAGCGAGCCCACAGCGAGGCGCCGCCGCCCGGGCTTTGGGCATCGACGAGCGGCTGAGGGCTCCACAGTGCGAGCGCGAGGTGGGCGGCGCTCCGCCTGCTATAGTCGCCTCGTACGACACGCGGCAGGCCGCGTCGGGCCTATTCTTCCCCGGCACCCGCGCGGGGCGCTTAGCTCAGAACGGGCAACGTGTATGTTACGTTTTCGTTGCTTTTTAATCGAATGTAATATACATATTTAGCACTCTTTTAAAATGTTTTTACTGACTGCTACTGGTGTGAAAAAACCTTTTGTTAATAAAACTGTCAAAAAATTTTGGTTCGGATAAACCCTATGATGATAGGGTTTATTATGTTTTTCCCAAGTTACATTTTGGTGGTTCTTAGCAGCGTTATATTTGCACCAAAAGTTATACAATCGTACTATGGCCAATAACTACCCTAAAAGTACTACTCTACTTTCTTATTTCATTATTTTTAATTAATGGACTGTTTTTTTTTAAATTCTTTTTTTAATTTATTTTTTTACTTTTTTATTTTTGTTTTTTTTTTCTTTATATTTACTTTTTAAATAAGTACACAACTACTATACATATACCCAATATTTAATCGACCAACAACACTTAGCGTTATCGTACCACTCGAACTTTCAAGTGGTTTTAAATAATACAAGCCCTTATTGTAAAAGAAACACTAATGTCAAAGAGTATTATTTAAAGAAATGGGAAATAAATAAATGTAATTGTGTCCCTTTACAAACATGGTTTTTGAAATACATAACTAAATTTCTGTTGATTGGTTTGGCCTTGACTTCAAAATAAAATCATTTTTAATTTGAATATTGTTATTGTTTTTGAAGGCTGTTGACCATAAATCTTACTCATAATATGTATATTAACATTAATAGTTTGGCAAATAGAAAAAAACTGAATTAATATTTATATCGTCTTCTTGCTGACTTTGTCCCCTATTTTTTAATAAGGATCATTAAATTAAATAGGTATATTTTTTATGAACCCCATCAAGTATTTGTCTGCATATTTAAAATTTATTGCCTTGCTAAACCGAACTCCGGTAATTTCAGCCGGACATATGTACAAGAAAACAGCCAAAACTCAACTCCCCAACAAGTTCGAGTGGTATGACTAGGTACTGCTGGCCATTTCTACCTTTATATTTTTGTTACTTTTTTTGTGATTTTTAGCTTTTTTAATTTTTTTTGTACGCGAATATACTATTTTCTTAGAGATGTTAATAACTTCTAAATGACTTACTAATTTATTACTTGACTTGTAGAGTAGGTTATAACTTTATTTACAAAATTTATAAAAAAAGCTTAAAAGATTGCAACTAAAATGTAACGTAACCAAGATTATTAGTTTTATTTCCTTATTTCATGATAAGTACCTCTGATCCAGCCAAGAAATTCCTGAATTATTCTGCTATCATTTATTATGACTGACAAAATATTGCTTAAGTAGTTACTTGTCTATTTAAGTAATACAATTTTAATGGTACCTATGTAAATTTTAATCTGTCTTTTTTACGTCAGCTCTCACTACTTTTTCTTGCTCTTATCATGACAGACACTGTGTCCAAATAAACGGTACCTATTCTGAATTTAGTCACAACCGTAATACAACAGAGTTGTCAATATTCATGTTGAAAATTCGTATATAAAAAGTACAAACCTAAAAAAATTACGAAAGTACAAAATGAGGTACAATTTTACACATTCATAATATTTTTATCACATAGGTCCCTCAACTACTAAAAGTATGTAACTGTAAAATTCTATTATTTTAGTAAATTGTTTAATTCGGCATAGAAACGCGAAGTAAGGAAAATCTACTTGAGATGCTGGTGCTGGTATTACGATCAGAGAAAGTGTGAAAACAAAGCTGACGAAACTAGGAGAAACAATTAAAATATATTTACATAAAGTTAATTGTAATTTAAATTATTTATATGTGTTTTAAATAATCTCAAGCGATAACAAATAACTTAAAGTTACAAAGCTCATCTATTTATAGCACTACTAAAACCCTGACTTGCCAACTTGGTATAACATTTGAAAATAACATCGAAAATAACATAATAATAACCAATATTATGGCAGTATTTATGCAACTTCTTCACAGCAAGCAACACAACACAAATTGTGATGGCAAAATAATAGCACCAAGGCCCCTATCAGTTAAGCATTTAGTAAGCAGGTAGAAGACGAGACGAGACGATGCTACTAATTATGTTTTTTTTTTTCTTCTTTTTGTAATTTTGTAGTTTTTTTATAATTTTTGTTTGTAATTTATTTTTGTTTTTTGTTAGGTTATTAAATTTAAATGACTATGTATAATACAAGATGTACAGGTATCTTTACTAAGTAGATATTATTTCTTGTGTACTATTTATAGCCTGACCAGGAACATAAAAACCCTCGCCATGTTGCGGAAAACTAATGGTACTAATTTCTTTTAATGGCAACAGTAACTGAAAACTTCATTGACATGTCACCTTGCATGTCAGTCATGGTCAGTCTATTGCTGTCAAAGTGTAAACAAACTTTATTTTAAATGTGCGCAATTGGTTTTATGAATTAAATTGCTAAAATATTTTTATAGTCGTGAAAGAAAAGTGGTTCAAAATGTGTTAAAGTATTTGTCGAAGAGAAATACTAAGGGTTCGGACAATATTTTCATTGAATAATGTTTTCGACAAAGGTTGTCAAATTGACTGACATGTTTATCGTATAGTACAGTCCACTATGAAAATTAGCTGTGGTTTGTTTTAACTCCCTATTTTAAAAAAAATTGTCACTTTCTAAGTGTTGAATTTTATGGGATTGGGAAAGAAGTACCGAGTTTGAAGCGTTCATGAGCAGACATTGCAGTTGAGTATTCAAGTTCTGACTTTGATTATTGATGAATAATAAAATAAATTCTACTAGCTCGATTGATGGTTTCATTTAATTTATTTAAATCAGGTTACCTATAATAATATTTTTTCGTTAATTTATGAAAATATCAAATTAGCCTGTAATCCTGAATCCTGATACATAAAGTTAGCCTATTAATTTAACACAGGTACGACTGTACTCAGTGTTGCACTATCAAATGCAATTGACGCGCCAGTATGCCAGGGTTTTTATGTTCCTGGTCAGGCTATAAACATGAGTATTATTATCTTAATAAATTACTTCAAGACGAGATGAGACGATGCTGCTTATGTTTTTTTTTTCTTTTTGTAGTTTTAAAGTTTTTTTTTATACATTTTGTTTGTTTTTTAGTTTTTTTTTATTGTTTTTATATTTTACACTTTTTACTTACACCGATTACCTACTATATGATACCTACATGACCATAATAGTACTTAATCAGTAAACTGTATTATTGCAATAATTGTTGTTGTAAGATACAAGTTAGAAGCACCAGATGACGCGTCTCCGCGAAGTACTGGTTTCTATGCTTGTTTATAAAAGATGCTGTTGCATGGATTTCCTGCTATGTATTTACATAGAAACTACTAGTGCTGCAAACACATGGTGCCTGCTGCTTCTGCGTGGAGTTGGCTACGAAATCATATCTTAGTGGTAGTAGTTCTCATTCACCCTGGGATAGTGTCCAAATAGTTTATAAAAAACTACGAGAAAGTGGCTGATGACTTTCTAAAGTAGTCAAATTGTAAAACATGTTCCAAAAACAATAAGCGTTTTTTTCTTTTTCCCCTAAAAGACTACCAGCGGTGATCTAGTAGGGGGAGACAAAAAGACGTTGAAAAACTGAGAAAAAGATATGAAGATAATAAAATTGAATTTCCCCAAATCGCAGACATAGACAGCGGAGATCTTAAATGGGGAGTAGTAAAACCGCCCTCTATCCCGCCGTGACGACCAATTGTACAATGTGCCCAACATAATTTTTGTATGGTACCTATGACATGTTCTGTGTAAAGGTCTATAAAGTGTGTTTAACATCGGACTTCGATACTTTACCCAGGTATTTTTTGTTGATTTTCATCGACAAAAAACCAAACAAAGGGAGATCACACTCCTCACCCTCTGAATGGGAGTCATATTTATTCTACGTATTCTTACGAGATATCTAACAAAAACAGCAGCCAGGCTACTGTGTCGTAGGTGCTGTTCGTGTTCATAAAAATGTCAAGATAAATTTGAGTTAGTGGAATAGGCCAGGGCTAGATTGTGCACTTATTATTCGAGCGGGTGCCCGATAGATAACCTCAAACTTAGTGCTTTTTAAATTATTGTGCTTTACATAAAATCTTGGTAAACATATCATTTATTATATTTTTCTTCCAATTTGTTCCCAATAAGCTGTATTAAACAAACCTTATTATTTTGCTATGTATGCTAGTTATTTGACATAGGGTCTAATATTAATGGAATTTGAATTGTCATAGTCAAATTTGTTTAATCTAATCTTTTTAACTAAATTAAGGGTAAGGAGTGCGCCTTTATATGGTTTCTTGTCAATGAAATTAAACAAAGAACACGTGGGATGGTTTTTAGATATGTTTTCTGACAAAAACGTAGAACATCGCTACGTTGTGCGAACCGGCAACCCCGCGGTTTTTCTTTATAGGTTTTTCGTAATTTTGAGGCAAAGTAAAGAGGCCTTAAATTAGGCCCTATCAATATAGTTAGTGACGTAAGTGAACGATTGAATGACAAATTACCAAGAAAATTTCGTTTCAACTATAATATAATATTGAATAAAAATGTAAAAAATATTACTAATAATAAGACACATAATCCACGGAAGTAGACACAGCCATGAGGTAAATGATCACTAGCCTTATTTTCTTAAAATACGTTTACTCTAAGTCACATTATAATTATCAACCTCTGTTTACAACCTTAGTTAAAATAGCGTAAGTGACGAGATGATAGAAATACTGAACCCCTCTACGGATTTTAGATTTATTAGCCTACAAGCATTACCTAATTAAAAATTTACAGTATTCTACTTATTAAATACTTTAAGGTTGAAAGTGCCCCCCGCTGACTTTCCTGGGCTTTCCAGCCCTATCTGTATATAGCCCCTGTCCGCGACCTCTACTCCGAATAATAATTTAAAAAATATTTATATGACTATGCAAAAGGCTGCGATTCTCAACACCTGTCGTATCGTCAGAAAGTTCATGCAGGACGACTCCAACTCCGCTATCAATTCTGAAAACGTAACTCATTTGGCATGAGCCCGTGAGTTATGGTTAAAACCGAAGACCATAGGGACTTCGAGTAAAAATAAAGAAAACGTAACAATAATAATAATAAATTCTTCAGAATAAGTCAGAGAAGCCCGCAGCAGGATTTGACGCTTAAGTACGATCCAATAAGTATTTTCCCGCAACGCTTGCAAAGGCGTTGGTTATTTTACCTACATTTTACCTGTAAGATTAACTTGACTACAAGAATCAAAAATTTAAAGTATCCTATTTTATGAACATGGCATTTTTTGCCGTAAGACCTACAATTTCAAGGATGGAAGCGCCACCGCTGACCCCTTAGGATCCCTCCGACGCCAACTCTCTTGAAGCTTTCCAGTCTAATCAGTTTGTAGCCCTATCCGCGACCTCTACTCCGAATAAGACAGAGAAGCCCGCTGCAGGGCCTTGGCGTTTAAGTACGATCTAATAAGTATGTCCCGCAACGCTTACGAAATCGTTCGTCATTTTGCCCAGATTCCGCCATTTAAAATGTTATCTATCAGTTTTGCATGGTATCAGTAGCACATCAAGAGCGTGAGTAAATAATATTTTGATTTTATTTGATATATTTCGTTTGAATCATATAATTTTAAGCTTACAATAAACAGCTAATGACATTTTATAAATTGATTTTAATTGTTTTGAGATTTTTTAATGGGGTATTATTTTGCTATTTTTAAATTTTTATATCTGTGGCTATTTTACTCAACCACTATTTAATTCATCTTAATTCATTACTCTTACTAGATTAGACGACGTGTTTTTTTTACATTTTTCATTCCTCTTTTTTCCTCTTTACATCTTTATGTAATTTACATATACGAACAGCTATTTATTTACTTCACATTTTTATTTTTCACCTTTTTAGTTTAATTATTTAAACTTTTCTATTTACATTTACTCTACTATTTACACTTACTCTACTGTTTACACTTTACTATTTATACCTATTTTTACTATTTATACCTATTGACAAACGGCTTTTATTTTCTTTTTTTTTTTAATATTTTATGCATTTTTTTTTTGTAGATAATCTACTTTTATTTTTTCCCTCTACAACTTAGCTAGGTACTTATTACTTTAACCTATTTAAAAATTACTTTTTTATATTTTTATAACTTATTTGTATTTTTTTAATTTTTTTGTCATATTTTATTTTATTTTTTTTGTTTTTTTTTTCAAAAACTTAGTAAGTTACTTATTACCTAAACCTATTTAGTAACTTTTTTTCTTTTTTCAACTTTTTTGTATTTTTTTTTTTACTTTTTGTCATATTTTTTTGTTTTTTTTTTTCAAAACTTTATTTAGTGTTCTTGAATTTGGTAAAAACCTTAAATATAAGTCCTCAAATGGTTCATTTTATAAAATGTAAAAAAACTTGAGATGATCCGGTATTTAAATAGTATTGAGTTAATATCGGTATCTCGTTACTTTCGCTGAGTTGGGGATATCACCGCGTCCGTTGCTTATCGTTGTTTTAGCAAGAATTAAAGCTTGAGGTCATCCGGTCGCTAACCGGCCCACTCACCGATCCACTCACATCCCAGCCTTCTTGGACGAAGTGCGTGGATATTTTAGCACAGGGGCGGCTTCAGCATTTCACGACAGCGAAACCGTCGCATACAGCTCTGCGTGTGAACCTTTAGCTGATCTAAGCGGCGACCACGCAACTGTACCGAGATCCCGAGATTGCGCATGAGTACACGATAATTATAGTGCAGGTGGATGATTCAGGAGATGGCAATCCTGCTTCGGCATCACTCCTTATTCTTACGTCCATGATGATAATGACGTCGACGTTTAGACACACTTGGCTGGTTAGTGAGTCCGGTGATTTATTGAAGCAAGATTCTCATCTGTTAAGATGTTCTTAGGCTTGTTTCCACCTGTAAGATGTTAGAAATAGGCGCCGATAGTTGATGTTCTTGTGATTCCTTAGGTGTATGTCAGGAACGTGTGCTGTCTCGTGTACTCGGGCGTCCTGCGGCAGTCGCTTCTTACGACTCGTCGCAGGAAGACGGTAGGCCTATTCTGCCCCGGTGCCCACTCGGGGCTCCTAGAAATATCCCAAGAGCGCCCACTTGGGGCTCCTAGAATATGCTAGGAGCAGATCAACCGATATTCTACCGTATGACAGGAAAACTCGACCTATTCCTTGAAAAGGGTTATACTAGAGGTTATAGCAACAAGTCAGATCCAGTGAACCAGACGCCAAAACTGGATTACGGACTTGTGACAGAAATTTTTCAGAATTTTTAATTGTTAGGTATTAAACTATTGTATTTGTGATCTGTATAAAAAAATCACTAATCCAAAACTTTCATTACTTACCTGCTTCAGAGATCTGAATAATTTTTTTTTGTATTTTATTTTCACTGGACTAAATTGGTCGCTAATGATCTCTAGTATTAACCCTTTAAAGGCATAGGTCGAGCTCTCTATCACACTGTCTAGTATGGTGCATGTTTTATCTTAACGTTGAAATTATTATGTCTCAAATTATTTTTAAAAATGGGTTGAGACATGCTTTAATTACAAATGATAAAATTATTCACTGCAATCACAAAATTTTAATAAAGTACCTTATTATCTTACTATACTATTATAAAATGTAAACATGAAAAGTGAATGATGTAAACGTATAACGTTTCTAAAATGTGATTGTAATTTAGATGTGGAGTGGTGTGGTGAGTGTGAGTGTGAAACACACGCGGAATGTGCGAAGTGGCGACAGCGCGTGATCAATGCAACTAGCTAATCTGGATATCACAGGATGCTTTTCATTATTGTGATATTTACACGTTACTTAACTAGGTTTTTTACGTTTACTTAAAAAATAGAGAAGTAGGGTAAGCCAACAGTATTTTATCTTAGTGCAAAGAACATAAGTATTATAGTTTGAAACAGTTACCGTAGTATGATGTCAGTGTGTAGTTCATGAACTGAAGTTTGTCCAAAAGTGTGGTTGACTTAGCCTTTAGCCTCATGGGCTTGACGGCTAAAAATGCGTTATTATTTGTGATCTTGTGCAAATTCATACAAGTGCACATCTTTCGAGGACTCTACAACGAATGTTCGGTGTGCGTTATGTCTACATCCTATGAAGAACCGGAAGTCAAAAGATGAGCTTTATTTTAAATATTGCTTTACTCGTAGTATAATTACTGTATAGTTTAATTTAAACATTTAGATTTGTACTTTTCGAAATCAGAAAAAAATTTGCGAAAACTGCCGCTAATGAGATTGAAAGTTACTTAAAAAGGTTCAAGTAATGCTTTGATCATATTTATTTCAGTAGCAGATCTTTTTAGATTCAATCATTTTCAAAAAAGGTTAAGCCGCTTGTGTTAATGATTTGCATCAATACTGACTAAAATATTATGTTCCTAACACTAATGTAAACTACTGTTGTTTAGACATGTTTTACGCTTTACCTTAGGATATCACGGACAGTTCCGCGGATCTTACATCATTTAGAGAGGCGTTCAATCAATTTTCGTTATTGGAAAAGGCATTTTACGATATTATTATTACTCGAATTAAATGTTTAACTGTAACAAATCGAAGCTGTCCAGTTCCAAGGGAGATCGTCTCCAGTGGTCAAGTTATATGCAGCTGTCTAATATTTTGTTGCAGAATGATTCACAATTTTTTACCAGATGCAGGAAGTGCATCGGTGACAGCGGAACAATTTAAAAAGAAGTACCTATTTAATATTGCCAGAACCCATGCCGTTAAGTGATGTTCCCTATATTGAAAATAAATTAAATGCCTGTCGTAAATGTGTGTATCCTAAATGTCTTAAACAGAACACCCTACTTGGTTGGTGTCCAAACTATACGTTAACTTTAATTTTAATTTTTACTGCTTGTATTGTATTAAACATCATTATGTTTACTTCTATTTGTATTCTTAGAAGTTTGAGGGAGGTATAGGTTTCCACTCTATCCAGCCATGAAAATTATAATTTCAAAAATATTATTACTGAAATCTTTTTTAAAGAATTTAGTTCTTAGCTTCGAAGATGTTTTTTTTGTGTTTTACTTTCAAAACTAATTTAGTTCTCTAACTAACGTTATTTCTTATTTCATACTTAATTTAGTTTTTCCTACAGTACCTATTTACCTATTGATACAAATTAATATTATCTTAAAATGTACTCGTATAATTTTGTATAAATCCGTCCTATGCTTCGTGATGACCCTGTGTATCCGGGAAGGTTGTTATTGCTAGCTTAACGAACAAACAGAAACTTCTATCTTAAATGTACCACTTTATATTTTTACAATATTTGCTTTATTATTTATTTAATTTATTTAATAACTATTTATTCACTGATTAAAAAGAAGAAGAGTCGCCGAAGCAGACGGTGGTAGATGGATGGTAGCGTGTCTTCGCAAGAACGATGTAAACAAACAAAACACGAGCTGGAGACCCGGCTTAAGAAAGACTTAGACAAATATTGTGTAATCTTTTTTGTACCTATATACTTATCTTCCATTTAAACTATTGCAGTCTAAAAACCTTAAAAAAATTGTAGCTCCATCGGCTTATATTGTTATGATTTTACTGTACCTAACCTGTTTGTCATAATTGGCTCTTAAATATTCAGATTCGTTAATATAAAAAATAATAATACATATATTATACGCCCCGTATAATATTAGAAAATCTTGAGATTGCGTTGATAAACACAGGAATGAAACAAAAACATTTACTTTCCCTCGAACAAGCAAGAATGTTGTAAACAAAGAGTACAGGCGCGACCACGAAACTTCAAACAGTGGGGAATCTGGAAAACCTCCCTCGTTAATTAAAAGACAAGAGTCTTAATTTACTCCTTGTTATTCGTTTGAACTTTGCAAATTTAAATCCTAAAATGACTTAATTTGTTAAGTCCATAACAATGGTTCGGGTCTATTCCAACTATTTACCAAAAGTAACCTGCATAAATTACAAACATTTTAAAAATTGTGACATGGATCATGCCTTAAGATGATTTTTTGTTTTTTTATATTGTACGAGCTGTTCCTACAAACTTCTACCGCCAGTAAAAAGTTGTCTTAAAATATCTCTAAAATCGCAATATTTAACAATAGCTCGGGGAACTTCGATTAATGTAGGTAAGGTGTTACGTGAAGTACCTACCAAATTGCGGAAAATGGCAAGGGAAATACCTAATTTATTTATTATGTACAGTAAAATTTCGAAGTTTTTTGATTAATGTTTTTTAAAAATAATTTATAATATTAATTTATAACCTATGTTACTCTAGAAAATCATTTGGATACTAATGGTGAAAGAATTTTTCAAATTGGGGGCAGTAGTTTTGGAGCCTATTCCCTCCAAACAAACGAACAGTCAAATCTTTCCTCCTTATAATATTAGCATTAGTATTCTACTCGTTAGAGACTATAAACCTACAAAACAGCTCAACCTACTTAGTATCTAAGAATAAGAATACTATTTCAGACAAGATTTGAAGAATTGTAAATTGCAAGTAAATTAAAGTAAATGCAATGCAAAGTATAAGAAAATTATTCCATCTTCTTCAAACTTGAAGAATGAGAATATCTGATAATTTTCCGTTGAATGCAAAATCTTCATCATCTTCGTAATTTGATTGCGAGTTGGTTGTTCAACAAATGTCTAACGATTGTGTAATTGCTCAAAGAGTTGAGTTAAATAATAAAGCCGCGCTAAACTCCTCTCGAAGCCAGTGCGCGCGCTGAATCCTTAATTTGTGTGTTTTGTCAGCGGTGTCATGTACAACTTGCCCAGGTTCTAAACTAAGTCAAACTAAATGTGTGATTCATTCTATCTTTGTCCACGGCCCGTTTCGTATCGAACAAGAGGTATACTATAAATTCAATCTAGTCAAACTGGAAACTAGTTGGACGTGGTCTATTTCTATTTTCAAGCCGAGCCTATTTCGTTAACCTGAAAAGCCATTTTACATTGACAAGTTGAAAAGTGGAACCTATATGGGGACGTGAGTCGAGCAGTTATTTGTCGCTTTTAGGGCATTCAAAAAAGTTAGACCTTTTATAGCCGCCTAGATCCGTCATTCATCGTTAGGATTCGGTTAAATCTGTCGTGATCTTATTTCATTTTGGATGCTAAGTGTTCCGTGTCAAGCTCACTGGTAGAATGGTTTTATTCGAATTGGTTTCATTAAACGTAACGTTACAGCAACCTTAAATAGCTGCAATATTTTGGTAGATTTTAGATACTAGAATGAAATTTCAATAATACCTATTTATTAACGCATGATGCGCTTTTATCTCTATGATATAGAATTAAAAGTACTTATTCCTACGAGCCCTATTTACCTACTCAATACTCTTGTCTGGACTTTATTGCATACCATATACATTACAGTAGATTTACAAAAACTCATATACTAACCTAACTCTGTAACCTCCCATTGTATAATTGCCAAGTTTGTTTTCTTTAAGTTATTTAAGAAAACTTATAATTGGTTAATATGAGACCAAGTTTAGATAATACCACGATAATGTTATATACAATGAAGAGGTTGATTATACTGTAATCTAAGGTACCTATTAAACTCTATGGATTCAATGAAAAGAGCTGATAGCTCACGCTGATACGATTAATCTTACCATGATATTAAAGTACGTAATACTTCCATCATTGTACTCCTAATATACAGTGTGAGTCACGTTAAAGTGTACATATGAAAATAGATGAAACTAGACCTATTTTTATCGACAAAAAAGAGGTCAAAAATTTTTTGAGATTTTTTTTTAATTTTTTATAGAATTTTTTTTCTTCAAATTTCTTATTGTAAAGAATACTTAATAACTTTTAAACTAAGCGGTATATCCTGATAAAATAAAAACAGTAATAATGCTAAATAACAGGCGATACTAAAAAAATACATAAAATACACAAAAAATGCCAACAAATAATAAAAAAATGATACTTTTTGAAAAAAATCTGCTTAAAAATTCGTGTTTTTTTGGTTATTTTATAAATTTCTCCAAAAAATGCCCCTATAACCGGTGGTTTTTATTACTTTGTATTATTTTCTATCGTATTATCTTTGTAAAACCAAAAATCGCATGTCTCTATCCCTATCACAACATTTGCTATGATCGTTTGAACAAAGGCCTGCCACAACATTATTCTCCGCTACAGGTAGAGACAATTTTAATTTTAACTAAAATGCTTATTTTACTTCGAAATCTTTATGGCAATAACTGAAATGATGGTGGGCAATAACTAAAAATATACAGATTTACGTGCAGTGATTACCCACCCTTAAAATGACCGTTAGAAATCAAATTTTATCAGTTATTTTCATTGATAATGGAAAAAACACTTATAATTTCATCATGACTATACACCATTACTTGAATATTAAATAACTTGCAAAAAAAATTTAACCTCTAAGCAAGTAATTCCTTAGTAAAATTGTTAAAGTCTTTACCTATTTGAGTAACATTTTCACCCGTCTTGACAAAATCCGCCATAACTGTTTTTTTTAGTGTTTCCTATTGTAAATTTTAAATCTACTGTACATTGATCTCGGAGCCATCTACTTAGTAAATTCAAATCTAACTAGAGTGATTCAAAGTCAGCACCTGACAATATTATTCTTAAAGCGGGCAATCACTACCAGTTGGCAATCACTCTCTGGTTTACCCTAATTTAGAAAACTTTCTTCAACTTTCAAGTCGTTTATTTCGTCGATTTATTCTACAAGAAAATAATTCCTATAATACCATCATACACTAATTCAATAAAAAACCTAATGAGGTAACTTTCAATCGACATACTCAGAATTTTTATTAGACCTTCTTTTTTATATACTTATTCGGGGAAATCTTTACACATCTATTTCGGTATATAGGCCGAGGAACCTCGATTTCCAAAGGGTTCATTACCCACAAAAGCTTATGTTGGTAAGTTGCCGTGGAGCGTATTCTTGGCACAGGCCATCTACTTGGCTTGAACAATGGACTAGTGGTGGCGCGCGCGCGCGACTGTAGACTATGCGCCTGATTACAGGCTGCCCGACCGCCGGCTCTCGCGCACTTGGCTGTTGGGATAGGCAGGCTAATGATATCCTACCGATGCCACACGGAATATTTTATGAGGTGCTACGTTTCAACAGTTGACATTATTTTGAAGTAGTGTGGCGTGCACATTAATTTTATTTTGATATTATTCCATGATGTTATTGTTTACAGAACAAAGTTTATCTTTACAAAAAATGCTATGGTAAATTTTTTCTCTTATCAGTGCCAGCCTGAAACCTTAAGCTAGTGCGCTTGGGGCACTACGAAGTGCCCAATTACCTTCATATTGGATGCAATAAAATATTGAGTATTAAGTACCCTATCCAGGCCAAAGCCGGCGCGCGCCCTATATGCGCCCTAATTGACAGCCATTATCACTCAATTTAGCGCCCACTCTAGATTGTAGGTTTTGTTAAATAGAAATCAATAGCAATCAAGCCCTGTTGCAATTTACTTTGAAACGATTCATTTGATCGTGCGGTGAAAAACCCACACATCGCAATTAAATAGATTCTTGATGTAGTTGAAAATCTGTCTGTTTTGTTTCGGTACAAGTATTTTGGCATTAATATAGATTACACAACATACAGTTACTTTGAGCTTGATAAATATTTATGCCATCAATCAGACAAAAGTGTTTTTGATGGCGTGACACGTGATTATATTATGTTTTGTGATAGAGCAAGTACAGTATATAAGCTAGCTTTTGTAACGTAGGTAAATAAACCCTTAAAAAGTAGAGGTTCCACAGCTTTTGCATATAAAAATATCTCTTCTGTTAATTCCAAATTTTTTCACAACCTCGAGTGAGACTCCTGCCATATCCGGGCACGGTTACTAAATTACGTTTACTTGCTATTTATTATTATTTTAGAAGTTTATCCAGGGTGTTTACAGAAGGAGAATCACTATTGGAGTTCGTTTTACTGAAGCCTAAAAGCTATGGAAGAAGCCTTACGCTATTATTATGTTACATATTTTATATGCTATACAATTTCTACCGAAATAGGTATATCCTATTGAATGCAGAAATCTGAGACCCGTATCACAAAATGACACTCAAGTATAAATTCACACTAAAGAAACGATCTAAGCCTGCGATTTTGTTCAAATGGAATTCAATCAATCAAAGACTTGAATCTAACTTGAGTTTGTGTCTACTTTTGAGTTTCGTTCAATGATACGAGGCTACAGTAGCCTAAACTAATGCTTGATGGATGGTAATTGCCCGTCAACAGAAACTACAATGGAAGTTTGAAATACCTTCAGAAGAATTATCTTTTAATAGCGATGAGTCTACTTGTTTCATGATGGTTGGGATGTGGTGTTTAAATGGATATGTTTTATAGTTTTATCAAATGAAAAGAGGACCCAATTCCTGGCGCCATAAGTTACAAATATGTTGGGACAAGTTATTCTAAGGCTAGGCAATTTCAACTCAATATTGGCACTATCATCTCCCTCCGAGGCCGAAGAAATATTGAAAACCCACGTGACACCCTGTGACTCGCACTTCTCTTTTAAACATATTACTCCATTAGATATCACTAAAACTTTTAATCTTTTAAACGTAAAGATAGTGTCCGACCGAATATGGATTTTCAGCCGAAAACGGAAACGAAAACGAAGCTTCGGCTGCAGTCTCATTTTCGGCCGAAAACGAAAACGAAAACGAAAATGACCTTCAACTCTCAAATTTCAATCTGAAATTATGTAAAACTTTGAAAACCGTTAATGTTTTGACCAAAAACATAATGATGTTTTATAGTTGATTTTGATAAGGATTGATTAAAGAAAACCGGCATTAAGACACAAAAAAATAATTATGAATTCTTAGTAGAATATTATTTCCGGTGTATATTGAAATATTGGGAAGTGAAGAAGAAATAAAAGTGGGGTTCAGTGGGAATTTTTCAACTTTTTTTTTTATGTGATAGGAGGCAAACGAGCAGACGGATCACCTGAAATGTATTCCTGCAAAAATGTATTCAACAAATAAATTAATGATTTTTTATTATTTATTACTAATGCAAACTGGAGTTTAACAATGCGGATTTAATTTTTTATAGGCAATGTCTTTTAAATGATGCCCGTTTTACTATAGGCACTCTCACAGCCGGACCCTTACATTCGCAACTATGCGAGAGCAAATCGCGCTAATAATTTTCCTGCAACTTCACGGCGGATATTTTCTTACAGAACCTGAATTATTTAAGGACTGTAAACTTTTCACTTGAGATATCTCCACAAGAAAAAGTCGCATGGTGTGAGATCTGGTGACCAGTACTTGCTGATCATTTATTTGAAAAAAAAAAATGGTCCTCAGTGTCTCCATCGAGGTACTCTCCGTGTGTGGTGAGACACCTTTTTGCTGAAATAGAGTTACGTAGTTGACCGGGATGCAGTTGTGGTATCAGACATTCATTGATCATTCGACAATACATTTCAAATACTCTAATAATGCTCAACTGCGAACGCTCTGTACCTCTAGTAGGAAAAACTTTCGAGTTCGTTTCGTTGCGTATTCAAAGTGTCATCGAAAAATTTTGTATGAAAAATTAAACAGCGCCCCCTAGGGCGGCTATAATATAGGGGGCGCTGTTTAATTTTTCATACAAAATTTTTCGATGACACTTTGAATACGCAACGAAACGAACTCGAAAGTTTTTCCTACTAGAGGTACTGTAGGCTCCCGACCAGTGACTCGTGACGTATTTCAAATCCGCATTAGACTCTATTTTGAAACAATTAAACTTAATGAAAACTCTTTGGTTTTATTTGTATTCAATTTTGAACTTGGAAAATTCTCGCTGGACACCCTTTACAACGTAACCTCATTTCACAACTTCAAGAGTGTGACAATACCTCGTCCGTTCAAGTCTGATTGGAACCATGAGTGCACCAGATTCACTCCCGAAGATATCGGAACGATAAACGTCACCATCTTATTCACGTATTTTTGATATTCGGTTTGGCCGAAGCTTCGGCTGGTTTTTGGCCGAAAACGAAAATATGGCCGAATGTCCATTTTTTGGCCGAAAATGGCCGAAAACGAAAACGAAAACGAATATTCGGTCGGTCACTACGTAAAGAGTACAACTGATATCNTTTGTAAGAACTATTTATTAGTCCAAACAAATAAAGAAATTTTGACTTTGACTTTTGACTTTATCAGTCTCTTTCACACGCCACGGGGTGCAATACAAGCATACATAAGTGATAGATCCATTATCTAAAACGAAACAGTTTCTGTAGATAGCCACTGATTGTTTAGTTTAATAAAACTAAAAAAAGGTATTTTTCGGACTAGACACAGCAACGACCAAACTCAAGCTTCCTTAAAATGTACTAATTATTTTCCTATTGACATTAGTGAGAAGAGTAGTCGATTGAAAGTTTACAATTCTTTTATATTTTGTTTTAAAATACGCGCTTGTAGGCACATGAATTAGATTTAAATGTTCCTAAACTTACGTTAATTCAAAAGGTATGTGTATGGATGGGAAGGGATATTCAAGATTATTTTATTATTTATCCTAAAATATGTTGTTACACAACCTACCGTAAGACGGATTTTTGACTGTCAAGTCGAATTAATTATTACCCACGCGAAAGTTGCGTTTTTCCATTTGCGTCGTTACTAACCCCTTAGATTCTACTTTGGCTTCTGCCAATCACAAATGAGAGACGTCACCGGGCCGAAGCCTTGCTCGGCCAACTCGCCGAGGCAGAGCGAAAGTGACGCGCTTGGCAACGCCATTCTATCATTAAATTAGTAATCTCAAGAGTAATGTTATAAGTAATATAATATACACGAATGCTCTCTACCTATCTCGATCGATATTTTTTTATTTCTCTGGAGTAGAGTAAAAATAGAGCGTTTTGCAACGCCATTCTATCATTAAATTAGTAATTTTAAGAGTAATGTTATTTATATACACGAATGCTTTCTAGCTTTCTCGATAATTTATTTTTTTCTCCGGAGTAAAATAAAAATAGAACGTTTGGCAACGCCATTCTGTCATTACTTGAGTAATCTCAAGAGTAATGTTATATACACGAATGCTTTCTAGCTTTCGCGATAATTTCTTTATTTCTCCGGAGTAGAATAAAAATAGAGCGTTTGGCAACGCCATTCTATCATTACTTGAGTAATCTCAAGAGTAATGTTATATACACGAATGCTTTCTAGCTTTCTCGATAATTTCTTTTTTTCTCCGGAGTAGAATAAAAATAGAACGTTTGGCAACGCCATTCTATCATTACTTGAGTAATCTCAAGAGTAATGTTATATACACGAATGCTTTCTAGCTTTCGCGATAATTTCTTTATTTATCCGGAGTAGAATAAAATAGAGCGTTTGGCAACGCCATTCTATCATTACTTGAGTAATCTCAAGAGTAATGTTATATACAATAATTATTTCTAGCTTTCTCGATCATTTCTTTATTTATTTATTTCTCTGGAGTAGAGTAAAAATAGAGCGTTTGGTAACGTCATTTTATCATTAAATGAGCTGCTATAAAATAGTGTATGATCAAGAGTAAATAGTATTATTTCTTAATTATTTCTAACTTTCACGGTCATTTCTTTATTTATTTATTAACTGGAGTAGTGTAAAAATAGAGCGCTTGTAATAATTTTATCATAACATGAGTTTGCTATAAAACAGTAATCGCGTGTAAATATGATTTATTTTTTATTGTATACATATATTTGTATATTATTAAGTTATGTAGTTTTTTGTTTGTAATAATATAATGGGGTCGCAAAAATATACAATATGCATTATTTTAAACCTATCATCAATGTATATTAAATTTACGTTAATGATGTATAAAAATTGAGTGTAAACGTGTGTACCTCGTTCAAACCGTCGCAGACAATACAAAGAGTCCTGAAAAAGACTTAAATCCTAGACTTACCTTGGTCCAGCGATGGGAACAAACGCTGCTCGTGCGCCAGGCTCGGCGCAGTAGTGTAGTGCCGCTGGCGCGCGCTCGAGCCCGCTCTGCCCGCAGCGCCTGCAGCGAGGCGGCAGGCGGCACCGCTGCCCGCCTGGCTGCGTGCACCTCATCTCACCTTCTTTACCTTTTACACACCTACAAAAACTTATTTTACTTCCAGACAAAAAACCTCGAAGTTTTTAGTCAACATTTGTGACCATCTTCCAATATCCCGCATTAATGAAATGCGAAATAAATTGATAGCCAACCTTTTGTATGGACTACTGGGAATTTGGAATTTTGAAAAAAAAAAGTGCCAATTGGGTATCTAATTTTATATTTTTTTTAATTTTGGTTTTAAGAAATTGTTTGCCAATGGTAATTTCAGCGTCCATATTATGTACTAGGTACATAAAGTTTTATAAAACATCAAATGAAGTGTAAACTTCACATAGTGTAAGACTTCGTCTTTGGTAGGTACACACGTGCGGCAAAGTGCCGGTCAGTCAGGTACTCTAATGCTGGGCCGTGTACATACAAACATTTACATTTGAATAACATGCATTTTCCTTATGTAAGAGACATACCTACGCCCGTATTCACAGACACCAATCACAGAGCTCTATACAACGCTGTGCATTCGATTTGCTACTTCACTTAAGCAAGTATCGTTTGTGAATACGGGCAATACATATTTAAATAAGAATCCAGCCTATCGCTTAACCTGTTATTTAGAACTACGAGTATTATGTCTTTAAAATATATTCTCTGTAAAATTTTAAATCTTGAATCACACACAATTGAAATTATCGTTTGTATGAATTTAAATTGTCTATTTGGGTTAACAAATAGCGAGGATTCCAGTTCCACGTCCTTAAAACGTATAAGTACATATTATATATTATATATGTCATATTTTGTATTGTTAAATAGGTACAACATCAATTCGATAATGTAGAAGCTACATAAATATAAATAGTACACATATTTTTTTCAAGCGGTGATAAGTATACATAATAAACAAAATACAGCGAAAGTACACGGCCCAGTGTAATTAATCACAGCACAGAGATGAGCGCAGACATCGCCTAGCCACAGATGCGGCGTGTGATATTTGAGACTCATACTTAGATGTATTTTAAAATACATACTCGTAATGTATTAGTAGGTATTTAATTGTATAACTCTTCACGTGTTGGTTGTGTTCTGGTTTTTTGACTGCTCACCACTGTGTGGTGACAGATACATCAGTTGGTTGGAAAGTTTTGTAGTTCTATACGTTCAGATGTCGGCGGAGCAGGGCCGAGGCCGGGCTGGCGGTGGCGCGAGTTGTCGAAGGTCCAGCGGCTGATGAAGCGCTCGCGGCGGCGCGACCGGCCCGCGGGGCCCGCGCCCGAGGGCCCGGCCGCCGGGCCCGCGCCGCTCGACGGGCCCGCGCCGCTCGACGGGCCCACGCTCACCACGGCGCAGTTGGTCGTCGCCTCCGTGCAGCTCACGAACGACGCTGCGGACAAAAGCCTGGTTACGCACACGCATAAGAACCGCCACAAAGCCAAGACTTACAAAGTTCACGTTGCCGCTGAAGAAACCCAGCAAAAAATGCTCGAAGACAATGTGCCTGAGTGGATGTCGAGCTGCGAAAATGTGCTGAAAGTTTTCTTTTCTACCAGAATGTCACCTCATAAAAGGATAAAGTTCCCACAGATTCTAGCGTCAAATTAAGCAAAACTTAGTGAACCTGAGATATGCTTATTATCCGGTCTGACGGACACCCGATCGCCTTAAGGATAAGATCGCTTTCGAAAAAAATTATATAAACTTATTAAAATTGTAATTTTAATAACGACCGTCGTCGTCAGCGAGTCCATTAAAAGTTTTCGTAAATGGCGCATAATGGACAAACCCTGAAAGATCGTTGGAAACTAATCGAAGGCAGACAACCTTGTTTAACAGAGAGTTAATCCGAACGGGTGAAGATCGTACTCCGGGAATATTCCATTGCCAATATTGAATGTTTGATTTGAATGTTAGAGGTCATGATGAGTAGTCAATTATGGCGTACCTAGTCCCATTTGTCATTTGTTACCGACATGATATCATTCTGAGTTGTTTGGACTTCACTATGTTATATTCGAAAATGCAGGATGCTCATGAAATACAAATTTTAATATTTCTGTAAAAAACCTTGAAATAGGTTAAGTATCTCTTTAAGACAGAAATTAAATTAACGAACAGGAGAGATAAGAAGAAAAAACACTATTAAAGGATCTTCTGCATTAATGTACGCTGTATAATTGTACGAGGTCTTGCGTACGGCAGTAACGGCTTAACGCGGGGAATAAATCCTTTATGGGCAGCGGGCAAGGTCGCGCGGATCCCGCCGAGCTCTTAAACCGGCTTAAGAGCGCGACTCGCAACAACCGATAAATCTCGCCCGTTCTAATTTTTTATTTTATGTAGGAAAAGGCCCGAGAAGCCGCCCCTCGAGAAGCCTCAAGCAGTTGCCCACGTTTTATGCTAATTTTGTGTATCTTTTATGGCGCTTCAGATTGGCTCTATGTCAAACGAAATGTACATTTCCCTACAAACACTTCAATGTACTCAAGGTATTGAAAATCAGACAAATGTGCCTGTCGTGAAAATTCTTTGCTCAGAAGATAATGTCAATATCGATAAAGTTACAAGAAGCAACAATATACCTGTTTTTCTATACAATCCAAGCCGCTGGCATCATCAGCTTATATAACATCTGTCTGGGCGCTCATTAACATTAACAAGCTTATAGTGTCAAGTCGAGCTCTGTGACGCCTGCCCTGGGCCGTAACAATGCCGCCTAAGACGTTTCTATTGGGAATAAGGCGTGCCTATTGTTCTAAAAATAAGAAACATTGTGGCAGTCAATGTGAGATTTTCATGACACGGGCCAGCTCTCAATGTCAAGCTTCAACGACTCGCCAGTCCGGAGTCGAATTAACTAGTCTGGTTTTATGACTATCTCCCGAAAATGGTCGGTGGCTTAGCTGTTAGGCTGTTATGTAATTTGATTCCATTTTTGATGTCTCAAATTAATTAAATAAGAACCTTCGTATCTGAAAGCTTTGCGATATAAAAATAAATTTAGGCATTGTAGCAGACGGCCTTTTTTTCTCGTTTAAAGTGCTTTGAATAACATTAATAGGTTAACAAGAGCGCGGCAAAGAAATCGAAATGTGGAATGGCCCGCAATGATAGCCGGGTGAACTTCAATTTGTCCGGACGCCGGCAATCTGCGCGGCGATCCGGCCGGATAAGTCGGGGGAACGGTTCCGGAGGGAAAATACCGGTCGCTGCTATGGACAAAAACAAACTTGTTTTATGTTTCTTTAACAAGTTGACGGACTTTTAATAGTTAGTCAGTTATCTTGTCAGTTAATTTAAACAAGCTTTATTTAATAATGGTGGTCTCTGTGGTCTTAAGGGCTTTAAAAATACGTAACTTCATAATATTGATGATGAAAATGTAAGGATTGACCGATACCGTGGCTTTATTATCGACTCTCGCGACTGATAAACCTTAGAACTCATTATTAAACTTGCTCCAGACACAATGTGCCATTATTATGCCAATAATTAACGCCAACGAAACTTCCTTGTAATGGAAAATGATAATGAAGGGAAGAAAAAACCATTTAATTTCGGATTGCCGTGGGTTGTGATGGAGCGACCAGTAGGCGCTGGTTTGATCCAAGTGGAAATGTAAATACTGTCAATTTGACTAAATTGCTTTGAAAATTATACGAGGAAAGGTCATCATGATTTATGATCACGCCCGTAACAGTTACTATGAGTATATCATCCGTAGGTATCCCAACTAATATTATAAATGCGAAAGTAACTCTGTCTGTCTGTCTGTCTGTCTGTCTGTTACGCTTTCCCGCTTAAGCCTCGCAACCGATTTTGATGAAATTTGGCATAGAGATAGTTTGAGTCCCGCGAAAGAACATAGGATAGTTTTTATCCCGGTTTTTGAAACAGGGACGCGCGCGATAAAGTTTTTCTGTGACAGACAAAATTCCACGCGGGCGAAGCCGCGGGCGGAAAGCTAGTAATAAATAAATCCAAAAAAGATATTGCCATATTTACAAATGCTTTATCTTTTTTAACCCTTAAGGTGTGAGCCGTCTACAATAAATTGTAGAAAGTTATTGCAGCGGAATGATTGTCTTTTCCAAGAAAAACAACTTGATACAAATTCGTGATATTAAATTTCATCAGGAACATCATGATTATGCAAACCAAGAGAACAAGATGCCGAGCTGTCAGAAAAACCACTTCAGTCGTCCGAATGCTTTTGAATTTTGTTTCCAGAGACACGAAAGTAAAAAGTGGTGCGACGCGTTAAGAATAATTAGAAAGATACAAAGATCAAAGACGTCGCGCATTAATTAGTGTTTGATAAGGGCGCGGAACACTGAAGGCGTGTGCGTACGACTGGCTGCTAGCCCCGTGCCAAGGTCACGCTCACGCTCGCAACGGTACAGTTAGGTCGGAGGGGTCTCCTCCCACAATGTGTGCGGTAAAGTTCGATGTCAAAAAATATTTTCTATATTTTTCTTTTTCTTGACTAAAATACATCTCAAACATGTTGTTAACTTGTCTTACTTGTCCCTTGGTCACCTATAGCTTCACGTGTAAAAAAGATGAACGATTTATATGGGCGCTTAATGAAATTACATATTGACCTTGCAATAAAATAAAGACCACATTGCTATAACCCTTATGGGGTTAAGAAATATAACCACGACTGTATCACGTAGCCGTGTGAGTGCGGCTCGCACACAAAGACGCGGGGCTCCTGCTAAAATGGCTGCTCAGAGTGAATGAGTCCATTCATCGTTTGCAGCACCCCCTGCACACATGCACACAGCAGTTGAAGCTTGGCGCCTGCACACTAACTCTTGGGGACTCTTGTTTTCAACGGCATCGTTTGATACTTTGTCACGGTCAGTGTTACAAAGTTAGCTGCAGAAGAATTCAAATAAAGCAATATCCTCTATGTCACCGCACTATTATTATATTTAAAGTGACATAAATTAGATCATTTCAAATTAATTGGCAACGTAATAGTTCTACTCGTAAAGTAATTTATTTCGTGCTTAGGTAAACTATAGAATAGAATAGAATATTGTTTATTTGGCACAATACACAATGTAGGCAGAATACAAAATAAAACATACAATATAGAACTAAAAACCCAAATTAAAATAAAGAGTGCCCTGTGCCAAAAAGGTCCCTGGCTCAGCATTAGTCGTGACATTAAAGGTGCCACGACACTGATTTTCAGCAAGGACCTTTGGGGCACTGGGGTCGCCGTAAAAAATTAAAAACAAACACAGATTACCTATCACAGAAATACAGACAGTCAAATCATGAAACAATCAATTATATAAAATAAAAATAAAAATAAAAAAAGTTCTAAAAGTGCAAAATGTACAATTAAAGATGACCCACGCTGAACCATTCCATCAAACTAAATGACAGGGGGACATTATATAGCTAGTATTTGGAACTAAGTATTCAACTATCGCGAAGACGAACCACCCTCCATATATCAAGAGTTGCGGTCTCATTACAACGGTCACATAAGCGCCTTAGCCGCCCTAATTACTACCATATTCTATTTGATCTAATCTTTAACATGTGCGCGTTACGTATTAAATCGGTGGAAAGTTTTGTTCGTTTGCGAGGAAAATCTTTGGGATAATCACGATTCCAAAAAAAGCTGTAGAAATCTGCGCTTCATCTGAATGTCAGACTACTTTTAATCCTAGAAAACCATGCGCCTTTCTGAATATAAAAGTTTTATAAGATTATCTCGTATTCACGAGTTCTTAGATAATATTATAGCGATCAAGTGAAACCTCTGCGGACAAAAGATACGCCCATTTAAATCGAATAAAGTACTGAATTCTAAAAGTTTATTCTAATCTCTTCCGCGCACAAACTGGGCATAGTATTGAACTTTATTGTTTTAGTCTTCTCAGTAAATTATTGGATTTCGACTTAAAGAACTTTTATATCCATAACACAGTTAAATCACTTGGTTAGAATATAAACTTATAAAAGACTTAAGTTTATTACTATCGCAAGTCTTCATGAACTACCTAAAGTTATTTAACCGTCAGACTTGAAATCCGCACGCGAGTTACGTAATAAATATTCGTCTCTTTAAAATAGACATGATTGTCACAAAAAAGTTTTTGCTTTCCCAACGGGATCGCAATAAAAACCATCAAATATTTTCAGTGATCGGTCAAAGGGAGTTTATCAAAGTGCAGCGTTTGACGAGCGGGCGCTGGCGGGCGGTGTTTGCCGACGTAAGTCAATATAGGCGGCCGGCGCGGCTTTGATATGGCTGGAGCGTGAGGCGAGTGACAACAGTCGACATAAATGGCTAAACTTTGCGAAACTGGACAGTATTCCACTCACTATTGGCATTAAATGGATTTTTTTTACTGATCCATGTAAATAAAGAGATTTGCTTGGCATTAAACAAAAAGTTACCTTTTCTATTAAAATGTAATAAGCTATCGCGTTTGTTATCAAGTCGTATTATTTTTTATCATTAAATTTCGGTTCGTGCAAGATCAAATTAATTCAAAAGTCACAGCGTATAAAGTTGTACACCGCTCCCTGGCTGCCCACGCCACGCGCGTCAAGAAAAACATAGCAAGAAATGGCAAATTAGAAAAGTCCCTAAAACCTTTCGAATAGTCCGAGTGTACGAAATAAGAAAAGTTTAGTGCCGAAACAGGTTCGTGCAAAAGTTGGATTCCATCTACACTTTTTCTATGAATTCCAATCTCAAAACAAATACTTAAACCATTTTGTTTGCTTCAAGTTAAGAATTTATGGATTTTAATAATAATATAATAATAAAGGTGCTTATTTTGAAGGAGCTTTTACGAGGAATCGATTTGTTTTTCCACGCGAGCTTTTATTCGTTGTTATAAGTTGGATTGGCGTGAAGGCTATCGAACAATAGCTAAAAGGTATAATAATATTATAATCCTCTTAACATTTCTTGAGCCGTAAATAAAATTCTTGTACATTATATTGATTGGCCAGCGTTTCATACGAATACAAATTTTTCTAAACGTGCTTTTACAAGTTGATACAAAAGTGGGCCAAAAAGTTAACTAAGAGTAAGTAGTAATAATCAAATGATAATAATTAACCGTTTACTTGTATAAGTTTCAGTATTAAACATAACTTATTAACAAATACCAGATAAGGAGAATTGAATTAAGAACTTTTGAGCACTAGGAACTTAACTGTAAAGTTTGCCATTGTTTCATGCAGTTCTTGGGATGAAACTTAATTCTGTAGTATATTTAATATTATGGAACAAAAATCTCTTAGCTTTAGTTAGTTTCTAAGTAGACGTCAGGTTTTTAACGTCTGTTCGTTTTAGAAAAAATACGCCATATTGACAGCACAAGCTGTGTTTTAAGAAGCGAATTGTGTAGCTTTCGAACTCTACTGACTGATGCTGGAGGACCGCGGACGTTTCAAGACAAAAGTTGTTATACACAGCCAGCACATACGAAAAAGACTGAATGAAGACTGTTGACTGTTGTAAAGCTTTGACCTCAGAGGCTGATGACCATCCCAGAAACGCGCTGTGAGAACTAAAAATAGTCTAACTGGAGCAAACATTTGACCTCAGGAGCAAGATACAAGAGTTGACGGCCACACACTCGGAGTGGAGCAGGAAACAAGCCTAGAAGGAGTAACGTTCCTTTTTTTTTGCTTTACGCATACCCCGGGCCGCGGGGGCAGCCAGGGGTTATGTGGGACTCTCCCCGCCAGAAGGACGGGGCCTACCCACTAAAACCTCATGGGGTCCTCTGCTAGCGCGATATGAGGTGCACATAGGGCTTACCAGGGGCTTAACACCACGTGTGCACCTCGCGCATCTGCCGCAACCGGCTCCCTCCAAAGCGCGCGGAACACCCGCGCGCGCTCTGGGACTCACTTCGTTGAGGGCCTCCTCCCCCCGGAGGGTACCCCCTGTGAGCTTGCCGCCTGTGAGGCCTGCTCCTTGGAGGAGTAACGTGAATAACTTACTTGAGACGACGCTGCTGGCGCGCGCGGGGTGGTAGGCGGTGGGGCGCCGCAGCGCGACGGCGCGGCGCGCGCGCGGGCGCAGGCACGGGAACGTCTGCAGCAGCGCGCGCCGGAAGTTCTGCCCGCTCAGGCAGTACAGCACGAAGTTGATCCCGAAGTTGCTGTTGAAGAACAGGATCGCCACCTGCTGCAGCGCCGACCACCGCCCGCTGTAGTCGTTTGTGGTCTGCTGAAGAACGACTAACGTTACCACGGCTTTGTCATCACAGCTAATGGGGATTTGGGACTTTTGGAAGACCTTACAAAGATTAAGTCATTAAAATTAGATACTAGGTACTAAACTTTTAATATGTATACTACCTAGATAATCAACCTCACGCAGATGACTCAGCGATAAAACTTTCTTAATTTGTAATCTGTTACTTCGCCAAAACTTTTAATAAAGGTGGATCTACCTAGACTCAAATTCAACACTGTAATAATTATTTCTACCTAACGAGCGCTCAATAACAACCTATTAAAAACTTTGCGCAACAATATACAAAGTCAAGCCGTAGTGAATTTTAAAACCTGACATGCGATCCTGATTTGTAAAAACAACTAAGCCCCTATTGTTTCAAATTGGTGTACGAGTAACATCAAACTTGGGAATAATATTGTTTGAAGTATCCCAGTTGCTGAAGACAGATCAATCGAGACCTTGGCCCGCCGGGGAGTCGATCGCCAGAAGTTGCGAGTAATTAGGGACAGGACGCGGACACCCGTGGGACTGAACCTTTGGGGCCTGTCATTGAGATAAATGATAGGACACGGTCTTGAATCGCGTAATAACCACAACTCAAACTGATCCCACTTAAAATTCGTTTATCGTTAAGGAATTTGACGATAAATAGATTGAGTCTATATTTAGAGTCCGCGAAGTTGTAAAATTACGAAGGCTGTACCTACAAAGCGGACGTGGGTGTGGTTCCCGCAAGAACGTCACTTTTGAGGGCATGTTAAGGAATGATGTAAATCGAGTACGAGTATGTTGAGTCCAGTCCAGTTAAGAACAATCCAACAGTTTAAACCAGTACTATAAATTACAATAACACATGAATTCTAACGCCCGGACCTAAACATTTTCACGGCTAATTTGACTATTACACAAAAAAACGTTGCGAAGAACTCTATCTAAAAATATCGCCCCCACCCTAATGGAATTGGCAACTATCAACATGCAATTACTTGCTAATGCTGTTGATATTTTGCGGTACCTTGAAGGTGACCGGTAATACTTTTATTGGCTGTCGCCACAAGTTTGCGGAGGGTGCCTCGATACTGAGACGCGCCCTGTCTGGGGCATGCGAAATAATACCTTCTCCCATAAACGGTCAAGTTTACCCAAAGTTTTTGTGAATTCAGATCAGGTGGACTGCCGTGAACGATTCAGGGTCCTAAACAAACGACCTGACGCGCGTGTCCGTAATCAGACACTTTTTCATAAGCATCCCCGCCACAGCAAACAATGTAGGTAATTAAGTGCTATAGAGCCTTCGGGTTATATCAAATTGTCCACTGACAAAAAGAGGATTTGCAAATTTTTCCACCGTGACGAAGTAAGTCCTGGTATTTATTATTCGCCCCGTGGTCAGCGAATGAAAGAGATCCCGAACACGCCGTTTGAATATTGAATTTTATTGAATGATTTATTGTGATCCCGGTGTAGGTTGGAACAATCGTTCTATTTATACCTGAAAGCTAATTGGACAAGTTTCATGTAAAACACGGCACATAAATGTTATCTTTTAACTAATTTTATTGGTTAAACCTTTCACATGTGCCAAATCAAGCATACTATATTGGTAAACGTTTCGACGTTAATATATTCCGTCAATGATTTATGGAGGGAACCTTCACTGTACTCGTATAAAACACAGCGCATTCGACTATTCAATGAAAAGATGGTAGTTATTCTGGTATTTTTGGACAAATTAGACGCGAAGATAGTAAGATTTGGAAGCATAAAGCATTTTTAATCTAATAAGTTCCATTCCAATAAATAAGGCTTTGATTAAATATTTCTAAGTCAACAACATAGATTAATCAAATTACTTGTTATTGAGAGTAATGCTGCTTTAACGTAATTACATAGAAGCTCCGAGTAAATCGCGGCGCGGTATCAAAGCTCTGGGGAGCTACGAGTCCCTCAGTCGGTATTGGCCCGGGCTAATACACAGCCAATAAACAAAGTGCTTTGACCGCTGCCGTTTGCGGTGGCGATGCTAATCGATAGTTAATGCGTTCCGAACATCGCACAAACTATTTCCCCAATGATTTTGGAATGAGACGTTATTGGATGTAAGAGTACTCATAGTTTGGTTCCAACTATGCTCTAACTATACTAAAACCAGCAAGCTTTTCAATTAAAAGAAGAAATCTACACGCCACAGTATTGTAGCTTACAACGGCACGTCGCGTTCTCGACAAAAATATTAACATATTTTTTCATATTAAAATATGAATACCTTTCCAGCTAGTAGGTAATAGAATCGAGAAGATTGTTAACTCTTTCGGAAAAAAATAATAATATGTACCTACCGTTAGCTATTCCAGTCTGGTATCTACGTAAAAGTGATATTAACAAGTTGAATGGATTCGGAATGTATTGAAATTCGTTTTTATGTAATGAAAATGTTCCAACTGCAGGCCTTTCATTCTTATATTTAATGTTAGGTGATCCATATTAGACATGTTTTTCGTTTAATCATAAATGTTAGACGCGAATTATCATAAATCTGATAACAGTGCGTTGAAAATAAATAAATCCGTTTTATCAAAAGCCTGATGAATAAAACACACATCAAAACGGTCTGTCATGCACGGATACACACGCCGCAGCTATAGCTACACGCTCGTTTCATGGAGGCCCCCATAAAACTCCGTAATTGACTATTATGGTAGACACTACAAGCTTATCATGCTTTCTCTATCTCCGCTTTGTTTTCTTTATAGAGCCTTTGATTTCTATTCCATTTACTCGTTGATCGAAGTTTTATTTAAAGGAGTCTATCATTCGCTCTAGTCGTCCCTTGTAGCACACACAACATTCACAGAGCGGCGACTGTAAAGGCTTCGAAATGGGCTGGCTGTAAATCTGTTTGATGAGAGGGACAGTTCCGAATGTTAACACGAGAGCCGATTTCCATTTTATTATTCCCGCGTAACGATTCGGATGTGTTTCACACCTGAGCCCATCATTACACGGCGGCAATGTGACTTTGGATGGCCAGACAGATTATTCGCGAACGAGCGGACTTAAACAGTCGACAAACCTTTTATTACACTCGTATGAACACAATCATAATACGTAGGAAAGAAACCTTTCTACTACTACGAAGAATTTCTTTGTGAATAATATTTTTAGGTGTAGGTAGTATTCGATGAAAAGGTCTTAGAAATTGTATTTCTCTAGACCATATATCAAGAAATGATATTACCTACCTCTTTCGAAATCACAGCCACAAATTAAGTACAGCAGTTTTGATATTAAACGATAAACGTATCTCAATCGTGAAAAAAAATCAATTCTTCAAAGGATTATATTTCACCCTTCTCTAGACAGCTCTAGACAGAGCAGTTAATTAATGGGTAAAAGCGTAAATCTGCCTTTGAATTAATAAGCAGACTGCAGTATCGAATGGCAATTATCGAAACGAAGGGTTAAAACTATCCGTTCGTAGACTAATTAAAAGCGAGCGGAAATAACGTTTAAATTCACTGTAATTAAGCGGCGGCAACGTTCGACCGTGTGATATTCATACAAGTGACGGGAATTACACATTTGAGTCAGGGTTACAGGCTTTATCAAAAGGTCACGTACCTACTTAAAAAAACATCTAATAATGTGTCAGGGGTATCCTGATACTGATCAGGTGCTAAAAATTAGCTGTACTAACTTTGAACTTTCATTACTGTTTAATTCTTTTCGTAAGAACATTTCCTATGTAAAAGATAATGGCTAAGAAGCAGTATCATAATAATGATCCTGACAAAAAACTAATCTGTCTGGCCTTTGTATTTGGAAATTGGTAAACATTTATTTAAAAGACGGAGTAAAATTAATTTTCACGTGCTACGCTTTTGGTAAATAAATTTAAAATGAAAACTAATAGCGAAGCTTACTAGACAATAAGTCACATCGTGTTTTAAATTTAATTTTCTCTTGCGGTGGTTACCGTTCTAGATTTATGAACCTAGGGATCGGTTTGTCTATGTATTGCGATAGGTAGATAGGTACTTTACTTCCTCTAAAAACAGATAAGTAAAAACATAATGTGACATTCCTTTTCATTGTGCTACATATTATTATATCATGATTCATAAAGCATTTGATGTGTTCCGAAACTATTTATAGTAACGATAACTATTTATTAGGTTGCGCCTGATTAAATTAATCGCGTGAAAGTTTTACGAACAAGTTTGGGGCAATTTCGGTAAACGCACAACTTTTGCTGTGGGCCGAGGTAGGGCTGTGTCTTTTGTAAATGGCACGGTTATAGGCAAATACTACGATTATTCCATTTTATGTAAAAAAAGGTTGTTAGCAATCTTAAAAGGTGTTTCAGAAATTTTAAACCCTTCAGGGCTTTGGGACAAAGTGAAGCAAATCTAAGTATTTTAGTTTCACATGTCGATACTTAAGTCTTTTTTATTTACTTAGCTAAGTGTATTAAAAAGCCGCTTTCAAGTGAGCGCAGCCTGTAAAGTAAGGGCTTAGGGCACAATAGTCGAAGCCTGCGGGGTCGGCACGTACCAAGCCTCGCAAAAATATCTACTAAGGGCTGATTTTTCAATCGTCAGATATCTTTTAACTGAAGAATAACCTTGTCATTTTGACATATTTCCCATACTAAAACTGTCATGTGCCAAACTTATTCTTCAGTTAAAAGTTATCTGACGATTGAAAAATCAGCCCTAAGATAATAATTTCTTGGAATAGGCCGTCTCCAAACTCAATATTTTTTACAGCGACCGAATGTTCTAGCTGTGTGTGGAGGTCAAAAAGATTTTAAAAATACTTCCTTTTACAAAAAAACTCTGTTTACATTTATTTGCCCGAAATTAATAAACAGTCCCATAATTGTTTTCAAAATCATTTAGACTTAATGAATCCGCAAATTAACGTTGTTACTTAATTAAAAATTTTAGTACTTAGAGAAGGTTTTCTAATTTAAATAAACATACTTAATTGTAAAGTCATCCGCCATTTAAGTTGGCGTCCCCGGGGCCGCGACCGACAGCGGTCTGTCTGTAAACAAATTGTATGTTAATTCTGCGAGCACCAGCCCCTGTAAGTCAGTTAGATAATTGAGAGCGCGGGTTTTTGTCGGCCTCATCGAGACGTCCCGTCACGGAGCCGGAATCTTTTGTCCCGTATAATTATGGCTGAGTTAGCATATCTTGATTGTTTGCTTGTAAACAAACGGAACTCCGATCGAACTTCGCCTTAGCGATTTAAAGCCCCGCTTTCAGTTCTAAATGTTTAACAGTGTAAGGAGCTGGTTTTATGTGTATTTGTGAACACAAAAGCGTTATCTGCGGTGATCGAGCCGCCGATACGTCGCGGCACAAAGCGGTTTGTTATGTTAATCGTCATTCTGTGAGTCGCGACTCAAGTCAACGTTCGGAGACAACGGGCCGGAGTTTCCGCCAACGTTTCAATACAATAGATATTATCACTGAGTCTATTTGAGGCGTTATTATTACATGTCATACAACATATTCTTAATTTGTTGTCAGTGTCTGCGGGGAGACAAACTGCCGTGTAGCCATATACCATGTTTGTTGACGCATGTTATTAAGCGTTAACTATGTTATGGTATCGGAAAATTCAAGTTGAAGGGCAATATTATACCTACAGAAACTAAGTAATTATAGTCGTACCCTTTTACTGGGAAATGTTTTTTTTTTTTTTATCCACAACGAGGAAGCTCTTGGCCTGTATCTCACCTGATGGTAAATGTGATTTCCTGTTTTCTTTGTTCATGATGCGTAGTATGTTTGGATGCGTAATATGTTTTTTGTTTATTTTTTTAAAATTCAGATAAGTCAGGTCATTTATTATTCGTAATGTAAAAAGGTAGATACACCTGATTCTATCAAAACGTACTTATATCGACAATTTAGATAGTCACGCTCTTTAGTTAGTGATAAGAAATGGTGTATGAAGTGAGATTCGCGGTCGCGCGGCGTTTGGTCGATGGCCTGATTTCCTATCATATCTCAACTCTAAGGCTATATGAACGTTGGATTGATGCTCTATCAGAGAGATATATTCAAGGCAACATATGGAGCAAATCCAGAATAAATTATAAATATTTGCGCCTAAAGGTTCACTATTTAAAAACTGTTCGCGATGTGATGGTCCACACGCACAAAGCACAAAACCATTCGAATTTCTTTGTTAATAGTGTTCTATTCTAAAAATACGTTGTAATTTGAATTGGCACTCTAATTTTGTTCGTCGTCGATTTGTAGGGCGTACTTTGATGAGCTCAATCGTGCGTTTTAAGCTTCAGAAAATAAAAAGTCATCTAATTCGATAAGTAGGCTTTCCCAGCTCACACGCCAGTGTGTACGTATTTACGCATCCTTATCTGATTACAAAGGCCTCTTAATGATCGCTTGGCGTGCTCACGATACAATAACATAAGTTACTCTGCTACACTCGCGAGGTGTTCGCTTACGAGCATTTATTTAGTGTATTTCTCACTTGAAAATATCTATTGCCTCAGATGGGGCCTTTCGCACGGCGGGTGACCACTGAGCTTATCTTAAACCACCGTAGTTTTGTAAAGATTTTAATATGCTATCACCCTAAAGCAATCATAACTTATTTTTAAATATACGACTCCTATTGTACCTACCAACTTTCAAACCCATTAGGCAATCTAATAAAACATGGTCACGACTCACGATGAAATTGGAACTGTCAGTACCGGTGTTTTAAAGTCGCAAAACGAAGTGCAAAAGCCAGCGTATTTCAATTTATTTCTCAAAGCGCCCCGATGTTAAAAAGAAAGCTCAGAAAAGTATTAGACGTCATCGTGATCTGGGTCGAACAAACTAACCGGCGGATTTATTTATTTTCTAAAGCACATTCGAGAGTGGAGACGGTTGAAGTCGAGTGGGTTAATCTTATCTAGACCAGTCTGGGCGCTGTAACTGAACAGCAGCTGACTGCTCTTTAGTACTCTTCAGATTGAAATGTTCTATCATATAAGGATTTACTATCTTCGGGGCGCGGTCAGTCGAATAGGAGTAATTGACACTGGCTATCTATAACAACCAATGTATTTTATTTTATCATGACCCTGATAAAATAAAATACATTGAAACTTGTAAGTCTTTGTACTTTTCGATACTCGTAATGGAAAGTTTTGTCGTTTAGAAAAGTATTTCGAATTCTGTATAGTTAAGTGCCTTTAGGGAACTTATTGGCAACCCTTTTAACTGTTTTGGGAATAGACATGGAACTATCTTAGAATGTATTATTCAAATAGACCGCTTATAGAGCACTCAGATGTGATATTAAATGGGACTCATAAATAACGTTGACAGCCTGGCGTGGTGTTTGAGGTGAATATTGCATTTATTGCCCTTTTCGCGGGCGGTGGAGGGGTTTTCAGCTCTCAAGTACGAAATGAAAGGAGCTTAAGTCTGTGAGAGTGCGTTGTGACATGAATGTAACGCGACGGCTCCAGTGAACGTTTGTGCGGGCCGGCGGCGAAGGCTATCGAAACGGAAAGTAATTACCGCTCTCGTGTGCTTTCAGGCGGCGCTTTTACGGTGGAAAGTTTAAAACAAGTGACAACTTTTGTCTGCAGCTTTGGGTGGCAGCAACAAGTGGTAGGCCCTGCTGCATTTCGCATGCTGGTTGGAGATTTGACTTAGCCGCATAGTTTTGTTAAGAATTACAAAAGTTCTTGCCCTTTTGTTTTTTGAAAATTCTCGTCCGTATTCACAAACTATGCTTGCTTAACTGAATCAGCAAATCGAACGCACGGCGTTGAATAGAGCTCTGTGATTAGCTCGTGTGTCACCTTGTGGGCCCACGCGCACCGAGAGACCTCATAGTAATATTTGTGAATAAGTACGGGTGTCTATTTCAATTAAAATTGCGCTTGAATAAGTAATGCTTGACTTAACTTGAACTGATTGATTCCCAAAACTAGATCCGCAACTATTGTTCAGAATACCATCTTGCTCTGAAGAATCTTCTCAAAGAAGTCTTATAACAATAACAAGCGTAACACTCAGATTATTTATACGGATCAGTGGCACGGTAATAATATCATACAGTACTGTAACTTCATATAAACAGACGAAACGAGAACTTTCTTTCGAAATTCAAATCTCGGTATGCGCTCGGTATGCAAAAGTCGGGGGTGTCGCGAATGTGCCGAATGGACGTCGGTGGCCAAGTGTTAAAAATGACAAAACTAATTGAATTTGACTGACCGTCATTTACGGTCAAATTGGTCAAAAACTAGTCAAATTTACATTTTCAGTCAGTTTGATTTGAAATGAAAATTATATTGTATCAAACCAGCTTTTGCCCACGACTTCGCCCGCCCGAAATTAAAGTAACACATCATTATGATTATTAAAGTTTCGAAATTATTTAAGTAGTTTTTATTTACTAAATTAAATCTACTAATCACAAAACGACACACATTTTTAACCTATTCCATTCATAAAGTATTTTGTTTGTCTAACTAAATAAAAAAATACAATCACAAAACTAGATAGAAATTCTAAGTAGGCAGATGTAATTAAACTGGGTACTGTAGGTGGGCAGCCCTACCGCATGTTGTCATACTGTGACGTACCGCGCGACTGTTGACATTTATTTCAAAAATATGGCCGAGTTGGAATACTGTATAGATAGTATTACCGTGACAGTGGTCTTAAATCTACTTTACCCATACAACATTGTATGAACTCTCAAACCGACGCGACCGCGAGATAAAAAGAACCAACTATTGATTACAAGTGGAAGCCCCCAATATTATCTGCCGACACCAACATACAAGTTGTATTGTACAAAGAACAGCTTATTTACTAAAACAACTAAGTTTAGTTTCTAGCACAGTTTTCATCTCGAAAATGTTCATGAAGTCTTTTCTTCAAAATACGTGGAAGTGTTGAACTTGACTTACACTAAGTACTTGAGAGCTTTTAAAAAGTTGGAGCAAAATGAAAAATGGTAGTCGGATTGTTTCAGAAACATAATACTTTACAACAAGGATTATTAACAATCTGCTGATAGTGAAGTATACCAAAACATAATATGAATTCCTGGAATGTCGTGTCGGATTCGAATCTTGTTGTTCTTAAACGACATCATACCTACATCAGTGAGAAACGCGTCCGTTAAATCGACGTCAAAAGAAATTCAGGCCCTACAAATTTATTTTATTTTATTTGATTTTGTTTTATTCAGAAAACAAACAGCTTACAAATATATAAATTGCATAGATACAGTGTAGTTGGTCAAAGTCTATAGTTTTCACCTCTATATAACAAAGGGGTATAAAAATTAACAAATTTTAATTATTATTAATTGACATCAAAATACATGAGACCCTTTACGCTGAAGCGGGGCTTCAGTGACGCATTTAAGTACAGTGAGCCTTCTAAAGTGCTATAAACAGGTGAATAATAACAAAAAATACTCTACTAACAATTTAATGGGACTTACTAACCACACCGGTCGAAATGTTGCTTCTTAAGTAACTCAGAATTAGAGACTAAACAACTTGAGTACATATTAGTTGAACTTGTGTTTAAAGTCAAACGCTCACATTTTTATCGTTTGCTAGTCACGGCGGTAAATTAAATCTATGCGGGTAGCGTACCTTCGTCAATCGAGTGTACCCGGACTCTTTAAATCCGTAAATAATAAATGCCTTGTTACTGATAGTTATGGGTTTCTCTTTCCACAGACAACTCGACTATTTGCAAGTTATGCCTGTTGAGACGTTTCATCTTTTAATTAAAGGAGTTTACACAGCTTACAGCGTAATGAAGCCGAAATTATAAAGTTTTGTAAATCGGTTAAAATTAAGTTCCGGTCATAAGTTATCCCAAACCTAAGTAACCTAGTAAAACATTAATAATCTTCTTGGTGCAAGTAACGTTCCTACATAGGTGACGTAGGACTCGTAGACGACGTAGAACCGTTCCTACATGTAATCCGCAACCAGGACAGTGTAAAAGGACAGTTAAAAGGTTTTTTAGAGGACATTTGGAATGAAAACTTTCGATATTACTTTTTCAAGGCAATTAGCGACCGCCCGGCTTAGGTCGGGTATAAATTAAGCTCTCAAACTTTACGCGTGAATAGTCTTTGTAATATTAGGTACGTCTTGAATGTCTTTAGAAACTTTCCACAGTATCTCAAATTACCTTTATAAATAGTATTCAGTTAACCAATTAAAAAGACTCAAATGCCAAGCCGATTAAATTGTATAGGTGGACGGATCTGCTCACATCCACAAGTATAGGATGAGATATCCCGATTTATTTTACTTTCACGGCCGATGTCCTGGGGCGGCCCGCGTTATCTTTATTGTACAAGGAAATACAGCGGGCCTCGCACATTAAATGTTTATGATCTTCCTTCTTACGAGACGTGTTTTCGAGTTGAGGGTGTGTATACTCACTGTATAGAATATTCAATGAGGATCCTCTGGTAAACACAAACTAAACTTTCGGGTGCAACGTGTCAGAAGTTAGTGTTTAATTTGTTTGATTTGATTAAACGGACGTGCAAGTATTGGAAAAGACCTTTACATTTATTAGTGACCCCACTTCGTGTGCGATATTAACAACATTTTCGAGGTTTTCCACGACTTGTGGAATCCGCTATTGCAGACGAAACGAACTACAATAAAACGACTGAACCTACCAGGGGTCCACTTTCAATAACTATTCCGATGGAACATCAAACAATGAACTACATCCCCGATATGTGATTGTTTTTTTTACGCGTCTGTCCCTTTTATTTGGTTACTGCTAAATGGCCGTTTACAATGTTCTCAGTAATTAAAAGTGTTGTGAAAGATTATATCATCTTGTCATCTTATATTATTTGGAAACAGAATGTAGTCAGTATAATATGTAATAGTAGTACCTACTCGTAGTTGTAGCAGTGGATAATTCGGCTTAGCTAGGATAAACTTATGCTAAACTTGTAAGTGTGGCGAGACCCGACACCCTTCATATTGATGCAATGTAGAACATCTGTGTCCACACTCGCTCATCTGCCGATTTGTTGGACAAAAACGTCAATATTAGTCTTTAGGTAACGTAGAACAGAGCCTTGTACTTTAAAATTTCATTTCGAGGTAGGTATAGTTAAAATTTCAATGTTATGTTATCGTATTATTAAAATGAGTTTCTCTTTTTACGCTAAAAAAACACCGTCTTTTTCGGGCGCCATGGATAAATTGGTTCAAAGACATGATAAGCAGACAGAGGGTAATTAGAAATTCCTAAGGGTGTCTCAGTTTTAATGGAATACTAATAAAAAATAATTTCTTCGTTATAAATTTACTATTAGAGTTTAAAATTAACAACGAATCATTATAAGAGCTAGTCTTGCTTGGTATATGAGTATACCTACCTATTATAATAGTCATAGATGTACTTTTTCCGTTCCAATTTATATTAGGTACCTATTATACCTTTTGCTGCCTACAAAAGTGCTCGGGTGTTAAAATGTTGTGATGTGTTCTGAATGAGACATTAACGAAATAATATGCCAGACTTGATTGTCGTCGAAATGTATTACTATACATACATCTCCAAGGTTCATTCAGTGAAAGGTAACAAAAGAATATAAGATGGATTACACGAAAATTCTGCTTTTCAATACCCTTTTGATATACGGTTTATTTATAGTTATAAGTTATACTTTTGTGATGTTGAAAAGGGTCTTTATTACACACACACACACACACATGCATTCTTTTTTTATTTTTTCAAATTGTGAACCTAACAGGCAAGGATCAATAAACGCCTTACAAGTAAGCAAAAAAACGTTCATTTACTTTGTTAGTTTACGCAAAAGGTCTGAAGCTGAACACACAGACACCTCCATTTCTCGTGCCGTCGTCCTTCAGCGGCGTTATCAACGTGCCATCCCCGGAGGAGGTCAATCCCAAATCTTCGTAAATCTTTGCTTAAGCTTTTCTAATCCGACAGATAAGAATGTCGCTTCACAACATTGAGATATAATGTACTAATATTACTTCAACTGTTAAATTCGCGATTTATCTAAAATTGTCATTAGGCTTTGACTACCTATCTATCAATGTGTCTGTCTGCCGAATTATATGAAAGGTCACAGACAAGAAACCTTTTAACATTTTAATTTCTTTTACGTCTGAGTCCTATTCATGAGTACTCAGAGATTTAATTATTGTGTAGGCAAATCAAATACAACCAATACTTCAAAGTACTTTAAGAGACAGCTTTTTGCAAATTACCGACCTTGATTTATCGTTTTTATTTAATAAATAATATCGATTGCTTTAATACCTAATGATCATTTTATTTTTCCACTTTACTTCAACTTCCAATCATCAATTCGAATATGATCATTTTAGATTTTTCCAATACACAGGCCATATGAACCCAATGAGATTTTGTCGCTTCTCGTATCTGTTACATTTCTTTCGATCTATAATAAGCTCATGAAAGTTTTTCCGATAAGACGTTGATAAGTTTTTTCGCGAGCTCAGACGGCTCAGGCGTTGAAACTGTATTTATAGACGAGATGTCCAATAGCAATTATGTTTAAGTTGGTATGTAAAAAAATATTCTTGTGTTTGACTTTCGCAATATTAGCGGTCTAACCGCAATGTCTACCGTCGTAAAACACACGTGATCGTCGCTCGTCAGCGCTGAGGCGGCGATCCCGCCCGAACAGTAATACGGATTTACTTCCAGCTCTGTTATCCCGTTTTTCGCAAACTCTTGTTTCTTTCACCTCAAAATGCTAAGGTGAAATGTTTGATGCTCGGTTTGTACAGGACCATTTCAAGGGTGGTCCCATTTAAATTTAATAATAGAAAAAACAACCCCCAAGGGTGGAAAATTGGGGATGAACTTTTTTATACGCAATATCTCCGCCGATTATAAATCAATTTGAACGATTATTTTTTTGTTGAATAGGTATTATCAAAAGGGTGGTTTCATGCGAATTTTAAGAAAATATTTCACCCCCAAGGGTGGAAAATTGGGGATGAACTTTTTTATACGCAATATTTTCAATTTTTAGTTTTTTTTGTGTTCACGCATTTGAAGTCGGTTTTATTTTTTTTTAAAGTTAATTATGTATGTTCGTTTTTATTTATCTCTTAATATATACCTGAATTGTACAATTGTTTGTTATCTTAAATAAAATAAAATAAATATCAGATGAACGATTTCAATCTAGTTGAGTCTCTCAGTTGTGTAAGCGAGCGTGTAATCGCGTAGTAAACAGCGCTCATTAATTGCGTCCAATGTAGCGTGCACGCACTGAAGCCCGTGCAATCACATCATGAAATGAGTTGTGTGAATGTGTACCTGCCTGTCGGGAGTAATAACATCGGACGGCCGCTTCCGATCGCTACCAATCGTTAACGTGTACCTACTTATAGAGCCCTTAATATGAATGAAATAAAAGATAATAATTATTAAATTATAATTTTTCTTCTTCAATTTCAATTCAGTGTTGTTGTACTAAAATGCAATTAGGCACATGTTACTTATGATGCTTGTTACTTGTGACAGATACGGCGTCATTTCAAATTAAAGGGCGCACTTATAAATTGCGGACCGCATATAGGCTTGCCAGACGATACCAGTGAAACTTTCTTTTCTTTCGATAAACTCATGTCTTTTTTATACGTACCTACATGTTGTATGTCTACGAGTCTTATTAATCGCTTTGTACATCATTTATATTTACGGTCTGTTCTAATCTAGTTATATTTAGAATAAAATACTGTACAATTCGACATAAGAAGTCTCAAACCTTAGAAAGTTATCTTACGTTACGTATAGCCTGCTGATCTGATAAATGCGATGAGTTGTATTTTTTTGATGGTTTGATGTTTAATCTCGCACTAACTAAACCGATTCAGATATTAAAGTCATTTCAGCCACAATTGAGGAGTTATCATCCCCTTAACGCCAACTTTTCGGCAGAATATGGTCCCCATTTTTACGACACAAAACTTGTTAAAATTATTTATGGAACATTTTGTATTGAAGTAAATTATTAAAGAGCAAACCTCACTCAAATCTTACCCTTCCACTAAACTTCCACATGGAACCCTTCTCAGACTCGCTGGTAATAATGTGTTTCAGTAATTAGCCCCGCTAATATTACAGGCCTCAGGATGTAGCCCCTGTTTCACAAGTGGTTCATGTTACCCTAATGAGTTCATTGCTTACTAATTGGACTAATCTGTACCGCGCACCTCCAATTATGTAACTGTCGGTAATTAATCCACTTGTATTTAAATTGAAATTCATACATAATCATGATATCATTTACTAGATTCAGTTTGTAACTATCTATTGGTATAATCCATAGAGCAGAAAGAAAAACTGAATTCCTTAGGGAAATGTTGAGGAAATACGCGTCGTATTTCCTGTCTTAGAATTTCATATTACATAATTGTTTATTTTTCTTAATTTGTATTTGATATCGGCCCATAGCTTGAGGCCAGTTAGTGTGTTTCGAAGAATTATTTTTGTGCCGCTTTATTTTTTGTACCGAAGGTCACCGTATTTTAGGGGAATATCTCGCATAATTATGCGTGTCGTTATTCGATTCGAGAACATACTCGTACTTATTAATATGTTACCATTGCTTTACCTACTTACAGTGAGCCTACATAGTTTTAAACTTTATCTTAACGCTTATACAAAGCGATGTGTTATACATATTTAAGTAAGAGTCGCTAATGAACTCATTTATACTAATTTGAAACTCGGCAAAGCCCGGTGGGCACGCAAATGGACCGGGCGCGTACGTGCCGCGTCCTGCCGGGTCCTACACGAGCCCATCGTAATTCTGCCAGAATACATTCATCATCACGTAATCTGCCCTAATTTGAGCCTCACCGAGGAGAATATGTTGATTTTGTTTTCGCAGCTTAATTTCGCCTAATTGATCTGTAGAAATTACTCCGTTTATGAGTTTGAATAACTTTGAAACGTCCTTTTCATTTTAAACTCGCAGAAGTTCCAACCCGTGAAATATTTAGTTCATAACAATCTACGAATTCATTTTTCGCTCAGGTATTTTACTAACTTAATCATGACTAGGTACATAATTTTCAATATTTTTTTTTATTTTTTTTTATGTCTGGAGTCTCGCAGCAATAAAAAGTTATGGGCGTTTTATGTACTAATTCAGAACTTAACGGACACAATCTTTAACGGACCAAACTTGTGATAGGGTTATAGTGTAATTTTAACTAAAGAAATATATTTTCTGTGTACGATATTAACGAGGGTAAAAGTAGATTGATATTTGTTCAGAAGTACGTAATAAAAATCCTCGAAATATAGCGCATTAATTTAAAAGGAATCAAATTTCGTGTGAAAGAAAAGAATACTTTCTTCTCGGTCGTAGTCTTTGTGACCGAGCAATCTGTATTTATCTGTGTCGACTAAACAAAAGGTCATTTTGTCTGGTTCAAGGCCGTGGGCGTCCTCTGAACATTTTTACGGCCGCGTTTGGACGTTTCGTGCATTATATTCGTCTACTTTAAAAATAAGGAGACAGCATGTGTATCTCAATAACACTCACTAACAAAAAAAAAACATCTCTAATTTCCCTTGAAACTTGAGCTACTTTTAGACACTGATTTCCCGAAACCTTTTTCTTACGAATTCGCTTTGTGTGAATGTTTCCACAAAGTTTTTCGCTTATCTACGTTTCTCAGAACGTCAAACTTGCATAGAAGTTAAACGGTAGTTTTCTAACAACAATCTTACTTCTTACATAATTTTTTTCTCGTTATACAAAGACTACAAGGCTTCAAATTTTGTGATACTCTGAATTGAGTAAAAGTGTTATTTATCATCAAATTTCTTGTTTGCCGCGAATCGTCCGCAAGACGAAAGATCTTTCAGCTCGCTCACTTGAAATTCATGGGCTACATCCGAATAACGTTCTGCACGTGAAACATTTTATCATAAAATGTCGCTTATACCTTTTTTGCGGCTTAAATCACATCAATTTTTCAACCTTTCCATTAAAATAAAAAGAAATATTTTAAAAATTGAAGCTGTTTTATCTGCCGCTGACAAATAATTAATTTGTTCAATTTTATAGGCATTTTAATTAGACTGCCTAATATTTAACATTAAATTATAACGAGCTATATCATTAAAAATCATAACGAGCGTATTCCTGGAATTTATGTTTTTAACTAGATAAGATATAGTATTTTGGAGTCCTTTCAATGTTCAGTAAAATAAGTATTCTGATATAAAGTGTACAGCTTTTTGGTGTCATAAGAAAAAAAATGGTGTCCAACTGTTGTAAGGAGAATCCTCCGAAAACCGTAAGTTATCGCGATGTGGCCGACGCTGCTTTAATTATACAGCGACCCGCGCTATTTCCGACCAATCTTTACGATTTTTTCTGTTAATAATGCCCCATATATTTTATGACTAAGAACGGATATTAAGATAGATTTAATAAAACGTTCGAATTATTTGGAAGTCTATTCGTGGCGAAGTAACGACTCGGTAATAAAGTTTTAAGTAAAAACTTCAAAATACACATGTTAAACCAAGAAGCATATTCTCTAAAATATATTGAAGCGGCACCACGGCAGCTCCTCGGTAGTTGCAGCATCAGTTCGCCAGCATAAGCAGTTTCAGCTCAACTCCGACGTTTTTCAGATGGCATACATTTAATAAATAAAAAGTAAGATAATGGGCAACTAAATTGCGTGCTTTGAAATTTTATGACATAAAATGTGTGAATTGGAAAAATAATAAAGAAATGTGGTTGAATATATTACTTTATTTGATATAAGCAAAACAAAATAAAATAAACAAAAAGGTATAAAATAACAAAAAGACAGTCACGGGAATAAAAATAATAGTAAAAATGCCGTCGCTCTGCAAGGCAACACAGAAAAAATGATGGATTCGGCTCCAGGCAAAGATCTCGCTCAGCACCGGCTGCACCTAGGGCAGGGAGGGCAGGAGTCGGGTCAGGACTTACCATGTGCAGCGCGTACGCCAGGATGCGCATCGTGTAGGCGGGCAGGTTCAGCACCACGAAGACGGACGACACGATCAGCAGCATGCGGGTGATGCGGTTCTGCGAGCGCGGGCAGCCCACCACGCGCGCCACGCGCCGGCCCGCCGGCCGCTCCGCCTTCACCAGCTGCGTGCGCGCGCGCTCCAGCCGCCACACGCCCGCCATGATCCACGAGTTCAGCACCACGATCACCAGCAGCGGCAGCGTGAACGAGACGCCCGTGTCGATGATGTTGAACCGCGCCGCGTGCTCCAGGTAGTTGTAGTCGATGTTGCAGTCGTTGGTCGTGGGCGTCGCGAAGCGCAGCACGGGCAGGTTGATGAGCAGCGAGGCCAGCACGATGGACGCGATGACGTGCCGCGCGCGCGCCACCGTGCACACGGCGTTCCTGCGCAGCGGGTACAGCACGGCCACGAACCGCTCCACCGTGAACGCCACCACCAGCCACGCGCTCAAGCAGCTCGTCACGTACGAGGTGTATACGAAAACTTGACAGAAGCCCGGTTCGTGGAAAACCCCCGTTATACCCAACGCGTTCAACCACGGGGGCAGAAGCTGAACTAGAAATACGGAATCTGAGATCGCCAACGCGGACAAGTACTGGCTGGTCGATTGCAGTCGGAGCTTGCTGGTGAAAAAGACGGAAACGCACATTCCATTTCCCAGAAGTCCGAGAAGGACTAACATGGGAGTGTAGTAGATGTTCAGCGAGCTCGCCACTTGATCCGCGACATAATCGACGAGCGTGAGGTTCGGGTACGTGAAGTTATCGAGCACGAAAGTTTCGTACAGACTGTAGTTAGAGTAGTTGCCCGTTATGAGGTCGGCCATCTCGCGGCGCCCGACCGCCGCCGCGGCGCTCGCCCTCCGACTGTGCCGGGGAGCCGCGCGCCGAGCTTTTATAGCGACGCCGACCCAGGTGACCACTGTAGCGACGCGCTCCGCCCCCACGTTCAACAAGTAAACGCACTCACACACCACCCCGTTGCACTCCCGCTCTGATTTACTGGATCCCCGGGGAAGAGCTCGACGGATGCAAGTATGTGTGCACTGTGCAAGTGTGCACGCGGCGGGGGGCGGCGCGCGTGTGTGTGTCGCAGCGGCGCGCGGCGTAGCCCCCCTCTACGAGGAACTACGTCGTAGCATGCTACGAATTATGGCGCAGCTATGTATGCTACGAATTTTCGTAGAGATCGCAGATTGATATCATTTTAACTTAATTTCGAATTCGACAATGAATGCTTCAATTGAAGCAATATAAGAAATAATGTGATCGAAGGTTGTCCGTCTCGATTCGTCTCTATTAGCGTCGTGTGCCGGTCGGATCCGTCCGGGTGCCGTCGTCGTCGCGTCTGCCATTCACTGTCGGCAAATATTTCCATGAACATTTTCTTTTTGCTTTGTACTCGCGTATGCAAAGAGGTGATAAATCTACAAGATTATACTCGCGTGTGTTTGCGGCCGTGCTCGCGGTTCTGACAGTTATAATAATTGGTTTGGAATACTTGATCGTCTTTTTGGATTAGGACATGAACTTAACACTACACTACATATTACACTTTTTACGAAACCTTTGATCGCTATAATATACTTTTTATTCGTGAAACAAATGTACCGAATAACAAGAAGCGTTTTATAGGTAATATTGGTAAATCAAACGTTTTCGTGCGTTTTTTTCCAGCTATGTATGTATTTTAAAATAATAAAAAAAAAACTTAGTTAATCACGTCAATTTCGGCAATGTATTGTTGTAGGTAATTAATAAAGTCGTCAACAATGCAGATCTATTATATCTACATATATTGTATGTCGTTACAATCCGTGTGCAAATAACTCTAAAGCTCTTTAAGAGCTTTTTAAATATCGTAGAGTTGTAACTTTTGTGTTACACGTGATTGTCAGGTGGCGAGTTACAGAACAAAGATTCTATCAATATTTGAACACGAATTCTTTTAGAAGTGCTTTCTTAAATAAGTAAAATCATTTTTCTTTTTTCTTTGCTTTCTTAATATATAGGCCAGTAGAATTAAACACAAAAATTGATTAAATCGGAAATTGTTAAAATAACATGCAATGCGTTGAATGTTCTGTATGTGATTTAATTTATGAGAACTACGCAGACTATGAAAAAGTTTTGTACAAAATGTAACGGAAGACATAAACAACCCATTACAATAGACCCGGAGACATTATAGCGCGGACAAGTTTAGCCTTGGCCAAGTAGACTGCGTCAGGACTCTGCTGCGGCGTGTAGAAAGGTTTAGGGTCTAAAAGGCTTACCATCATAACTATTTAATTAAAATGTATAAATATAATTAACAAACGTTCGCTATGTCGATAAGCTATGGAGTCTTGATAGAATAACAATCCCCACTAAAGCTCCATAATTGGCTTGGGTACCAGGCATTATTGTAGAAGGTTTCTTATCGTCATTAATTTTCTACCAACTCTTACAATTTCCGCGTCTTATTATTTCTTTCGATAAGCACTAAGCTCCGATGGAAAAGGGTTAATAGGGTATCAATAATTTTAATGTACAGTCATGGAATGAAAAGGTTCGTCAGTTTTCAAATTGATTCCTTCAACGAATCGCGAACACATATTACCTTTGGAAACTATGTTACAGAATAATCTCGAGTTAGAGAAAATAATCTTTAACTGTTCGTCAGTAAAGTTCAAAATTATTCAGATCAAAGTTGTTTGACGATTTATCTTGTCAAGAAGATTATTATGATTGATAAACTAAAACCTTCTTGTTGGTTCAACCTGCCATTATTATTTCTATTAAATAAAAAAAAACGATTGTCAATTGGTCAATGTCATCATTGCATTGCACTGATGGGATAGAAAAATAAACAAGCAAAACCTTATTCGTTAGCAAACGTCATATTTATTTAAATGTTAGCAGCACTGTTTCTTGCCCTGTTATGTTGGCAGGTTTGACTCTCACAGTACCTAGTGCAAGCGAAAACCGACACTAAGGTGACGAACCTTTTCATTCCGCGACTGTACATCTAAGTATCTCGTTATTGTCAATTCGTAAAAAAATCTCTTATTAATTCTTGAGCTGGTAAAATTCGTTTCGAAACTCATTATAATTTCTGCAAGTAACATTTTATGGCGACTTGTCATACAAAAGTTGGATTGCAAGAATCATATAGCTGTCCTAATTAAATAAATAATGTAATTATTTTTCTACTTTTTAGTGTAATTTTTTTGAGTCAGTTTAATTTTTATAATACATAATAGTTCTGGTGATGATTAACTACAGATAAATCTGATCTGGTCATTTTAGTGTACCTACTCTCATTTTGCTGTATTGTTTTATGAAAAACATGTTCTACAACGATATACGAGTTGTGTTCAGAAAATATCAGGAATTTTGAAATTATGTGATTTTGAGTCTGATTTATTTTTATACATAATGAATTATGATAAAATTTTCAACTCTTTTCGTTGTTTACTTTTTCTGTGAAGAATTTGAATTAGGTTTTGCTTATAAAATGAAATGAAAAATGTTTGAAATGTTAACAATAGCTTTTGGCGAGTCTGCTATGAGTGAAACAAGGGTTTACGAGTGGTAAAATTGTATCTAAGAAGACCATGAAGGCGTAGAAGGTGACAATGAAACGCGCGTCGCCGAAAGATGTAAAGGCTATTTCAAAGATTTGAGAAGTATTTTGAGAATTAGAAGAAGCGCTAGCACACGTGCATAATGTATAATAGGGACTACATATTTTAAATGCGACAATATTAATTTAGATGAATAAATAAATACTTTTTTGTAAAAACGAAAATTCCCGTTATTTTTTTAACAGACAGATGTGTAACATGAATATTTTGAAGTACTTACATCTTCTATAAATGATTTGTACAAATTCTTTTTCCCTGAAATAAACCTGAATTTTCTGTGGTCCGGATAATTTTGACGAGTTTTAAATTAATATTTTCAAGACTACTTAGTATTGTAGTTCTACCTTTTCATCTCTTTTAATCATCAAAGCGTTCAGAACCCGGTGATTTGCAGATTCTGGGTTATATTAATTTTACCAGGATATTTAGCATTCGAGGAAAAAACAATTGAGAAATTAAAATTTGAATTTTCTCGGATTTGCGGAGGTTCCATGAGTGCTTTGCCTTTTAACGGAAGCCATTTAATTTTGAGATAAATTGAGATTACCTCAAAGAAAAGAAATAATCACTCTCCGATGTTACGGCTCGTGGTATGTTTGCTACTTTGGCGGCGCGATATATGCTTTGTGATATTAAACAACAATATCAACGATGCGAGTCAGCATGCGTAACGCATATTCTCGGCAAGCATGTGTGTATAAATGGGAGACGTTGCCTCGGTTTGCGCCGCGCCTTACGAAGCTTCGAAGTTTCCTTTAAGTAATTACGCAACTTAGATAATTAATATTAACGGCACTATCTGCGCTTGTGCTCTTTTAATAACTTCCTCGTAGACAACTTCGCCTGTAAAACCTTTGGGAAGTGTTTATTGGAAATCTTTGGTGTTGTTCATAATTTGTTCTTTTTCAGGGCCGATGCTCGTTGCTTCGTGTAAATCATTACAAGAAGAAAATATAAATTTGTTGAATATAAGCTTATGACTTATTTCTACCTAAACCATCCCAGAAATATTCGCTCCACTTTACCAGTAGTAAATTAGTAAACCTCCGTATTAACTAATTGAAAATGAACCGAAGCAAGTACGATAACATTGTCATTCAGAATGAAATCAGTAAGCAGAATCAGAATAGATTAATACCAAACGTGGCTGTTGGAAGTGTTTTACTCAAGACAACAAAAGTTACTAATGATATAGCAATTCCTCTAAGCTTGAAGCAATGTCAGTTATTTTTCACACTGTTCACACTTGGACGATAACAGCGTCTTGAGAAAAATTCTCGTCATATACTTTCTTGAAAAGGATATGAATCCAGTCAAGGGTGAATTCCTCGCGCTATAGTGTAAACTTAGAGATCGCAAGAAGGGAGGGCACGTTTGTGTTGAAAAGAATAAAATCTTTAATCCTATTACTTCCTGTAAAATGGAAAGACATATTGTTAAGATTGTTTTTCTTTGTTTGCACAAATAAAGGAAAATACTCTTAGCCGCATATAAGGCGGATTTTACTGATATTTAATGTTAGAAAGCCGACTTTATTTGAGACCGTAGAAATTATTCACGGGTTTTAGTCTGCGGGCTGCCGTCCGTCAGCCAGAGTTGATGTGAGATACGCTAGTGTTAATTAGTCAAAGAATTTAGCATTTAAATTACAATTCGACCTGTTCATTGGTTTTAGATGGCAATCAATTTACAAAATGATTGTGACCAATAGATAAATTCCGACAAACTATATGGATAATTGATTTTTAGGTTACATTATAATTTTCTTAGAGATTCTTGAAGAATATCAGCTATAAATAATAGGTATATCCGCCTAAAATAAAGGCATAAACAGTTAGATGTAAACGTTAGTTGACCTTCATCTTTGAGAAGTGTATTGGCGCGGAGTATAAGCGGGGAAATCTCACGAAGTGATTACTTTCAAACTTGGCGGTGCATCTGGACCAACCTGATGGTCCTATCGGTAGGCCAACTCTCACCATTAGTTGGAGGCGTCAAAAATGTTTCGCTTCTAAAAATGAGCAAAGTTAGCGGCGCATCAGTTAGCTGAGCTCGTGTAACGTCCGCCGTCGGCTCTTCGGCACCTGTCACGAGTCCCGCGTGTAAATCAGAATAACTGGCAGTGCTTATTTTTTAAGGGCTGTCGTTTTACGGATTATTTTAGGTTTGCTGACATTATGGAGGAATGTAGTTGGTTGCTTGTGTATATCGAGTGGTCTGTCGGAGTAGCTCACTTCTTCTTTTCGTGTCGACAACAAACCTACACAGTGTCAGCCCAAAACTCCGCCACAAGAGTGGCGTTGTCAGTAGCACTCAACTAAGAGCATTAGAATTAGAACTTGGACTTAGATTTTTAGGATTAATAATATTAATAATTAAGGATACTTTATTGAAGCTGGCATATGCCAAAGATTGCAGGTGCTTTTGATTGTTTATTAGCGAAACTCAAGGCTATTAACTTAAAAGATTCCATCTTAAATATGTAAATAACGTATAAAGATTCCACTTGCTTACTGTAAGGCGGTGTGATATCGGAGATAATTAACTCATTACATTGATGGTGCGTGTTCTCATACGTCAAATCCTAAGCCATCGCTTAGGCTTTACGAAACACAGTAGATAAGCTAATCTCTACGAACGATATCTGGGGGCACGGCAGTGCCCCCACCAAGTCGAGCAAAAAAGCGGCACGGCCGTACCATCCTTTTCTCGAAGCAATTCAGGCCATTTTCGACCGCCTGTAACTTCGTTGTGGATAAAACTAGAAGGCTGAATTTTCATTAGCTATGCAGGCATTGTAAAGACACGGTATATTTAAAATTTCATTCAATTTGAACCAGTAGTTTAAGAATTATAACGGGTCAAAGTTACTTAATTTTGTCACTCACTGACTCACTGACTCACTGACTGACTCACCGATCATCAAAATTCTAAGGCACTTCTGGCAGACCTAGAAGCTTCAAATTTGGAATATAAGTAGTGTTTGGTGTATGAATCAAGGAAAAACTAAAATATTTGGGGGCACGGTAGTGCAACCGCCAAGTCGAGTAAAATTTTTCAATTTCGGTCCAGTTTTCTAGATACATAACTGCTGTCTACAAAATACAAAAAGAAATGAGATCCCATCAAAAACAATACTTGTCAAAAAAACCAAGTCTCGCAACTCAGTTGTTCTACGGTAAAAAGTTGTGAGATCCATGTAATACCAAGTCCAGGCCAGGAAATCTTTAACGTTTTACATAAATATATTGACTTGGCCATCGCATGAAAACACGTGTAAATTAAATTATTTAGTGCGATGGCCAAGTCAATAATTTATGTAAAACGTTAAAGATTTCCTGGCCTGGACTTGGTATTACATGGATCTCACAACTTTTTACCGTAGAACAACTGAGTTGCGAGACTTGGTTTTTTTGACAAGTATTGTTTTTGATGGGATTGGTTTTTGTAATTGTGTCTTAACGTATCCAATGTTAGAGGATAAAGCTAAAATATTGGGGAAGCCACTCGTACTAATTGATTAGATATTCTGTACTTTGCCTATTGATGTAAAATAATACGAAGCCATGTGATTGATTTGCGAAAAATAAGCGGAAAATAAATTCTAACGTAATTATTTTGATCATTTAAGCTTTTTCAATTTGTGTAAATCGTCAGGCAATTACAATAAAATCTTACATTATAGAATTAAGAAAGACTAGCTCTCGAACCACAAAGAAGGGATTTAATTATAAATGTATGCTGTTATAACGTGCATCAGAAGGTGGTTACTATGTTAAGCAATCGATCCGACTGAGCCATGTCTACCTATGGAGACTTAAGTAATAGGTAATAGGCAGTCCAGCATCAATGATGTGACTTCAGTTGTTACAGTCACACAGGAATACACTTTGAAGGTTATAGAAAACATTTCTTACATTAAACACCTCTTACATGAAACGTATTACGTGTGTAAACTATCCTTTTTTAATAATATATTCAAATTGAAATGGCACCAAAAGCTTTCGACGAAGTGTTAATGTTTTTTTTTTACAAAAATACGGATTAAATTAATAATCCAGCCAGCGGTGGGGTGGCGAGAGAAAGCCGTATGCAAATATCAAAATGTTATATTTAAAGTGGTGTTTCATTTATTAATCCCATGTATCACGGAGAGATTACTTAGCGTGTAGCGCGGGTTATGTCGACTTGTGTGTGACCTTTCTGTGAAGTTTACAACACATTAATAAATAAAAAACAAAGCAAATGCACGTCCATTTTAATACCCTTCCCGCACATTCAGCGCATCTGCTCTCAATATCACTGAAAGCCTTTGACTGTCGCAAATTAGCATCGCATGTAAGGATTTGAATCTGTCAATAAACTTCAAAGTGCGCTTAGTACTACCTAAAAGCCTTACTGGTGTATCAGAAGTCAGCGAATTGCGAGCCAGCCCAGACGTACCTTTGAGTCGTTGCAATCAGCTAAAACCCCACATACGAACTATTTAATATGCTGTCCTTTAATCTCAGGCCACTTAATCAAATAGTTACACCCCTCGCCGTGCCTCGTAACAGATGTCTCTTCGGGAATAGTCGCTATAGTCTCTATAAGTGAATATGAATAATTCTGCATGGAAAGTATTCGCCAACCTCCGTCCGGTTCGGTAGTTCGATTAAGTAATAAGTGTCACACACAAGAGCTGGTGGCCGTCTGTATAGTTCGTTAAGGGACGCTTCTGAATTCAATCTTTCAGATAGTTTACAGCATTTAAATACGAACATTCATATAAACCTAACAACTTATTGCTCAGAAATTTTACGGTTCTTGGACACAAACGCGTAGCTTCTAGCTCAGTAGACAAGAAATCTATGCGTGTAGGAATAAAAAGTAGTTTACTTAAATACTCCTACATTGGTTAAAAATAAGGATAAATAGATGTCAGTGTGAGTTGAAAATTGCTGAGCGCAATTTTGTTTAATTTATATTGTTGGTAGCATTAATGTAATATCTGGGGGTTTTAATACTATTAGTAATGTAGAGCCTTAACTGTGGCTTGAACCTAATTTTGGGCGTTTTTTAACTAGACAAACGATTCTCTCGCTTACGAAGTAAGGGCCACAGCTGCGATAAACAAATTAATCACCCATCGGACCAATCACTTAGCGAGATTCAAATCAAACCTAGAGCAGCTTGTCCTAAGTGTAACATGTCGGTAAGAGTTCTACGTAAAAGATAATGTAGGTGACGCATCCAAGCGTCCGAAGTTATATGAACCCAATTAATTATTTCCATAATCTTTTTTTTATCGCTTCGGCCAAAACGCCTGAGCTTTCTGAAAGGTTATAACATAAAGTCACCTCTTGTTCTAGTTTAGTGAAACAAAGTTTAAACCTGCATAAAATATGTGGCTTTGAGAAAAGTTGGCACATACTCGAATACGTACTCGCACTACTGCAATAAAGGTCAAGTAAATAACATCGGCAACGCAACAAATCGAAATCAATAATTCCTTTCGAGCGATGGTTGAGCACACGGGCGGGTTGCTATCAACACTTAATTACCTCCGTACAGTTTCCGGCCGAGTGGGCGCCCTAGCGTCCCAGATCTAGCTATCTGTTGGTTTACTCGCGATACGAAAGGAAGATTCATTTATTGACGATATCATACTCAAAGTCAAAGCTGATACATGCATAGACACGGCACACAGGTGCCCAGGCTAAGTCTCAAAAGTTAATTTAATTGCCGATCGATAAAATCGTAATTATCTGAAAGTTCGCTTTGCAATTAAGAAGATAGCTCGTATTTTCGTTTCGCTAGAGAACACAAGTAGGTACCTCAATGTCAGTCATACTGGCTTATAGAGATGTTTAGGCGTTGATATTATAATCTTTTTCTACTCTATTTAAGCGTCTTAGGACTGCGAGCTTTGCATTTAGCCTTTGTCTAGCGAGGTTCAAGATCCAGTACTAGGAACAATCACGCTATGAATGTAACGTTATAATAATTACTTAGCTTTTATTATCCTTATGCTAGTTTCTGAAGCTATACGAGAAATGTTAAAAGTGCCAAAAATACAAAATTCAATATCTTCGCCTAGATAATATGCCTTCAAGGATCCGTTTGATAGTTCAGCAGGTGCCAGGTAACCAATGCCAAAGTGCAGCGCTTTAAGGCACGGCCCTTGGGAGCGGGCTCCCTCGTGCAAGCCCGGGGAGCACTTGCGATAGTGACTGACAAAGACGAACTTTGATAAATTCCGCGACGAATGCTCTCGCTTTTAAATTGCGTTTGCAGTCAAAGAGGCTTTGGCGGTGACCTTGAAGAACACTTGAAGCTTTATATCGGTGCATTACATTCTTATTAAATATTGCCTATTTCATATCCATTTTCTTAAAGGAAGGTACCGTTCCGTGGCTTACCCACTAAACTGTTGTAATGTTCTGTTCATTTCCATAAATCAGCTAGTAGTACAAAGAGGCAAAGCATGTTTGTAAGATGGGGATAGCGGTGCGGGTTGCACAATAACTAAATGTCGATGTATAACTTTACTGCATATCTGAATTGTACAATTGTTTGTTATCTATATATATAAAAGAAAGTCGTATTAGTTACTTCGCTTATAACTCAAGAACGGCTGAACCGATTTAGCTAAAAAATTGTCAGGGAGGTAGTTTAGAGCCAGGAGAAGGACATAGGATACTTTTTATCCCGTTCGAAATTAAAAAAAAGTCTGCTTATTTATAGTCCAGTCAATGAATGCCTTAACGACGGTGTAGAGAGAAATCCGTGGAACACAATTTCTGACCTCGGGACTTTATTTAGCCTAGTTAGGTGGTGAACATAGCAAAAGTCCCCGCCCTTAGCCCTTGAGCCGGCAGGGAGAGGGGGGTTTAAAGGTACCACTTTTCGGTTTTTCGCTTAATCCTCGGAAACTATGCGTCCTAGTGACATGACTACTATGAACCAAAAAAAGCCTATTCAATTTGCTACAGGTGAGACCGTCAAGTTTTTCTATATCTTGTATAGTTTTTGCGGCATCTGCTCTAGAAGGTCTGTAAAATTGGAAATTTTATTGTTGTCTTACATGTTCCTTTCAGGAGAAAATCGACTAAATCAACATTGAGCAAACACTATAGACATGCGGGAGCATGTTAAGCCTAGTTCCATGGAGGGGACTGCACCGTGCGTATATTTAGACGAACCAATTAGAGCCACTTTTGACTCCTCATCATTCAAAAACTACTGTGCATTAACACTTCAAATTTGGCTCATGTATTGAGACTTGCAAGATGTACATCAGCTTCAAATTTCATAAATATACCTCAAACGGTTATTTAGGTATTGACGTTCAAAAATCGATATTTAGAGCACTACTATCTATCTATCACATGTGAAATGTTAAAATTTACTGGTTTTTTATTTGTTCCTTTGTATTTACATAACTACCTTTCTGGATGCCAAATTTGAACCTTCGAGGTCATCTGGAAGTGGTTAGAATTTGGTCTATAGGTCAGACATGTAGATTTTTGGACGTCAATATCTAAAGAACCGTTTGAGGCATATTTATGAAATTTGAAACTGATGTATATCTTGTAAGTCTCAACACATGAGCCAAATTTGAAGTGTTAATGCACAGTAGTTTTTGAGTGATGAGGATTCAAAAGTGGCTCAAAGTGATTCGTCTAAATATACGCACGGTGTAGTCCCCTCGCTGGAACTAGGCTTAACATGCTCCCGCATGTCTAGAATGATTGCTCAATGTTGATTTAGTCCATTTTCTCCTGATGGGAACATGGAAGACAAAAATAAAATTTCCAATATTACAGACCTTCTAGAGCAGATGCCGCGAAAACTATACAATTTATAGAAAAACTTGTCCATCTCATCTGTAGCAAATTGAATAAGCTTTTTTTGGTTCGTAGTAGTCTAGGACGCATAGTTTCCGAGGATTAAGCGAAAAACCGAAAAGTGACACCTTTAAACCCCCCTCTCCCCGCCGGCTCAAGGGCTAAGGGCGGGGACTTTTGCTATGTTCACCTCCTAACTAGTCTAAATAAAGTCCTGATGTCAGAAATTGTGTTCTACAGTTTTCCATCTATAATGCTTTATTGACTGGACTATATTGCCATTAAGGCGGAACAAAGTTCGCCGGGTCAGCTAGTCCTAAATAAAATAAAATAAACTCTTGAATACTTTCTTAGTCCATCGCATTTTTATGTTTAGGTAGGCATACTCGTAGGTACGAGTATTACGCCAAAAACAAAAGTTCAAATAGCTGGTGAAACCGTCAATACTAAATATCATTCATCAATTATTTCACCGACGCGAGCAAAATGTAGAAATTTTATTTCGCTACAGATCCCCGCTAATCCTAAACGAAAGGATAATCTGCTTTTTATTATATTGCTTTCGTGTTCGAGTATCACGTTGTGTCGCGGGCTTTTCATTTCTCGCAAAAATATGAGTTTCTGCTGCTTATACGTATACCTACTAATTAGTTTACCATTTCTTGCTCCATGCAGACGCGTGAATCGATAATATTCTAGCTCTCATCGCTGCTTGAAAGCACTCATGGCGCAGTATTATGTTACGACCATTAATGGCCGAAAAATCACACTCATAAACAAGCTCGACCCCTCGCTAGTCTCACAAACACACGGCCGAATGAACACCAAACATCAGTAGAAGGGGTCTGGTCTCCCCACACTATTGGCGAAAAATATTAAAATTTCGTCCCTTAGGTTTCGCGTGTACTTACTTTACCAATACGCGCACTAATTGGTTTCGAAGCCCTGAATGTATGGTTTCCCTCGGCCATGGCGTTAAGGTCTACATTGGTAGATAAAGTTCAGTCGGATCGTTTTGGTTTGTTCACATGAGCTTCAACATTGTTTACACAACGCATTTCCTGAAAACTTCCGCGATGAAAACAATATTATTTTAATATCCATAATAATATATCATTTCAATTTACAAACAGAAATATGTTCCCTCTCGTTCCCACTGACACTTTTGATTAAATGGCCGGCAATGAAACACAGCCAGGGCACACGAGTCTTGGAAAGTGTATCCGATATTGTAACCGCAACGAAGAAGCAGGAATATTATAACCAGTGATCAGTGATTGATCTCCTTAAACTTTGACACATGACCATGACGAAAAACATAGTCTTAGCGCAATCAAAATGGTGTATTCTATAGTAAAATCGTATAAAAGTGCTTGTGTAAGTATCAGCATTAATATTGGAACTTACTGATAAAAACCGCAAATATTTTTTATAAAACTTCACGCACCGGGTTGTATTAAATACATGTATTAGTGCTTAAATTCTGGGAGCTTATTGAAATGCGTTAATGGTGTTCTTATTTTGCTAATTATGTTTTTAGTCAGTGCTCACTAGACCGTGAAGTGGTTTATATTTACAAAATAGCTTTTGCCGTGGCTTCATCCGCGTGAATTAGGGGATACATTTTGGAAAATCCTTTCATAGTACACCCTACCTAGGTACTTGCCCTGAGTCTCTGGGGTCCAGATGTAGGGGCTTAAGCTGTGCGTTGATATCAGTCAGTCGGTCAAAAAGAAATTTCTATTTTCCACGCAATGATTATGTTTTTTCTCATGATAAGAACCTTCCTTGAAAACCGTTCTCAAGTTTTGCGCTTAACAACACAATCTGCGGTGAACATTATTTAACATCAGCCGTCAAAGTTTTAATGCTACTTAAAGAACCTGCAATGTTGCTACATTTTCATAGAAAAACAAGATTTAGAATAGGTACAAGATGTAAAAGCAGCAGAGTGTTAAAATAAGAAAATGTTAGGTATTTACTGCCTTACGTTTCCACGAACCGCTACCACTTTTGTGTGAGATGGAAGAAAGTGCCTGCAAATGGCACTCTAAAGTATTAGAAAGCTGTTTCGTCGTTGAAAAGACGGATAGCTGTGTTTTTTCGGTTGTACCTACACTTATGATTGTCTGTTTGGATATATTCCTGTAGTCTAAATGGCTTACCTAGTATAATGTTTGTGCGATGTTTAATTAGACTTGACTTCATCTCGGGGGATTTCGGGTCTCTAAGCTGCCTCGAAGGGTACAAGCAAGAATATTCGTAGAAGAATGATACAATATTAATAGGTTTCATTATACCTACACCTACAACTCGGAGTATCAGAAAAAATAAAATAATATCATTCATTAAATATGAAATAATTTATGTATGAGTATAAGTTACCTCTAATAAAGTATGGCGACAAATTGCTCTGTCGTACTAAACACACATTTAAGTAGTTGTGACTTGTGAGCAAGTACGAACTCTTATAAGTATGATGTTCCTAAGTAACATGCAAAGTTGAATTTGTTTTATATCGTGCTTGGAGTTACTTTTGCTGAACTCATAAGGCTATTTACTTGGCTTGATAGCAAAGTTCGTTAACTACAATCGATTTATTACGATTAGAGTAATATAAGATAAATGCCGATGAAAATAGTTCGTGTGTAATAAGCTGCACCAGGGCTTAAAACCAGTGCAATATGAGCCACGTTACTTGAAATTGTGTTGATAACAAAATGGAGGCCTTGAATGGAATCCCCTGAAACCAAACAAAGGTACGTGAAACTAAAAATAACGAACTTGCCGCAGCTCTGTGATCAAAAGGGGGCGTTTAAAATAGGTTTGACATAAAAGTCATGTACGACAGGGGGCGGACGCGAGGCAATTAAACAAAACCACCGGCGCTGGCGACGGGTGAACAAAGCAAGTGGCGCAGATTTTGTTTGCGGACACAGTGGCTAATAAAAAGATGAGAAAAAAAAACTGTAACCCGACTATGGAAAAAATCGACGCGTTCGGAATTGATGATTGTGCGTTCAATTTAAAATGTTACCTATGTTACTCGGGTCATAACAACAAATCGATTGACACCTTACTGATTAAATTAGGATGAATAGTTGAGGCGCTATGGAGGAAAAAACTTGATGTTTTTCCTCAAAACTTCAATTACAAAGTCCACAAACCATCAGAAGTATGTTGTGAGCCTCGAAAACATAAATTGTTTGACTCCTTGTACAAGATGATCGTCTGACTTGACGGGAAGTTCCAAGCTTTGATTATAAAGATGATGCCTTTACTTGAAGGAGCGCATTGATATCACACTATTATGTTATTTAATGTGCAGTTGGACGGCGCTTCTCGCGCGCCGAGTGCGTTAATAAAACAAGATTAACCAACTTCAATGGAAGTTTTCTGTTGTATTTATTTTACAGTCAGCGATTTGAAGCATGAATAAGTATTGGCGATATTGCTTTCGTTGTCCTGAAAAATAGCTAACCTTAAGACCTGATACGATATATTTTTTTATTTCAATAAATGCTGGGCACCATAAGTAAAGAAAGACAAATTATACGATCTTTATGTGCGTAGTGACCCCTCGTTGAGTCTTCCTTTGACCATGTGCTAGATACGCAGTTATGAAAAGGCAAAAGGACATTCTGTTTTCAGAAAAAGTAAACAGGCACGGTGCACCCCTCTTGATTAAGGCGATTAGAGTCCTCAATGACCTTGAGCGTTTGACCTTCACGCTTCGCACAACACCCGCGCACCCCGCACGAAAACTCCGATTTGACACCGATCAAAAATACACGGGCATAGGTAGGTACAGAATAGAAGCTCTTTCTTCATACATTACTGCCTATTATTTTAAACTTGAATTGATGAACCTTGATGTCGATGTCATTCAACCCAGGCGCAAGTGATCGCCCGAAATGTTCTAAACTAGCGCACCGTATAGTAAGGTATTATTATATATTTAACAAAAATTACAAATCCATGAACATTTTGTATAGGATAATATTTTTTATTTTATTTTATTTAGCTTAAAATGTATGTTGTGTGTAAACTATGTTTGTTCGGGTGGAATTTTGCAAGCTGAATTAGTTACGGCCGAATACTGAAACACTACTCAAATCTGTCACTCAGCTGACGGGCTCCTAAATTTAAGTATCCTTCAATTTTAAATGGTATTCTCAAACGCTACTCAACGGATTTGAAGCCGTGATCAGCTAAGCAGCTCTCAAATGTTTACATAATGGCAACATTTACCAAAAAAAAGTATGTTTTCATTTACACAAATGATGACTTTACGTTTTTTATACATTACACGCAGCATCATTTGGTTATGTATTGTATTTTATACATATACTCAATCAACTTAACATAGAACAGTTTATTTTTAGTTAGTATTATATATAAATCTCGTTTTATTATATAAAAAAATTAACGCTTGCATTTTTATTTAATTAAAAAAAAAATTTAAAGGTGATACTTTTTATTGTTGAAATCTATTAAGTGGCGATCGTGGACCGAAACGTAACCACAATTAGATAATAGCGTCCAAGCATGCCTTAATTCAATCGTATCGTCTGACTGAACGTACTCTATGAACAACTCTGACATAAAATATATTGTCAAACAAAGGCTGGGTTGTACCATCTTATTTTAAATTTGACAAAAGTCAAATATCTGTCAAACTCCATACACAAAAACACCGGTTATCGCCAAAGCTACGGTCAAAGTTAGGTCACGTCAGGTGGTGCAACTCAGCCAAAGAAAAAATTCATTTTGATCGCTAATGTCAGTTTGCAGCGAGTGACACAACCTCCCCGTCTGAAGGCCAGCGGCCGACTGCCGCCCGCACCCCGCGAAGGCCCCCTCAACAGCAAAACGTTCGGAATTTATCAAAAGTAAAATTTATGAATGAAAGTAATGTTCGATTGAAAAACGCAACGTGTCATTTAAAGATTAAAGAATTCTTAATCTATTCGTGCAAAAATCTTTAAAATTAACATAGCCGTTTGGGAGGAGTAGGGAATTGAAGTAAAAAATCGATGTCCCGTATTTATTTTTTTAATCCACAACAAAGAGACATAGGAAAAATTCAAACGTGTCAAATGTAGTCCTTGAACTGTTGTATAACATATATTTTTTTCAACTATTTCTGTCCAGCAGTAAAAGAGGAGTAGGCTTTACAAAATGACCACTTCACGCGGATTGAGGACACTAATCGCCTTAATGTGCCTGCAGGTTCTTTTTTGTTCTGATGCCATATTTGAAGGGTCTTTGCATGAGAGTAAAAACATCCATCCGTCCATCATAGACGATGACCAGAAACTGCTCGATTATTTTATTTATTTATTCAAGTGTATTTTACATTAAAAAAACTTAATTAAATTTTAATAATAACATTCCTGGCTTCCTTTTACGTTGGCGTTGCTTTATCGAAACAATATCAATAATTAATTATGTATTAATTAATATAATACAGCACATATCTTTAATAATACCAACTTAATTTATCTATTCAATCGTGTTCTGCGCAAACGGTAAAATTGATTGAATATGATTTTGTGTGCGCGCTGTTCAAAGTATTACCTAATAATTGCTTTAATGAAACCACCGCATTGATTCGGAGAAAATTGGGTTAAGAATATATCTGTAAACATTTTTAGGAATGTCGACGGTCATTCGGTAGCTGTGCGTCAGTCGGCAATTACCTCTTAAATCGAATGACATGTCTCGTCGAGTCAGATTTAAATGTTCGTGCCGTTTACCTTAAAAATGAGTTTTGAAGCAAGACAGACTTGTGTGACTTGTCTTGGTGTCAGGAGGAGGGCCGACCCCAAATGGAAGAAGGTAGAGAAGTAGAATGAGGTACTGAATGTTTTTTCTGTTTGCCGCAGGTTCGGAGAAGGAGCGCGGCACGCTGGACGCTCTGCTGTGCACCACCTACTGCCGCTCGCAGCTGTACCTGTCCCGCCAGCTGTCACAGCTGCATCCCGAGCTCACCATGCCCATGTTCTCAGGTTAGCCACGAGGAAAGCTTAATACAGTGTGAGTCTTGATAAAGTGCACATATGAAAATGGGTGAAACTAGACCCATTTTTGTCCAAGGAAAAAATTACAAAAAATATATGGAATTTTTCATAGATTTTTTTCTTTCAATTACTTATTGTAAAGAAAACATATAACTTTTGAACCAAGAGGTATCCTTTTGTTAATCTTGATGAAATAAAAACAGTAATAATGCTAAATAACAGGTGATACCTACTAATAAAATACCCAGAAAATGGCAACGTAATAATAAAATGTAATTTTTGAGAAAAATCTGTATTTTAATTTTTGTTTTTTTTTATTATTTGATAAATTTCTCCAAATAATTTCCCCTATTACAGGTGGTTTTATTACTTATTGTTATTCTCTATTGTATTTCCTTTGTAAAATTAAAAAATCTCATGTATCCCTATCACAACGTTTGCTATGATCGTTTGAACTAAGTCGCTCCGGGCGCACCATGCACCTGTAATATGGGCATTGTAGAAAATCAAATAACCAAAGGAATTAAAATTTGAGTCCGATCGATAAAAATAGATCTAGTTTCACCTATTTTTTAATGTGCACTTGATCAAGACACACTTACAAGTATATTACAAGTACGCAGGGAGCATGCTAGGTGCGTGAGAATCTTTTAAAGAGAGCCAAGCCGTAGTCTTCAGTGGGGACCACAGTTGACGTAAACAGCAGGTAGGTATTACGTTTTTATATTCAACGGGACGATCGACAAGCAATTTGTTATTATTTTGCTTCATCTTCGAAGCATTATTTTAGCCTTAATTTTAATTATACTCGGAATTGTTTACACGAGCGAGTATCCAAATGGAATTCCAATTTCTAAAACAGTTTTTTCAGCTAATCTAGGCTGGTCCTCCTCTCTCATAGTTTGCGTACTACAAGTATACAGAACCCATAAATAAATGATTGCGTATTGATACTACACTTCCATGTTGTGTGAAGTGCCACTATAAACCGCTAGTTCGAATCGAATAAACCGCTGCACGGAGACATCATTTGTATTTACATAGGTACATGCAGCCCACCTCACCCCTTCAGGACACTGTATAGGTTCGTATTTAGTGAAATGTATTTCCGCAGTATGCGCCCCAGCGGGTAGGCGCGAATTCGCGAATCTACCACCCCCTCTGCTAAACCCCTCCCCGTCCAGGCGTGCTTGGACACCACGCCACTCGGCCGCCGCCACTGAAAACTCCGCGCTCGTGCCTTAATAAAATTATTGCTCAACCCTACTCACGCATTGGCACTAACAACCGTAATGTAGCTTCAAATATGATAGAATGTGTTCTGTTACATAATATTTTGTCTTCATCCCATTGTTGGAAAATCATACATACAACTTGAAAGATGACCAAACCAACCCTAAAAGCATTTTTAATTCCGATCTGAAGAGTAAGCATATAGCATTATTGTATTTTCTCTAAATATTACTTCAGTTGTAATAATGACCCCTTCCCCTCCCCGTCTTTAGCTTCCAATGAAACCTGTTTCAATTACCCGGTGCAGTCCCCGCCGGCCCTCGATATTAAAAACGACACAATTTGACCCCGTTATGTAACTACTCACAAAATATAATAACCATGTGATCGGCGCGGGAAGCATCACGTGCGATCGGGGATTATGGCTTCGTCCGACATATTTCATTCTATCAAACTAACAAAGCTCTCCCTGTTTGGAGGTACACAATTAGTTAATTAGAAGAGGGAAACTATTTTAAAGCACTGCGCGTAACGGTGAGCATCGCGCAGCTGCGGCTTACAATAAGACCGCGGGCCGCGCCAGGAGCCCTAGGCCTTGCGTCGCATTACAATCTCGGATGTTGCAAGTGCGCTTTGTTGGTTCGCTGTCAGCGCTGACCCTCGTGATCCCCGCTGATATGAATCCTCATTAGACCAGGATGCTTTTAAACAATTATACGGCCCCCAATGTAAAAAGGGCGTGCTAATGGCGAAATTCTAAACCGAAGAAACTGCGCTGATTGCGCAACAATACTCTGTATTTCGTTACCCTTTCTTCTTAGGGAGCCTTAAAAAGCCTGAAAAGTTGACCAACAGTATTGAATTGATTTACTTTGGAACTTTGAGTTTGAATGCAAGGCTTCATCCGCGTGATCGCGGCAATGCCTAGAGAAATGTTAGTCAATTCAAGGTTGGAAATAAGAAAAATCTAGGGCTTTTTTTCACGTGTACTTTCTACGTCAACTGTAACTTTTGCAAGAATTTGGAGCAACATTTTTCTACGGCCGATACGACTACGAAACTGCTACGGTTGTAAGGCTGCTACACAGCTACGGGCTTATGCTACGGTATTTAGCTACGACTTACGACTACGAGTAACTATCAACCAAAGCCTATTTAGAAACACATCCAAATAATGTCTATATAAATTAAATTTAAAAGGGTAGGCGTGAGTGGGCGCTTCCTCACAAAAGATTAAGTTATGTATTTATTAACTTGTTAAAGTCTACATTTCAATGTTTTGCTATTCCAAGAATCTATTAGGTGCGCTTGTTATTTATTCGTATAATAATTAATGGGTTACTTTATTAATTAGTCAAAGGCCGAGATTCTTTGAGATGCGAGATATAAAATTAAGATAATCATTAAGTCGCACTTCAGTATTCAATCAAATTAGATTATCAAGATTATTAATCGAAGAGCTAACGTTTATTGATATCTCAAACTTTTTCGATAAAACAGAACGCCAAACTCTTCATTTCTTGACACTCTTTATAATGTACCAGCTGGCCCTGCGAACTTCTTACCCCCCAGTAAATGTGTGACATGAAGTGTCAATTGCTAAACATGGCGGTTCAAGCCGCGCGAGCCATAATAAAAATTAAAAAAAAAAACATGGCGGTGTGCAATGGCCTAATAATACACACTAACTTTTTTAAATATTTTAAAATGACTTAATTTAGGAATGGTGTAAATTGTAAAAGTTCTAGCCTGACTGCTCCTAGCACGACGTACGTGAAATGGGTGAAGTCCATGTTGTCAAACTTTTAAAGGCCGTTCATTAAAGTTTCTCGTTAGTTTAAAGTTGGAACTTTTCTGTTTCTTACATGACTTCTTTTAACCTAGATTATTAGATGGCGCGCGTAGAACGCAACCCATACTTTGCCTTAGTTCAAAGGACAAGTTGCGATGAAGGAGAGGAAGCCGTTTGAAATTAAGTTTTACGTCGCTTCGAATTTTTAATTTTCTCAAAGTTATTGAAAACAAGTTTGCTTCGCCGATTGACGTCAGAGGACGCCACTGTAGTCGCGAACAACTTTTTAATTGATGACAAGACAAAAGAGAGAGGAAAATGACTGATGTGTCTACAGCAACCTTGTCCGAGGTTCGTCAAAAAGCAATCAAAGAGTTTTCAAGGTGATTCCGAGCCGATGCCTTCTCATTACCTTCCATGGGGAGCGGAATCATTTTTCTACTAACCGCCGCCCGAAAGTGGTACGTTGATTAGAAACGCTCTGTCTAGATCCTAATGAAATATCAAACTTTTCGTATAAGACCCTTTTTTCTCTAAAAAGAATTCTTAAATATTTTTCTTTTACTAGTAAGGTTTCGGCCTTAACGAGATAGCTTATTCCTTTTATAGATGTTGCAATATTATGTTAAATGGTTTCTTTAATTTATGGTAAGTTTAAATATTAAATATCCAATCTAAAACTTTAAATAGATTGAATTTGTGAAGCTGTATGAGCGCGATGTACTTAATTTTTATTTATCTTTCAAGGTAATATTGAAGTATTTTTATAATATTCATTTGAACTTGTTAAAATCCACGCAGCTTAACTATTTAATGTCCGAGTCAAACAATGGCGGCTGTATGGCTGTAATCCTTTGACACACACCTCCCACTTTGATCCTTTGAGACATCGCTGCAAAGTGTTTCGGTAGAAGCGAATGTTTCGACGCGAAACAACAAATGCAAAGCAACAACTCGTTCAGGAATGCTGGCTGCATTCGTTTTCCTACAGCTTAAAACAGTCTCCGAGTTGCACCTTTGTGTCTTTTATCTCATATTTGAGACACTTCGAAATATTTCTGCACAAAATGCACTTTACTCTCTCAAGATAGCTGGCATCAATATTGAAAATTAAAAATGCTATTGTAAATCCTTGAAAAGATTCTGACAAAGGTGACATGTTTCTTGCGCTGCATCTTTTCGCACTGGTGGATTTATTGTCCCGATGCAGGTACTAAGTAGGGTTAAAATAATACCTGGGGCGTTTAAAAGCGCTTTTTAAAAGCTGATTAAAATACAGTGTGAGTCACGTTAAAGTGTACATATGAAAATAGATGCAGCAGTGGACGTCATTTGGCTGAAACGAACGAACGAACGATGAAAATAGATGAAACTAGACCTATTTTTATCGACAAAAAAGAGGTCAAAAATTTTTTGAGATTTTTTTTTAATTTTTTATAGAATTTTTTTTCTTCCAATTACTTATTGTAAAGAAAACGTAATAACTTTTAAACTAATCGGTACATCCTGATAAAATAAAAACAGTAATAATGCAAAATAACAGGCGATACTAAAAAAATACATAAAATACACAAAAAGGCCAACAAATAATAAAAAATGATACTTATTGAAAAAAATCTTCTTAAAAATTCGTGTTTTTTTGGTTATTTGATAAATTTCTCCAAAAAATGCCCCTATAACCGGTAGTTTTTATTACTTTGTATTATTCTCTATCGTATTACCTTCGTAAAACCAAAAATCGCATGTCTCTATCCCTATCACAACGTTTGCAATGATCGTTTGAACTAAGCCTCTCCGGGCGCGCCATTCAACGCTTCGTTAACAACAAAACTGAAAATGGCTCTAGATTTGTAATTTTGATAAAGACAAGTTAGATTTCAAATAAAAACAAAATATTTCGAAGTAAAATAAGCATTTTAGTTAAAATTAAAATTGTCTATACCTGCAGCGGAGAATAATGTTGTGGCAGGCCTTTGTTCAAACGATCATAGCAAATGTTGTGATAGGGATAGAGACATGCAATTTTTGGTTTTACAAAGATAATACGATAGAGAATAATAGAAAGTAATAAAAACCACCGGTTATAGGGGCATTTTTTGGAGATATTTATCAAATAACCAAAAAAACACGAATTTTTAAGCAGATTTTTTTCAATAAGTATCATTTTTTATTATTTGTTGGCCTTTTTTGTGTATTTTATGTATTTTTTTAGTATCGCCTGTTATTTTGCATTATTACTGTTTTTATTTTATCAGGATGTACCGCTTAGTTTAAAAGTTATTACGTTTTCTTTACAATAAGTAATTGGAAGAAAAAAAAATCTATAAAAAATTTTAAAAAAATCTCAAAAATTTTTTGACTTCTTTTTTGTCGATAAAAATAGGTCTAGTTTCATCTGTTTTCATATGTACACTTTAACGTGACTCACACTGTATATATTTTAATTAATACTAATGATTTGATTATAATATTTTGATTTTACAATTACAGTATTTTTTGCTTACTAAGCACACGCATCGCTGGCCGTTTCATCAACTTCACACTTAAATAATGATAGAGCTTCAAAGTCTTTACTAGCAAATTAAATTAAGTAATTAGCATTACCGATCCGCAGATTTACCTATTTTAAAGCGCTCTTACTGTTCCACAACAATTATTGAAAGTTTTGTATGTTTTCCCAATTAATCAATACGATTTAAAGAGGATTCCGGATTTACTACAATGAGTTCGGACCGAAATGCGAATTAGTTTTCAATCGCACATTTCAACAAAGCGGATAGTAACTTAATTATTGTTAGGTATTAAATTATTAATACATAATGATAATAAAACGCATCCATTTTATCTGGATCGCACTTGGCTTAGGCCAGTGCTTTCCTTTGACACCAGCCTAGAGCTGAGACACTTAAGTGTGAACCAAGAATAATAATAACAATAAATGCTTTTTTGACAAAAGAACATGTGATTACTATCGAAACGTATTTTAAAGATAAGAAGATTAGGCTGTAAATATTGATAACAATCAACGTAGATTTCTAATTTTCTATCACTAACTTTCGATATAATATTAACGCCGAACTATCTTAATTCATGTCTTATCACTCCTTAACGCACCAAATTACTTTTTCCATTAATGTGAGATATCAAACGATATACATAGTGATTAGTGGAAATCTTTTACAAATTATGCAATAAGACATAATTTTCATGTGTTGTCATACTAACTGTTTTTGTATTATATTAATGTTATTTTTAGGGTTCCGTACCTCAAAAGGAAAAACGGAACTTTTATAGGATCACCTTATTTTCCGTCCGTCTGTCAAGACCCTTTTTCTCATGAACACGTGGACGTATAAAGCTAAAATTTTTACCAAATACTCAGGTCTACCGTCCCTAAGATTTGTGAAAAAATCAAACTTCTAAACCAACGTAATCAAAAGATACAGCCGTTTATGCCGCAAATTTCTGCAAATTTTTGACACTCACAAGGGAATCAAAACCTACGGAGTACTTCCCGTAACTCAGAATCTTGTGGTACGAAGCAAAGTCTTATGGCACAACCACGTCTTAAATCATTCCAATCAGAAAATTAATAATATCATCACGCAGATGCATGAGTTAACCATCGATATAATAGTTTTTACAGTTTAACCATTGATGACCAAATCAAAATAAAATTAAAACTAAACAATTCTGGTTGTCGCGGTAAAAGTTTTAAATCTTTCACGTTCGGCACTAAAATGTTATAAAAATAATATTTCTGCTGTAAGCTATTTTCAGCCTTACTTTGCCTTCTTATTTTCCGTTTGTAAATTAAGAATATTACAGATTAATTCATGTTCAAAGACAAGTTTTACTGGAAAAGCTTATTATTAGGTACTTACGTACCTTTTTTGCTGAAACGGCGCGTTCGTGGGCCGCCGGCGCCGCGCGGGCGCTGTATACTGCCTCGGAGCTAGATTGCTTGCCGCCTTTGCCTCGTCTGAAAGAAACCAGTGAATTTAAAAAGAAATTCCAGAAAATTATAAATTATGCTCTAATCTAATCTTGGTTCCTATCCTTACCTCATTATTAAAGGAAATGTAGTCGCATTGACTGGAAAATGTTCTTCATTACATTTTTACTCGGTCTTCGATTACCTGAAACCAAATAGTCTGTTTAAAAATAAATTCAAGTATTTTATAAGATATGCACTGAATAATAATATTTTTTATCATTACCTTACGGGTCCAAAGGAGGTGCGCAGTAAGTTTTAAGTACACGGGAACTTGAAGATATGAAGATATTTCTCTCGCTCTCCCGACCTCATTGCCTTTGAGTCTTCTGAAAGTAATTAAACTATTAAAAACAATCCCATAAAATACAATTAGATAATAATAATGATTTCACATGATTCATAGACTAACCTTACGGTTCCAGGACAAAAAGTCGTAGAACAAGTCTTGTAATAAATTCCTTGCGGAACGGGTACGCAATTAGTTTTCAGGAATAATGTAGACGCGGGAGCTCAAAATTGTCATATGAGCTCCAATATTTCGCCATTTGCTTAATCTGAAAAGAATTACTCTATTAGAAAAATAATTCACGTATCTAAAAAGGTATCTTATCTTAACATTATTAATATCCTTTACCTTGCCGTGTCAGAGTAAGCTCACAGGACTTTGAGGTATTATTTCCGCTGAAACTCGAGAGCAGGCTTGCTTACTTCCAACATCGCCACTTTTGCGCCGTCTGAAAGCGATTTAAATATTTAATAACCCCTCTTTGATAGGTAAAATAAAATCTAGAAAATATTATAGAGATTCATGTTCTGATTTAAGCATAATTTATATGCTTACCGATGGTTCCGAAAAAACTACTCAGCAAGTTCAAAGTGCATATGACGACGCGGCCGCGAATTCGTTAAAAAGCTTGCCCACCAAGACAATAAATTCATTCACAGTATATTAAAACTAATTAAGACATTGTAATTATATTTTAATTTCATTTTTTTTTTAATTTTGTCTATCCGATGCGATTTTTTTAATTTGCAACTGCGACTGCATTCAACGCGCGTGGAAGTAGCGGGCCATCGCGCGGGTCATCGACGCGGATATTTGACTGCACTCGCTGGCGGGCACGCACCGACTAGCGAGACAGGCAACGCAGCGCTGCAAGCACTAGCTACGCACTCGCTTTGCCTGTAACTGTGTATCAAACAAGGGAGGGTTGGTGTACCTACTGCGATGCGCTAAAGTGCTGTAATTAGCAAAAAGTAATTGAGTACAATGTTATATTGTAAAGCTTTTGTTTTTTTTAATCTTTATTGTTTTTATGATACGTAATAAGTAGTATAAGTTTGTATATTACGTAATTGTAAATACTTGTATTATGCATTATTGCGCAATGGTTTGTAATTACAAAAGATCATAAAATAAGTTGGTAAATCGTGTATTTTTATAAATGGCTACTTGTGAAAACTGTCTTATTGGTTTCTGGAGAAGATTTAAAAAAAAATGCTTTTCAGTTGAATAATCAAGACCTCTTAAATTTTAAATGAAAACATCCCCCCATTAACCATAAAAATATCATCTTGAAAAATGGTTTAGTATACCGCTGAAGGCATATATTGTGATGAGTACAACACAACTTCTGCAAATATCTCTTTTATAAATTTCCGATAGGTAAATAATTGGTTTAAGTATGCCACAATATTTCAGCTGGATGATAAGGACCGATTAAGTTAAAGTCCGAAACCAAAAGTTCAGCGTAAAAAATACTTTATTGATAAAGTAACCGTTGCATTTGAAACTCAGCGACTAATGCAACCACCGGCACCGGTCAAGTAGAAAGTCTGGACTCCAGTCCCAAGTAAAGCTTAAACCAAGGGAGACGTGTGTTTAGCACAGACTCCTCAAACGCAAGCTTTTCTTAAAGTAACAATTGAAATAAATCCGATCCTGCTCGAGGTGAACTTTGACAAAGCCAATCTTTGCCAAATCTCTGAGCACGCATTCCTCCGTGTAGAGCCGGCCACGAGCGCGGGCGTGAGCTTAATATAAGTTCAGTGGCGGGCTATAGACAATATTCTACCGGAACATCTTCGACACTTTTTGTGAGTCTCAAAATATATTTTTCAGCAGTAGTGGTCGTGGGTTAGGTACAGTCACGGAATGAAAAGGTTCGTCAGTTTTCAAATTGATTCCTTCGACGAATCGCGAGCACATATTACCTTTTGAAACTATGTTACAGAATAATCTCGAGTTAGAGAAAATAATCTTTAGCTGTTCGTCAGTAAAGTCTAAAATTATTCAGATCAAAGTTGTTTAACGATTTATCTTGTCAAGAAGATTATTATGATTGATAAAGTAAAACCTTCTTGTTGGTTCAACCTGCCGTTATTATTTCTATTAAAGAAAAAAATTTATTGTCAATTGGTCAATGTCATCATTGCATTGCACTGATGGGATAGAAAAATAAACAAGCAAAACCTTATTCGTTATATTTATTTAAATGTTAGCAGCACTGTTTCTTGCACTGTTATGTTGGCAGGTTTGACTCTTACAGTACCTAGTGCAAGCGAAAACCGACACTAAGGTGACGAACCTTTTCATTCCGCGACTGTACATAGGTTACATAATAAGTGCGAATATTTTATCTTCTTCTTTTCGTGTCGACAACAAACCTACACAGTGTCAGCCCAAAACTCCGCCACAAGAGGAGTGGTTAAACTTCGGTTTGTCATCGTGGTGCAGTAGTTCGTTTCACGGCTTCTGCCGCTACTCACAGGGAGGGCCCGAGCAAAGGAGTCGCTCTACGGGAAGGCTGCCTGCATCCCCCCTGCGAATATTTTATTATAGTACATGACTACTCATTAATAGCTGGCAATTTTTCAGAAACATACCCAATTCCAAATTACGTCCATAATCACCGGCAGTGAACCTATAGATTCACTCCGTGCAAATCAATCGTAGCGTACTGTAATTGAGATACGAGTATCCACCACTGAAAACCAATATTATCTACTCAGGCATCGGTTTCATTATACTGAATAAGGTTCATTTTATTTTGGCCGCCACCATGGACCTATAAAAAAAGTCGGACGGATTCTCATCAACAAAATACTGTGACATTAGGATACACCAGCTTGCCTGTACGTACAGGCCGGCACGCACACATTCACACCCTGATACACCACTTCGAGTGCAAACTTCACACAGTTGACACATTTAAACAGCGAAAAAACAACACGAATACGACATGTCTTGTGTGATGAAATTGTGTAAAAACCGTTCTGTTCGAACAAACAAAAATTAAGGAATCACATTTCACAGGCAAAATAATAATCCAATCACTTATTTCCCGNGTTACTGAATGGCAAAAAAGATGGGATACGTCAGTCAAAGGGCGTCAATTATAAATTCTTCCCGAATGTACGCGAGCGTATATCTAGGCGATGATTAGATATCGACCATTACTTGTCGCAGTTCCAACAGGCAGGGCAACTTTAAACTTAAGTTTCACGAATTCAAAATAGTTCCGTCTCCTTTTTGTGAGTGTTCTTCTGATGAAGTCAGTCATGAGCAGTCTGCAACAGTCAGAGTGTGATCTTTGGAAACATTATACGTGACATAATGTTTAACTCAATAGCTCCGAAGCCCAAAAGTAGAGCATCACTAGGGCTATCCAAATCACCCCCATGTATGTTCCGCGATTTTTGATAGTCTTCGAGTTATGATTGTTTTAAATTTCTGTGCTTACGCACTTTTTTGGTCAAGTTACATGCCTGATTTTTTAATTATTATTAGATGAATTACTAGGCCTAGCTAATTCAGAAGTATTTACATCCATAACACGAATGAAAACTAAAATCCTGTATGTTGTAAAAAAAATCATAACTCGAAAACTATCAAAAGTCACGGTAATTTGGGTAGCCCTAGTGATGCTCTACATCTGGGCTTAGGCTTGACACTACTTTTTGGGACATAATTTATATAGATTTTTGTGTTTTTTTCAGTAATTTTTACATACGACATACGTATAATCATAAATAAATAATTAAACAAAGACGTAAGTGGCATTTCCGACAAGTAATTACCAATTTCGTTCAAGCAACAATGTCGGTTCTGGTAGATATGACAAATCAGCATTAGTATTACTCCGTTAAAAAGGTCACAAGTGACTTTTCTCATATTTACACATTAAATACCGGGTACTCATAATATTGTCCTAAACATAAATAACTTTCATAGTAATACTCTAAACTTTCATAACCCTGCTTAAAATAAGTACAAAAATATAAGCAATTTGAACTTTGAAACGCTCTCCTGTAAAGTTGCTGTTTTTCACATACGACATTGTTAATAGTCATGGGCGAATAGACAAACGCCAAAATTTTGCGTCACAGTTTTGTTTTAGCGCGAGTTCCGTCCGCCTTTTTTTATAGGTCCATGGCCGCCACAAATTATTACATTTGGATATTTCATTCGTTTTGGTATTGTTTTCACGTTTCAATTATTACTTTTGTGAATTTTCATATGGATAAATGTTGTCCTAAACAAGTATTCAAACGTATGCGAAAGTTCTAGCGCTTGTAGATCCCGAGAAGTTTATACAGGGTGGAATTTTGTAATGCCACCTGGAGGGAAAGTACTCTTAATATTGTAGATAGAAAATTTTACTGAAAGTAAACATTCCTTTATTTTTGAAAAGCAAGAGAACTGCATTCAAAGATTTTCGAAAATTCACTACCATACCATACAATTTTCTGTCCATAATTAAAATAATTTAAGATTTCATGGTTTTCTTTTCATTTGATTTATCAAGTTTGTTAGAGAGATTTCATCCTTATACTTAACTCTAACAATCTATATAATAAAAATACAGGGTGTAATTTTTAACAGATTTTATTTGGTTAGATTCCCGGGTGTGGCAAGCAAATTTTTGGAAATCTTTGAATGCAATTCTATTTCTTTAAAAAAATAAAGGAATGTTTTCTTTGAGAAAAAAAATTCTATTTACAATATTAAGAGTACTTTCCCTCCAGGTGGTATTAATAATTTGTCACGAGGGCTCAAGGTGACTCAAGCAGTGTACCGGGGCCGCGATGAACTGGATCCCGGTTTGAAAATACAACGCCTCCGCGAGGTCGCAACGCCCGCGATTGTCTTAGAATACTTTCAAGATTATAGAATAGAGTCTGCTATAGCCTAAAATGTAGACAGTCTTTACTGCACTCCAGTCAGAACTGACAACAAATACAAACTTAAGAACGGTAAATACAGACGGTCGATATATTCATCTGTTGTGTTTCTTACGAGTACGACATAGAAAATTAAAGTGGCGCTCAGGTAAATGTTTGTAAGATTGGTTGGAAATTTGCTTCTACTGAAATTTGCTCTTGAAGTGGTGCGCACGGAATTATTGTTTGTATGAATATACGTAATGAAGAAATCGTTTAGTTTACCCAATAGTTACGTATTTATCCTACCTAATTTAAAACTATTCAGGATCTTATTGATATTGTAAACGGTATCAGCTCTGTAACAGAATATCTGGAATGTGTGATTATAATTTGTGCTTGTTGTCTCTTCTGCATTTATTGTCTCTTACTTATTTAAGTTGTATATCAAAGCACTATGTTAATGTTTAGTTGTTGAATTATGATGATGTTAGTAGGTAGGTTAATATTTTTCTTCGCACTAATGGATTGGTTCTGATGGGAGTAGGCTTTATAAAATAGGTTTTCGATAACTAGACATTTTGATGGAAAGTTAAGTTCGATGGTAATATCTTAGTCGGCGGCGATCCGTCTTGCTCCGCCATGATTGATGGCGTCAGCCGACAATCGGCAGTTGTTGTCCGATTGGTTTACGAACGACTGTTTCATGAGCCGCCCGAATTTCAAGTTTGTTACATTTGAATCGGAATTTGCTGCTTATCAGACTATACTTTAATAATTTTAATTTTTTATCATCTAAACTACTTTAATTTATATGTATACTAGCTTTCCGCCCGCGGCTTCGCCCGCGTGGAATTTTGTCTGTCACAGAAAAACTTTATCGCGCACATCCCTGTTTCAAAAACCGGGATAAAAACTATCCTATGTCCTTTCCCGGGACTCAAACTATCTCTATGCCAAATTTCATCAATATCGGTTCAGTGGCTTAATTAGGCGTGAAATCGAGACAGACAGACAGAGTTACTTTCGCATTTATAATATTAGTAGGTATAGATAACCTGAACGTGTTTGTATCTTTTTGGTAATTTCATTAGACCATTTTAGTTCCCGGAAAAGTTACCAACCAAGTAATACCAATAGGATCAACTACCTTTTGATTAGAAGTCGTATTTTCCTTATCAGGCAGATAACAAATTAATTTGGTATCGAATATTTAGTCAATAATATGGTGTACGAGTAAATAGACTGTAAACAAGAATTTCGTAGAAGACCTAAGTTTCCAAAAAGTAAGGGTTTAAGTAAACAGTCGATTTATTATTATTATTCTATTCGCTAATTACCGAAATATAAATACCTTACCTCGCTGTATTTTTGTAGTTGGTAAAAAGTGTTTTGAGTTTTCTTTACTATAATTTGCATGCTTAATTCTCTGGCTAAACATGTCTGAAACATTATGAATATTCCATCTTTGTATACCATGTTTACTGGCAAATAAAGATTTATTATTATTATTATTATTTACCAAATTAACTTAACAAATAGGGTGTTTTTATCGGCTTGTAACTAATATACCTATATCCTGATGATGCACGGCCGCATCTGTGCACGATTTACGAAACTAGATCCAGCTAACTCGGTTAGCGCGCGCTAACGTGCCGCCGCCGTGCCGCCGCCGTGCCGCCGCCGTGCCGCGGGTGCCGTACCAATCATCAATCCGCCCGATCTTTCGGTAAACCGATATTCGGCTCAAACTCGGGATAGGCAAATGTTTACGGAAAATTATGAGCCGACGATAAATCTCTTTATTGAATAGACTGATAATTCCAATTCGAATCGGATTTATTACTTCCGCTCTTCGTTTTTTGATTTCGTAAAATGTTTACCTAGTATAATGTGTTTGTAATTATAAATAATTATGATCACATCGTTCGTTAAAATATTCCATTAGCTAGAGTTGATTTTCTTTTCCCCAGATTATTTTCATCCACCTTTGACTAAAAGGTTGTCTTATTTTTTTTTATTTGGCTGAAACCTGTCTCCTACGGGTCTCGAAAAAGAGAAAATATCGTCGTGCTCAGATTTCCACCTCTTAGCCCTAACATGTTCCTTTGCCGCCACTTCGGGCGCGTTCCAAACTAATAAGCTCGGGGCTCTTCTTAGCGCTCGCACAATCGAACGTGTGTCAATGCAGCAAATGCTCAAGTTCCAAGCAAACGCTCATTAGAGGCACGGCACGGTAATGCCGCTGTTTGGCGCTCGCAGGGGACTTTGTACCTTCAAAGGCTTTATTCTATTTAGTGCCTCTGAGAATTACCTATTAAATTGAACATCAAACGCTCGGATCCGTGCATTAGGTATGCTTATGAATGATTTACACAGTGTAGGTAAGTATTCACATAAAGTCAGAATTCTTAATACTTAACTAAAAAGTTTGACTAGCAAAGGATACTTTGACTTTGTCTATTTATATTTCTAGGTTCTATTTATTTAATAGTCCGCATCACACGAAGCTTTAAAAATATTGTCTTACTATTTGCCTTTGCTCCGTAGCGAGGGTCGTAGCTTTCTCACAACTCAGCAGAATCTGTCATCGAGTAACTGGGCCTTTCGAGGTCTCGCTTTGTTATTGGATCAAATAGCCAACGGGAGCGTCTGCCTTTATTTTTAGCTTCAAATACAAAGCATTACTTAAAACCTGATATCCGTTGGATATATTAAGATTTCAGTTGAATTGAACTATAATGAAATATAATTACAGTGAAAGTAGTCGGTTTAAAGTCAGTTTCAAATAACAGCCTGTAACTGAATAATTGCGAAACCTTTTAAGGCTTATTAGGTTCTTCCAACGCTGGATGCTATTTCTTTAAATCCTGCAGCGAAATATTCCAAAGCCCTAAAGGTCAACACACGGTAGCTTCATACTGTAGACAGTGCGTGTAATCTTCATCCAAAAGGCACGTTCCGAACCAGTGAGTAGATGTAAAAGCCCTAGTGCTAAAGTTTAATCGAAACAATGTCTTTGTCTCTGGGCCATTTACACTAAACTTTATTATTTTCTCGTGATCGTAGTAAACAGTATCAATATATTTTGATAGTACAAAAATAGATGTTATTGAAAGAACTCTGAGAATCGTGTGCTATTATGTTGCAGATATATTTAAAGTATTTTATAAAAAAAAAACAATTGAAAGTTATAAAAATATTCAATAGCCAATTTCATTTTCATTTTCATTTCAATTCAATACCACAACATTTGTGGAAATCCCAAAAGTGTTCACACTGAAAGAATGGGACGTGCCAACAATAGCGTAATTGAGTATTGTTATGTGTTCGTTTGTGATATGGTTTCCAAATCCCGGGACTCGAACGCACGGGGCCGAGACAAACGCTTTTCATGTCCGATTGTGACTACAAATAGTTCAGAAGACCCGCGCAAGTGTCAACAATATTTCAATCTTCATTTCATCCCTTTTGGTCACACATCAAATCTGAATGTGGAAGTTCGTAATATAATTTTGTCGGAGGAACCTTTACACGTTGGACAATTCCTCCCTTTCTGAGATGCGATAGGGGAAGGAGTGACTTAATATAGACGTTCACTTATACGTAAATTTGAATATAACGCTGTAACTTAACAACAAAGGCGTTAAAAGTTTCTATGAAAAAAACTTGAGATGATTTTAAAAGGTGTTAATAGGTATACTGTAAAATTGCCACATTTTGTTATTAATAAAAAAACATTCGATGATTGCCATGTTTGTAGAAAACCAAGGATACAAACATCTCCGATTTAATCCTTTTGGAAAATAGATTCCAGTGAACATTTTGACTCAACTATCAATAGCGCTTTCACAAAGGATTCACTTACCCAAAATGATCAGATATTTTATTTAGATTCATCAAGTCAATATTCACTTAGATTTAGAGCTAAGTATGGTAATTATCTTGATGAAGATGCTTTGATGCTATTATCAGTGAACCGTGATCGGTTGTATTAATAAGACAATAGCAATGTCCATCAGTGCGTCGCACGCCGACCTGACATTCTGCCTGCAATCACTGATATCTTAGCCGACAGAATCGGCGGATTGAATTGGATAACATGATCACACTTACTAATTACCGTAGTATTAATTAGCCTGACGTACGTAACACAATATGTCTTATCATGTTAAATTGCTCACTGTAATTAACTGCAATTTAGCTTTAGGGGATAGGTAAATAGATATCTTGATCTGTGTCTGCCCAAAGCTAAGTGAAACATTAAATCGAGATCTAGGGAAAAATATTACAAAGGAGCGTAGGTAAAAAGGTATATAGATCAGTTAGTAGATACGTGTCTTCGCGAGAAGCACGCTCTTATCATATTCACATGAAAAAGCTCTGGAGTTTATTGCGACTCAACTATTTCTATATTGAAACGTAGTAGCGGAAGGGAGGAACAAGATTGCGTGTACGTATAATCCACATTCATTTATTGTTGTTAGAAAGTCTGTATGCGATAAATCATTGCGGTTGAACAAAATGGGGATATTTTTCGTTTTATATAATTTGTCATTTACAAAGATGATATTAAAACAATATCTATTTTAGTGCTTGTAAAAACATATAAATACAAAAGTGATATTACCCTTGTTAGAATGAAAAGTGTACAGGGGCACAGGCAATCGGAATTTGAGTAATTAGTGTCGCGAAACTATTACGTACTAATTATTAAGCTGGCAACATTCTGGCCGAGGTCCATTGGCACTGACTCACTGGTGTGACGTCTCTCGCCTGAAATCGTGAACGGTGGAATACCTTCGACATCCAAGGGTTTTTACTCGTCATGTCTGTGAACAGGCGCTGCTTTCGGGGACTGGTCAATCCAAGTTATTCCAATTTATGTATGCGAGTCATTTCTACTAGTATTTAAGTATGTAATCTGTAAGTCTAGATATTAGCACGTCACTACCTTGTTTAATATACCACGCAATTTTGTATACCCATTATACACTATACAAGAATGCATGGTAAATTCAGTGAACTGCTCCTGAATCGAATGTACCTACTACTGCTATTTCTATCTATTTATTTATATTAACCGGCAGACAGTGGTGACTGAGTTTGTTGCGGCGCTTCTTCTCAGCACTTGCCAAATGTTGGTCTCGAAGCGCTGGTAGGGTAAAAAGATTATGAGACATGTAGAGGCTCCTTAAGAGCAAAATGACGATTTGTAAGAACTATTTATTAGTCTAAACAAATAAAGAAATTTTGACTCTGACTTTAAATTTCTTTTGTTAGGTACGGTTAAGTTCATATATTACCTACTTATTTTTCGCCCTTTACAAATAACTATTGATTGAAAATCGATATTGCAGTAAGCTCAAGTCGTTTCAACCATACTGCAGTAATCTACGTACAAAAAACCGGCCAAGTGCGTGTCGGACTCACGCACAAAGGGTTCCGAACCATTGATTTATGAAATTAATTTTTTTTATTTAAGTTATTTGTATGAAAGATTACGCGGTAATAAACGGTTTACGATTTACGAGGTATTAAAAAGTACTTACTAGACCTCGTTCAAAACAATTTTCGTTGGTAGTTTTTATAGTAATGTACATCATAATATGTTTTTTTTTTAGATTTTTCATTTTCTTATTTTAGAAGTTAGAGGCCGGGGGGACCAACTTTTTTCCACTTTGGAAGCGTCTGTCACGCAACCTATTCGGTTTAGAAAAAAAATATTTTAGAAACCTCGAAATCATTTTTGAAGACCTACTTACCTACGTTTATTACCGCGTAATCATTCATAGAAATAACTTAAATTAAAAAAATAATAATTTCATATATCAATGGTACGGAACCCTTTGTGCGTGAGTCCGACACGCACTTGGCCGGTTTTGTGCCATTTGGCTACGGAACCCTAAAAACAGCTATTAAGTATTTGTGCCTCGACATAATAATTTCATTGAAATTTTGACACAAACTTCTTAAATACGCAATAAGAAGCTTTGGGTACGTTTAAATTTAAGCTCATAAGGGTATTAGATATCTTAAAAATATTCTTAAAATCTAAATAGGCTTTGATGCTGTGGATAAATGGTAGGTAATAAAACCTTTGTATTATTACGAAGCTCCAAAAATATAAATATTTTTAAATCAATAATGATCAAAATATCTGCGCATTTATCTATGAAAGACTTTCAGGGTTACGCGTAATTCCTTTGCAAATACTGCCCTCGCCCGTCCCTCCGAGAGGTGGAGAGACTACTACGCAGTTTGGTTTAACCCTCGCTAAAAATTGCCCCGGATCGGGTGCGAGATGAAAATAAAATGTTGTATGTAACAAATACAAAAGTAATTAGTAGGTTTTAAGTAATAGTAGGTTTTACTGAAGAGAAATGAAGCTAATAAGAGACCACTGCCGCTCAAATTCAAATTATTTTATTTCATGTCACATGGCTAAAGGTTGACAGAACATAATACTTATTATTCGCTCCTGTCCAATAATATTATTAGCTGCAGTGTACTACATAATAATTGAAACTAGTAGTATTTAATAGTTATAATTCCGTACCTATGTGTATTCTAGCCACTAATATGAATTTCATAGAACAACCAAAATTGTATTGATAAAGTTTGAAATGATTTTGAATGAATGTTAGTTACTGTTATTATTAAGTACTATTGTGGCCACCTGTATTTATACTGTTGTGTTGGTTTATTTAATATGTATAATTAGAATTCATAATATTTATTTTTTCAGGCAATTAATGTCATCCATTTTTTCTTATTTATATTAAGGAAGACTGTAAACATTATACCATCATACGGATTCTATTATAGTTTATAATAATAATAATATATTTTATTGAACTTTCAAGTAAGTACAAGAATTCTTCTTATAAGTAAAGTGTAAAGTTAAAGTAATAGTTCGTGGAACGTCCCTTCATGTTCCTCTCTGGTACCAGTGCATCATACATAATTAAAAACAAATAAAAAATCTACCAACTAAGCAAGCACAGTGCAGACAAAATGCCTCCAATGTAAAACAAAAGGTTATCAAAGGGAAAATTTGATTTTACTCGCCATATTCTGTCTGGTATGTTTCTGTAACTTAACGCGCGCCGCCGTCGGCCATTTATTTTTGTGCACGAATGCACAGAGTCCCCTTACGGTATTTACCTCGAATATTTGCTTTGCGGGCATTTGTTACGCAAAAATAAAATATTTCTATGTAGTACAAATTCATATACTATGTTACCTGATCGTTCCGCGAAAGGATCTTTACAAAAATACTTCATTCGAGACATGAACTTCGATTTTAGTAGCTTTGAAATCAATAAGAAAATGATAAATAATCGCGAAGTAATGACGTCAAGACATCCTTTACATGACATATAATTTATGAGAGAGACGCGTTTTGACAGCCCATAGAAACATCAAATTAGTCCTTGTTATCCACAAAGGGGAATTTCTTGACCAGACTCTCACCTGCTGGAAGGTGATGAATAGGCCAGAGGTAGAAGCGATTAGTTGTAGTGGTTAGTATCCTTAAGAATGCTGTAACATGAGTATGTCGGCCATTTGGTGTAGTAATTCGGACTCTATGCCGAGAGTTCCCGGATTCGATTCCCGGCCGGGCAGAAATTGAAATTATGAATTTTAATTTCTGTGACGTGTCTGGGTGTTACTATTATGTTACTATGTACTACTACGGGTGTTACTATGTATGTATTTACAAAAAAAAGTATTTAAGTATGTTTATATCCGTTGCCTAGTACCTCCTAGTACCCATAGTACAAGCTTTGCTTAGTTTGGGACTACGAGTGAAGCGTAGTGTAAAATGTCCAAGGATATTTATTTATTATTATGTTTGTTGCAGAAATAACGGCGCGCTTCCAGACGGCCCGCACCGAGGTGCGCCAGCTGCTGCTGCAGTACCTGCTGCCGTGGCTCGTCAACATCGAGCTGGTGGACCCCAACGTGCCCCCCGCCAACCCGCTCTCCTACATCGAGGTAACCTTTGACCTTTACTCCACTTGGAACTGCTACGATCCCATCAGCTCTCGTTGCCATCACTGCAACTCCTGTGTAGCGTCATCTTCTATCCTAAGCCACGATAGCCTAATGGTGAAGAGGTCGGACTGGCCGACTCGTGATCCGAGGAACGCGAGTTTGAACCTCGCCGCCGCAGAAAAAACTCTTTAAATCGGCGAGGAACTACTACGGGATTGACCCTACCTCTCGTTCGCACCACTATCACTCCTGAATAATTAGGATCTAAAGTCACTAATGCAATCCAAACAGTGAAAGTTGATAGTCCTGAGAACTGAGCTGAGCAGACTAGTATTGCTATGAATCTGGTAAAAGAAAAATACGGATTTCATCCCAGCATGACTCTGAAATGAGCAGTAAGTACTGTTTGGGAACAAACAATAACACCGTTAACCAAGCCCCACTTGCCGAGTGTGCATGACACGCAACTAATTAATTACGCACGCATCAACAGTTGTCCAGGCCAGTGCGAGATTGAGTTATCCTGAATATTGACTCGAATGACTAGTAGCATTAAGTTTGTTTATCAGTTGCCTCATGAAAATCCGAGGAAAATTTCGCACCTATTTTTATAGAAATACAATTTCTATCGTTGTTTATGTGGAGAATGCCAATAATTTCACTTTTCTCGAATACAACTTTACTCGTCATAAGTCTGCCAATCGAAAACCAATAGAGAGCCAATTTGAATTGCCTCAGCCTCGACACCTGAAAACGAATTTCGATGTTATATCCGACGTCTGGTTTATTTCCAATGTGGCAAATTGTTTGTGTAACGCCTTCGCCTGTTGCAAACATGTCCTTGAAAAAGTTGCGACAACTACAAATTGTCTACGGTGCCTCCGACTCAAGATGCAAGGAAATTGACTAGTCGATGGAGGCGCATGCCGTGACATTGGCAAAGGTCGCTCAAAGAAAGTGCAGAAACTCCGTATTAAATCACATTTGCACCTCAACCCTCCAGTTTATAAGCGAAAAATGTTTTCTATGTTCCTCAGAAATCTTGTTTACCAATTATTTCATCTCAAAATGAGTCCCCTTCGTCAATTGACGTTAAATGTAATGAGAACACAAATATTAGTACGAAGTACCTTTATCACGCATGATCTATCATTACTCTATAGTCTTTTTCACCTAAGATGATCCGTATGACGTTTCGAGTTTGAAAGATTTAGAGATGTCACATAACTAAACCATAGCGATTTATCTATCGATTTTTTTCGAAGAGTTAATAAAACCTACTTTTAGAGAAATATTTTGTATGGGTGTTATTTAACAAAAAACATTTTTTTTTTTATTACAAATATTATTGTAACAATTTTTTATTGATAATATTCAAATTTCATGGTGCGTGTTCAAAAAAACGATTCCTAAAAAGTACTGGTTCAGTTTCTTTAAATTAAAAACTATTAATTTATTTTCAATGCGTTTATTAAAGTCAATAATCGAAAAATATAGTTGATTTTTGTGATGTTTTTAATAACTAAGTATTCACTGCAATCGATTAATGAACTACGGAAATAATCGATTTTATTATACAAGAAATACCCCAGCACTAAATCTATTCCGTTTCACACATTGCGTACATGAAATAAAAAATATTTTTACATCGTATTAAATTAAAATATAATCAATAGACTCAGATTTTACTATATATTTCAAGACAAGTAGTAAATTTATTTTTATTATATTGCTAATAAAATACAAATATTTTTTCAAAAATATTCTGCATATGTAGTATGCGTAATATGGATAACCTTGAAGTGTCATACGGATCATCTTACGTGAAAAAGACTATAGTTATTAACTAGAGCATTCAGAATTTTACATAACAAGCTCACAGATTTTTTGGTAATTGATCAAATAACCTTTTCATTAACCTTCGGAGCTTTTGAAGATTTTAACGTTCCAATTAAGTAATGAGTGCGTCTCGCTTCTCATTAACACTCGGCTGTACAAATAAAGGTTCACTCGATACGGAGCGCGCGATAACAGGTGAGGAATGGTGGACGATAAATTTCGATAGCAATGGAACGCTTTACGCTTTCCGAAACAATGCCGCCTTTCAGCCAGGACATCAAAGGCTGACCTTGGCGAGGCGTGAAGTTTTACTTCGATTGGAGACACAGCGATTGGTGTTGTAAACCTGACTCCCCACATTACAAATTTTTTTTTATATATTTGACTAGCTTTCCGCCCGCGGCTTCGCCCGCGTGGAATTTTGTCTGTCACAGAAAAACTTTATCGCGCGCGTCCCTGTTTCAAAAACCGGGATAAAAACTATCCTATGTTCTTTCCCGGGACTCAAACTATCTCTATGCCAAATTTCATCAAAATCGGTTGCGAGGTTTAAGCAGGAAAGCGTAACAGACAGACAGACAGACAGACAGACAGACAGAGTTACTTTCGCATTTATAATATGATAGTTGGGATATTCTACATTCTAAAATATTTATAGAAACGCTTTATTGTTACAAAAACAAACATTATGAGCTTTATTTACTACCTACTTAGAAAATACTCCTACATGCAGAAACTAATGAGAATTATGTCTATTTTGGATCGCCCTCTACGCCATTACCTTAGACTATTTTTAGAATATTGAAGTAGATAAAACCAAACTAATGACGTGTATTAATAGGAAAATACAACCTTTCTCATTGAAATGCTATTTGTTCCTGTCCATTAATATTTATTTTTCATTATAAACGAGTTGTTTCCTGTTGAGTTGTCCGAATGTCTTTAAATAGTTTCGTCCAAGAAAACTATTAAATATAGGGTTATAACATTTCCCATGCGTAATTACAGATAAAAAATAGCCTTAAGATGTTTGTTCTTTTACTTATTAAATAATAATGATTCACTCCTCTTCTAAAAACAACACTGTGCCTCATGCATTAACAATAAATTTTAAAGAAAACAATTCAGTACAGTAAAAAAATATTTTTATAGTAAGAGTTGCGTGTTAAGGCTAGTTAAGAGGCGTGAGTGCAAAAATAATAGCGTGTAAGTAGCGTGAAAGCTGCGTGTTGGCGTGAAGCTCGCAGCTCGTTACGTGCTTTCGGCGGCGCTCGCCCGGAACTGAGCACTTGAGCTGCGAGCAACAAGTCCCGCAGTTTAATAGAGCAGAGGGATAAACTGAGCACACTCTATAATAATGATAATGATACTAGCGTTCCGCCCGCGGCATCGTACGCGTGTAATTTTGTCTGTCACAGAAAAACCTTATCGCGCGCGTCCCTGTTTCAAAAACCGGGATAAAAACTATCTCAATGTCCTTCCCCGGGACTCAAACTATATCTATGCGAAATTTCATCAAAATCGCTTCAGTGGTTTAGGCGTGAAAGCGTGACAGACAGACAGAGTTACTTTCGCATTTATAATATTAGTATAGATTTTGAGAATAAGGCTTCCATTTTCCCAAATAATCACCGCTGTTCCTTCATTTATCTACTCACACTTAACTGCGCGTGTAAGGTGTACTAGCGGGGTTATTATAAATAGATGGAATAATAATTTATTCAAACAACTCAAGATTACTAGTAGTTTCCAAACTAATTGAGTTTCATGGGAACTGGGGTTGCTCGTTTACTTTAATTTATGAATGACGATGGTACAGTACATGTGGCTTTCAGACACTGCCAAGTATATTTGTAAAGTGTGTGTGTGCTTATTGTCTGCAGAGCAAACTTCTATTCCATTAATGTAACTTTTTGTGAACATTGATAACTACAAGCTCCGCAATTTGGAATAGTCCCGAATGTCATTGTTCACAGCTACACAATTTATTCGTTTTGTATTTTTCTTGATAACTTCGATTTATTTATATTTATTTTGAAAATTTCTTGACATTTAAGGATTTTTAGGTTATCATTTATTAATGTTGACCTGAATAATAAATTAGTAGGACCTAACTGCTTACCACTTGATATTTAACCTGTCATTTCAACACTTGACAATAATTAGCATGCCATTTTAACAATATTTTTCCATTTTAATAATTCATTAATTCTATCTTTATTTTATAATTATCGAAACGTTTAACCTTTAGCTACTGAGGTGGATTTAATTTCACGTAAACACTGACGTGGGGGCCTGAGCGGCCCGTACATATGTGTGCTTATATTTAAAAATATATAACCTTTTTAGAGTTTTATGTTTAACTAGCGGCCGCCCGCGACTTCGTACGCGTGGATCCCGTTTTGCCCCCTTCATCCATCTTACGCGGTTTAGATTTTTTCATACAAATGTTTTTTTCCCGCTAACTCCCGTTCCCGTGGGAATTTCGCAATATCCTGTTGTAACTAAGCTTTAAATTTACTAAGGTACCTGGACGCCAAATTTCAAGCGTCTAACTTAAGCGGTTTAGATTTTTCATACAAATGTTTTTTCCCGCTTACTCCCGTTCCCGTGGGAATTTTGCAATATCCTGTTGTAACTAAGCTCTAAATTTACTAAGGTACCTGCATGCCAAATTTCAAGCTTCTAACTTAAGCGGTTTAGATTTTTAATACAAAAGGATTTTCCCGCTTAATCCTGTTCCCGTGGGAATTCCTAAGTATCCTATAACCTGCCCAGGAGTATGAAGAATAATTGTACCAAGTTTCGTTAAAATCCGTCTAGTAGTTTTTGTTTCTATAAGGAACATACAGACAGACAGACAGACAGACAAAAATTTTACTGATTGCATTTTTGGCATCAGTATCGATCACTAATCACCCCCTGATAGTTATTTTGAAAATATATTTCATGTACAGAATTGACCACTCTACAGATTTATTATAAGTATAGATAATTATTAATAGTGGTTATATTTAAATACATTAAAATTATTTTTATGTAAATTTTTTGTTAATAAGTAAGTATTATTTCTATATTTAGAAATCATGTAGCATTTTTTGGAAAAAATCTCATGAAATCATGATTCACAAAGTTATCATGAAAAATATTCATAAATTCAACAAATCAACTTAGAATCTTAATTTTCAATAGTCTTTTTAGCTAATCATATATCAGTTATCCTAAAATGAAAAGGGGGGAAAAAAATGACACACATCAAATAGTGCGAATTAAACACAGTCTGGATAAACTTGCTTTGCTCAGTGAAGGAAGCCATACATGTTTTTAAAATGTAGATTTCATTTGAATCTTCAAAAGACATGTATGGGACTTGGTTTCATTGTTTAAATCTTGATAGACAGGTACAGGCATATCATTTCCTAGCATACGTGCCATAAACTACTGTTCTTCTATTTTTCGTTAAATGCTGGTTATTTTTACTTCCGAGATACCGCTTTCTCTCGGACGACATACTGTGAGCTCCATATTATAGATTTTTTCAAATTATTTCAAGAAAAGACGAAAACTAAATGAAAACTATAGACAAAAAAAGTTACGCCAATACTGAGGTGGGGGCCTGAGAGGCCCACAAGAAACTTTAAAATTAATTTACCTACTGAAATTGCGCGTGCAATCACGTGCACTGTTGTTGAGAGCCTCGGCGCAATGAAACTCGAAGGTACTAAAAGATTCGGGTGTGTCGTGCACGTGGGAGAGGAGAAATTCAACAATTTGACTTTTGCAAGGCCTGAGAGGCCCCCACGTCAGTAGTTAAAGGTTAATAATGACATTTCCACCAAACTCAATGTGTACATTAATTTCATTTGAAACTATTAAGATCGTCGTTCTGTCTCCTTCCTAAAGTTGCTGTGCCCTAACTGGGTCCACATTGTATAACTGCCTAAATTGTAAGACCTAATGTGAATGCTAATGTGGTTATGCAATAAACGGTTGAGTATTGATTGATAACATAGAATTATTTTTCAGTACTACGCGGAAGCGGGGCGCGGGGGCCGGCGGGAGGGGCTGGGCTCCGCGGAGGCCACCGAGATGGTGCTCAACAACCTGTTCTACATCACCGCCAAGGTAAGAACCTACAGGGTATCCCATCGACCTGCCCCACTCGGGAATCGAACACAGAACCTTCACTCCAAAGAGTCTATAGCACTGGGTCATGACTCTATTATAAATTCGATTTTATTCAAGTCTTACCTACTGCACTAATTTACACTGTGTAAGTAATATATTTGTTCAACTCCTTGACGTTGCGAAGCTAATATTGACTCGTGTGGTATTTACCTAATACACACGTCCTACAAGTTACGAAGTTCTAATAAATTACTTAATATTATCACACTCACTCAACTGATATTAATTTTACGCAATCACGGTGTAAACACATTCCGTAATACTTTCGTCTAATTTTAATAGCCATATTTTCTTGATTCTTTTCTTGTTTCTATGTACGCTCTTATTTCGGTTTGTCTATGGAGGCATGTGTAACGTGATGCTTTGCGCTCTATACTTGTCTAATCTTCTCTACCATAGACTCCTATAAAACTACCTCTACAAGTATAACTCGGATCGTAGCTTGCGTTTCCTTACTAAGAAAACCACCGTGGCTTATCAAACACGAAGTAGTATGTTTGTGTTGTGCCTAAAACTTGGCTCTGTGCAAACCCGTTACCGGGATATTGGGCAGTGGGCAGCGCGCGATGCGGCCCAGCCTGAGGGCCCAGCGCTACGAGCGTTTACTTGGCGGCGCGTAGGGCTGCTAACGTGCAATACCCTCTAGCAATACCAAACCGAAGGCTCATACTACTACTGTACAGTCGAAATTTTTAATTATTGTTAATAATACAGGGTCCTTCTAAACTAGCTACATTCCTTTTAATGGGGGCATCTATACGGTACACTGAACAAGTTCACCAAATTTGAGTATGTGTTTTATAATGATTTTACAAAGTTACATTTTCTAACAAAAATAAAAATTCATTTCGTCTTACATAATGGAACATGCTGTATTTTTTACTCACACAACAAAGCTGTAGTGTATTCATTCTGCACAGGAACACGAGACACAACACACACAACGCTCACTACCACTGCACACTTTTTTGTTGTTTACACTCACGTCATAACAACTCACAGCAGTCGTCACAGCTGATAGCCGATTAGCTGATCGACTGATTGGGCGAGCTATCACTTTAATGTTGCAGGCCTACTCTCATATCGTTGTCTATCCTTATTATCTTATGTTAATCACAGTAAAACGGACTCACGATACCATCGAAAAATCAATCAGCAAAGGCCATGATTTTTAAGGCGCGTCTTAGTAAATTTATTTGCATTTGTGCATCTGTGCGTCATAGTTCACTTCACGAGCACTACAAAACGCACCTTCACACAAGAAAGCTAATCAAAAACTGAATTAAATCAAAGCGCACGCGCCGACAAATGCCGACAAGNGTTGGCAGTCCATTGGTATTCGGGACTATTCTATACTATAGTGACCATAAACACCACAAAAAAGCAATCATTCTCCTTGAACCATATTTTTTCCAGTTATTTTGATTTTTAAAACAGTTATTGAAAAAATTTTGATAGAATTTAAACGGAATCAACCCGAGATCGTATCATTTCAATAAAAATAAAAATCTGAGCTCTATTGTTACAATCTATAAGATAAAAGTAATTTATTTTCTGCAGATAGGCTTTTAAAAAGCGCTTTTACACGTCCCAGTATAACTTTAACACTACCACTGCTAGTGGGGATTCTTGGATGGCTTAAACATGGAGTGCAGGTGCGGGTTTGTTCCCCAGTCGATGAAGCACCTGTGTGCCTACCATGAGTTTACGTTAGGTGTGCTCGCTAGCGACTGCGTAAAAAAATGACATTTAAATGTATGACATATTGTTCAGCGCCCCTAGCGGCTACTTTCAAGAAATAAAATCTTCATATAATTTTTTGACGTATTCGCTAGCGAGCTCACCTAACGTAAACTCATGGTAGGCACACAGATCCGACAGCGACGGGCTCGCGAAAGTAAGGCTGCAGCAGTTAAGAAGTTGCTGCAGCCTTACTTTCGCGAGCCCGTTGCTACTTCATGGCGGCCTGGTCCATGTCGAAGTTCGACTCCTGAGGATACGGGAACTTTAGATTGATAGATACCCTTTGCACATTTTACTATAGAATAGAGACGCGTCTGGGTATTCAAAATAAAGTACATACAGGTCTTCTGTTACTATGTATTTTGTGATTTTACCCTGACTATAGGGTACAGGATATTTGACACCACCAGTCGCCGAGCTCCTATCGTACGCAAGAAACTAGGCGTAAGATCCTACGTGGACGGCGCGCAATTCCGGTGTGGACCCAGCTTTGGACATACTTTTTGATCTACCAAAACGTGATTTTCCCATCGATTCATTTTATGACACAGGCTACACATTTGATTAAAAACTTTGGGCTACTGCCCATTAATATGAGGCAATTGATTCGTGTCATACTTACTGTAAATCACATTTGATTAAAAACTTTGGGCTACTGCCTATTAATATGAGGCGCTTGATTAGTCATACTTACTGTAAATCTAGCTAAAATTAAGTTAAACTCACCTAATAACAACATGAATACAGAAATTGTAAAATTAATGTACCATCGGCAACATAGAAGAAAGAAAAACATAATAACGAAGAAGAAAAACATAGTATTTTATGTTAAGTTGATAAATAAGTAAATATTGTTTTAACTGTAATGTCTAACATTATAATATTTTAAGTTAGGTACTTGCAAATTGTATTATATATTACCTATAAAAGTTATAAGTAGGTAGACGTATAAGATTTATAAATTTAATTATTGTTAATAATATTTAATAACTGTTATTTTGTATTGCTGTGCCCAACCGGGTGTGCATTTGTATGTTAGTACCTAGTACCTAACAATATACAGTGTATCCATTATGTGCAATAAATAAATAAATAAATAAATAAATAAATAAATAAATAAATTTTAAATTTTATCATTCACAATACGAACATTTTAACCACGTCATGATCAATACCTGCAGTGCAAACAGCAATATAATTTACACTGCATTTTCATTCTTTACACAATAAACTCGTCTGTCTGCTCAGCCCGAATATACACTATTTATAATGTTATTTTATGGTTTGCTCATCCAGCGACGCAGAACAAATGTGAAGGTATACATTTTGAATGTTTACCGAACGCATTCAGCCTGGACTGGATATTGGGCCTTTGTTCCGGGACCATCGATCTGACTGATAATTATAGGCCCGAGGTCGTTACACGCTGCGTGGATCTGATGTATGGGCCTTCGTTACAAATGGTACAGTCGACAGCATATAAACCTGCCATGAAAAGTGATATTTCCTCTTATGATTTTGTACTTTATGGAATAATTATTTCATAAACATAAAGACCACAATTTTTGGGGATATAAATAGTTTTTGAGCGGTACCTGGCTAACCTCGTGCTGACATTGGGTCATTCGACACCTCGCCATTGTCTGAAGCCGTGCGCAAACTCTTTCTTTTTCAGACGTTTCTTTTGTTATAATTTCAGGCTGTCATCTTAACAATACTTGTAAATAAAAATCTATCGTATAACAGTCTTTCAGCGAAATATTTTTTTGCTATCTCAGACTAAGCTATTGCCGATAAAAAGTGAACTGGTTACAAAAATAAATATTTTGGATTGCTCAATTATACGGATTGTCTTCTAAATTCATCAATCAACAAGTGATTTATTATTCTCTGAGGTATACAGGCAGAAATGAATGGCTTTGTAAAGATTTATGTTGCCAAAAAGAGTAGAGTTCAACGGAAGGACTGAGTAGTTCTTGCCTGAGATACGTATTGCTACTTTATTTTTAATTAACCGTACACTACAATCAATATATTCTCCGCTCATATGCACTCAGTTCGTTAAATATTAATGAATATTGTATGCCAAATGATACTTACTGCCCAAAGCTTAAATTACAATATCGAGACCAAAATTAGTGACATGCTTTTGAAACGTTGCGTTGTCAAAGCGCCATTCATTGCACGTACCTTTAAGCCGGGCCATGTTCAGTGTTATTAATTATCATACGATATTTCGTTGGTTCCAGCTATTTAATTATGCAAATGTGCGTGAAACGTTAACTTCCACGGATACACACAATTAACAAACCATTAAACGAAATACTTTTTAATAATAATTGGAAACGCGAAAATGTTTTTCATAATTTTGTTTATCTGGTCGAATGGTTAAAATAAATCCTCATTAATGTGAACAATTGTAAAATATTGAATAAAGCTGATTATTTGTGTTTTGCGAAATGTTAGTCTATTTAATCAGTCTATGAATGAGCGTCAGTAAAGTTTTTTAAAGTGATAATGAAATTGTGGTTGCGGCAACCCTGCGCTGTTTGGTGCTGCGCCCCTGTTTACGCGCGCGCGGCCTTCGCCGCCAAAGTGCCAACCCTACCGTGGCCATCAGATGCTGTTGACTCAACGCAAGGGCGTTTGCCTAAAGCACGAGTAGTCTATGGCTAAATCCGCAAACGAAAACATTCCCTTTATTTGTTTTGAGCACTTATTAAAATGTTTAAATGTATGCCTATTCAGTCAAAGCTCAAATGTTGGCGTAGCAGCAAATACATTGTAAGCGGACCTGAGACATGAGAATAAAGCTTAAATTGGCATAGCTAGACGGCATATTATGCGAATATTCGTAAAAGAATGTTGGCAAAAGGCCGCCGTCACGTGGGCTTAGCGGCACATATTCATTTCATGTTCTTTCGAGCATAAAGAAAACAAATCTGGCCAAACGTCAGTACACTTGTTTTCAGATTTTTTACCTTTCAACAAGTACAGTCCACTGACACTAATATTGTTACTGTAAGCCGCGATATCTTTGTACGTATTTCGTAAATCAAGTTTCATTTGATTCTGATAAATGAAGCAGTTCAGTCTAAAATATCCTATTTCGGACGTACTTTATTTTTGAGTTATTGTTGTAAAATGTAATTAAAAATATTAAAATCTAATTCTATTACAATTTCTGGCGTTTAGACAGGCCAACTTAATGGAGGTTTCCAGCTTTAGGCCGCCGCGCTGAACTCGTGAAGCCTAAATAATAACTCTATCATCTTCTACAGTGCGTTTTACGCCAAATCTGGAGTCGGCAGGCAGCCTGCACACGAAGATGTAAAAGACTGTACAATAAAAACACTTAAAATTAAACTTTTTGAACAAGACGTCAGTCTGGGCTGCGTTGGCAAGACCATACAAACTATTTGTACTCATAATTATCATTTTCATTCCAACGCAGTTGTCATACAATTTTCCGTGTACAGTCCTACAAATGGATGTCTAACGTCCGTCAAAATGTCTTTTTTGAAAGAGCCGTAACAGTTTCATTTGTCGGAAGCATTTTTCTAATCTAACTGGTTCTCCATTGACCCTGATCACAAGATTGACAGTCACTTCACAAGAAGACTCCCCTGCAGAATCTATTTCTATCGAAGGCTGAATATTAGAATCTTAATTAAAGTTACGTAGAAATATCAGCTTTCAACGCAACTCGATACTGCAACTCGCCTCGCAGACCAGCGCGCTTTGAAAACGAATATCACTGCAGTTTGTTATGATGATCTACTTAAGTTTGTTATGATGACCTACTTAGTTCCTCTGAGAAAAATCGTGCTTCTTATCTCAACATTTAATTACTTTATGACGAGATTTTTTTCAAACAGTAATACGCTACTCGGTGACCATAGAGCAGAGCTTCTAACACTTCATAAACTCAACCATGTATCATAAAAGCACATGTCCACCTTCGCACGTTAGCGCGCCGCCTTAGCCGTCCAGATTTCAGAAATCATCGGCCGGCACACGCGTTACATAAATACTTGAAAAGCTCCCACCTTATGACCAACCAACACCCACGTTGTAAATTCATTTGAGTTACGTCTGGCGCAGGTGTGTGATTTTATTATATCCCAGTAAAACACACTAATTTTTTTTTCGACGTTTTGTTGCGCCTATTCGCTATTTTAAGGTTTTTCAATATTTCTGTGTTTTGATCTAATAAAAATGTTTTTACATAATAAAGTATGGCTATAAACTATTACTCTTCATTATTTATTGGAGTTCAGTAAAATCTTTATTACTCGTGTAGAAAACGTACATCGTCTATATTGAAAAATTCATGCAGAAATCACCGATAAAGTGATATTAAATTGTGTAGGCGTTTCGCAGTGGAAGTCAGAATCCAATACATTGTAAGTTGCATGTTCAATACGTCGGCGCTCAAACATAAACGCGCACTTGACAGCTGGCATGGAATGGCTGAAGCAAAAGGAACCGGCGCTGCATTCGTCCTGCCCACGCGCTGTCGTTCACTAACGATGTACTTCCTCTCATATTTCATATCTCATGTAAAAGTGTCAATACATAGGACATGAGATTCGTAGCGTAGGCAATGAGAGCCACTTGCGTTACATAACTGTGCCGTAGTAGCGCCGTAGTCGCTCCGTAGTCGTTCCGCAGTCAAACTGTAGCTGTCTATAGTTCTATCAGCGCAGACCAAAGCTCAGCCGCTCAAAGGGCAGACCAAAGCTCACGTTCGAGCGCATGCGAAGGTTTAACAAAGGTGTGAATCGCAGCAGATGTTTCCTTTATACTAAGGGCTTTAAACCACTACTGAAAAGTGTAAAATTTAATATCTTCCTTCCTACTAAATATACTACTAGATACATAAAATCTTTGATAAAAATGTGATAAATCTGTATGTGAAAATAAATAATCGTTAATGATTTCATGAGTATTATAAACGCGCCAATTTACTATGTGTTGGCAACTTTATTTTAAAGAAAAATCCTTTGCATCGTAACTTTAATCATAGGATTCAAAACATAGAGCTTACCTTGACCAAAGACGACTTCAAAACATGTTGTTAAGAACTCTTATATTCATTTCTCGTAAACAACATCATTATCATTAAGGATGAATTCAATTTTCCCGTATTCAAACGTCTGATATAAATCATTTCTCTGTGCAAACCTATGCTCTTATTATCTTTAAATTAGTCCTGCAATCTTCGGCTTGTTACCTACTACGTCTCGACTATCGAACACACACATCTATGCATCGAAAATAAAATTATTTTGTATCGCTTAATCCGGTTAGTTTTAAAGTACCTATTGTTTTGATGGACGTACCCTCGTTTGAGGGGGCTCTTTATGTAGCTTAGATCAAAGGGTTCCTTTTTAATGTACTATTTTCAATGGCCTTAACAATCTGACAGTTGCACAATAAACCTTGATCCGCGTTATTAGTGCGGGCGGCGGCCATCGGAGATGCGCTTTCACGGCAGTGATTGAGTGACCGGCCACGCGCCTCGCCACTAATGTATACCTACTGTTAAATCCGATAATATTATACAGGATGTTGGTAATAACGAAATTGAAAAGAATATGCCTTTTTAATGGACACATATCATGTACCTACACAGCTGATTTACTAGCATAAACATTATTGTGTTCTTTACAAGTTATCTTTGAATTTTGCTAAGAAATTATGACTTGATATTCAAATTCTTGCTTGTTTACTCTCAGAGTGGGAGTGAAAACTTTACAGCCTGAAAGCTATGGTATACAATAGATATGAGTGCGGGGTATGTGGCCTTTACATAAAATATGACACTTAACGCACTTTCAGGCCGCGTTTATGCCGACTGACTAAACGATGCGAGACCCAAGTAAAGTTTAAAACAATAAATAAATCTAGATAATATATTTTTTAAGAAATGAACAATAATCTTTAGTAGGTAGTATCATCCTGTATAAATAAAATATGCGTGGCAAAAGAGGGGTCGAGCGCCAGGGCGCGTGCGAGGGCTGGAGCCCTTAGGGCTTAATTTTGGGACCTAGGCGACCTAACCGTTCTCACAGTGGGAGCTGTAATTGCACCCCATATTCCAAACGCATGTCAGATTCGCTGTGATTAAATAATGGCCGCAAATTGATTACGTTTAGCCCTACATGAGCGGAGATCGCGGCATTTACAACAAGTAATTTACATTGATTACATTTGCCGTCTCACTATTCATATAGTTATTGCCCTTGTACATAATAATTAGTCCCTTTCATATTTCAATATCGGTTTATAGTTTTAACCAATATTGCTTTAAAAGAGTTGTACGGATTCATCACATTTTTTTATCCTCAACGAGGAAGCTCTTGGCCTGTATCTCACCTGATGGTAAGTCATGATCAGGCCGAAAGTGGTAGAGAGCTTCACCCAGAATCCTCAACCACGGAGGAACTGGCTATCTTACCTCCAACTGTCGGAACACAACAAAGCTGTTAACATTGTTGTTATGGCGACAAACTTAGGTATTTGATTATTAACCGACTTGATAAATGATATAAATGCTAGGTAAATTGCGCATTCTCATTCTCAACAACTCTTAACAGTCTGTTATGAAAACGCAATCGAACTAAAGATACTCGTAACAAATGTACCGCTCATTAATAGAATTGTTAGCGGCAGACATTACGCGAAGGTTTGAAAGCACCGCCCTTGCAGCGCCGCTTGCGAACTCGAGCGACTCTAGGCCTATAGCAGCGCATTCAATTGTATTTATACCTGCTTATGTAATTTTATCTCTCGCCTCGGTACTGTATTTCACAGACCTCGGATGCGCTTTGTGAAAATCTTAAGGGCTTTTTACAAAGCTCAAGGAAAACATGTTTTTATTCTATTTTTTTTTTCGCAACAAGATAATAGGTACGTGTTCTTGGTGTAAGGGAAAGGTTAGCAGAAAGTTACTTAAAGCAGAAAGACCGTGATTTTTTTTAATTGAAAACAATTTCACTTAGAATAACCCCTCAAAAGATTAGTATTCTTTTAAATTGTTTTTCTATTGCCTGTTGTAAAATCGTTTTAGCCGATTTAGAAAATAATGCAAAAACTAAACGACGTGCTGCTTCATCACACAGAAACAATACGAGTAGAAGTAGCGTACTCGAAAATTGAGAGTCTGAAAATATTGATAAACCTTTCATTTCACCGTAATCAGATTGATTAATTATCTTATGATATCAAATTCCCGATAGTGATCTGAGTTCACCATTTCAGGTATCATACCATGTGTCTCTTGTTCACTTTTAATCTCACATACGTTTGGTTGATTCCTTTTTACGATGAATCACATTCGCCAACGGCATAAATCCGTCGTGATACTGTTGCACAAATGAATCATTTTAACGTAGATACGCGTAGAATGGAATACGCGAATGGAAAAGTACCTACGTTGGAAAATATCAAAGACGCGGTATTGTATTATTTACGAAATACAACTGAAAACTCACAGCTGCAAACGGAAAATGAAAACATTTTTCTCTGAAATGTACTACCTACATTAGGTAATTAACATTCATTCAAAAGATGAGAAACGGAAATAAACCATGAAATCTTGCTTCCCATTTTTTACGGATGATCTATTACGTCTCCGGCCATAGCGGTTTGAGAAAGTAAGGAGTGCGATTCGTAGGTTTTGAGTTCGATTCCAAAGTGTGGCACCAGATTGTGTTTTATTCGTCAATTAGATTAACCTTCTATATCTTGGTTTTTATTTACGCAATGATTTTAAGACATCCCGCAGACTGCAGACTAAGTCGGCCGATAGTTTAGTCGGCTTCCAGTTTGTATGAGAAATCGGCCGATACTAAATATGTGTAATGTACGCACTCTCATACATTTTCATACTGATTAACAGCCCGACTGAACTAGCGGCCTACAAAAACTCTGTAATCTATGGAGTGTCAAAAGTAATTCCTAATTTCCAGCGTTTCCCTGTACTACAACGAAAAGAGGTGTTATATGCAAATTACTGCATAAGCCTGTGATGATGGTGATGCTGACGCAAGTGTGGTTTCAGTTCTCGGACAACCACCCCAAGGAGATCGAGGAGCTGTGGTCGACGCTGTGCGCGTGCTGGCCCAACAACCTCAAGGTCATCATCCGGTACCTCATCATCGTCTCCGGCATGGCCCCCAACGAGTTGCTGCCTTACGTAAGTTTATTAAACACTAATCCATCATCTTGTCTCAAACTTGACTTACGCTTGTCTAATTTGAAGCTAGAAGTTATAATTTTCCTCCAAACTCTATAAAAGTTCATCCGGGAAATAATGAACCCCAAATTAAAATAAAACGGATATTTAAACCATCATGAACAGGCAAAACAATGAGAGAGAATATTCCCGGCGAACGAGCCGCGTGTCAAAAAGTAATATGTCGGCCCGGGAATTCGCGCGATGCCTCATTAATTAATTAATAATGCCTTTAGGCAGAAAAACATTCAGAGAGCAAATACGATATTTTATATGTAGGTACAAAAAGTAAATAAAGTAAATACTAATAGATATTTACTGTAAGTGTGTAGCTGAAATACTCCGCTGATGAAAGAAGATGATTAATTATAACACTCACACTTTGCTATGTAGGCTCAGAGCGTCCCTTATAAAATGTAAGCCAATTTATATGTAAGCAAAACTTCAGTCAACTGGCACTTGCAATAGTGTTTGTTGACAGAGGCAGATAATTATAAAAATGTCGATAATATTCTTTCTGTGTATTTCGCTTAAGTATAAATACTGAAAGACGAGAGAAGGCACCTTTCATGTAATTTTTACGGCTTCTATTGGTTCATTACAGTTGCTTTCCGACCTCGGGCGCAAGGCTGCACACTTTATTTATACTTCGGTGTACCAAGATTCAGAGGTATTTAATAGATTTGTGTCTTATGTGATCTTAAAAACAGATTCGTTGATTTAGCTGAAAAGTTAAACTCTAAACCGCCTCGTTTTTCCAAGTCGCTTAAAAATCATAAAACTTATTCTATAAAGTACACAAACCACATCTTTGGTGAAACGCAAAATGAAATCGGATAACAAAACAACCACAACATGGACTCGATTCTTTCAGCTTCGCCGACACCAGGAGTCACGAGTAACGGAATCTAACTCGTACTAATTGGCTTTGAACTCCGCCACTTCCCGAAGTTCGAATCAGTTGTTCACCCTGAAATTCACACTGAAATATACGACATAACAATGCAAAGTTAGCTTGCTTGCAAGTATGTAGTCTTTGTGATGGAACCACTGATCACAGAAACTTAAGGGAGATGTAACAAGCAATGATGACAGCAGCGATGTCATAATGTAAACAGTTTACATTGCTTGCGTAGTACTAAAGATTATTCGAACGTCGAGTACTGATACCTCAGTGGATAATGAGCACATATTTTGATTACTCTGTGTGTGTGAATTTCTAATGCGACACTGAGTTTCGAACTCAGCGCATTAGTTGGTATGGTTGAAAGTCAATTTTGATTAATTATGTTAAAAACAAAATTAAACTATGTTCAAGTTTATTTATGTGCAAAAACTCCAAGTTCCTAATCCCAGTGCAGGTTTAGCATATCGTCGCAAAGTTGTCTATTCCCTTAAAATCTGGCACGTGCGGGTTACACTTCGACAAGTCTATTACCGGTGGAAGCGGGACTTTGCTTAATTAAACGCGACGTGCTCTCGGAGGATATGCCCAACCACACCTCGGTGCATCCGCTACATCCAGTGATTGCATGATAACGTCTTTATCATTGTCTATCAGTAGTAATATAAATGACTCTATTGTTACCGATACATCCACAATAGATACTATATCAAATTGGTTTTCGACGAAATGTGGAATGTTTGAAATAAGCTAATGATAGTTTGAACTACCGCTTGTGTAATAGTCTAATATTAAAAGTAGGGGGTATAGATAATGATGATGTGTGTACCTGACCTATATCAGTTAAATCGACAGTATAATTTCAGCTTTAATTTATGGTACGAGGGCGGCACTGAAAATTTCGGGAATCAAGGAAGTGAAACAACATTACTATTTAAAAATGTATTTATTGCTTATTAAAGTATTCTCCGCGAAATTTGACACATTTTTCCATAGACGANGGGCGCGGGTCAAGCCGCGAGCGAGCGAGCTGCGGGTTGTCGTAGGTCAGTGATACACGGCCGTTGATAAAATTTTGGACTGTTTTTGCTTCTATTTCTTGAGTGACGAATTACTGTAGAAAACTATTTGCACTAATAGATCGATCGGTTCGTTAGCTTTATTGTGGTACTAAACACTGCGTAAAAACTTCACTTTTTCCATGGTTTCCGATTAAAAATTCGCGGAGCGTAATAAAACGCGTCCTTGTTGACCGATGTTTTCCAAAACGTTTCAAAAATGTAATAATCTCTTACATATCATAAACAGAACAACTAGTAGACGAAAATAATTTTGTAGACTGATTGGCCAAGGTCATTAATGTTGACTAATTACTATAATGATACGGGTTGAGATCAAATTAATTTGGTGATTTTCCATCACACTGTGTTAAAGGGAAATCAGACGGCACTTAGCGTCCCTGATTAGACCATTTGTGTGTTTTCTATCACTTATTTGTACATAATATTTAATTATTTATTTAATATTGCAATGAACAGGGAATAAATATCCATCCAATAGTTTGAATTCTACTCAAGTAGGTAATCATTCATCTTTTTACGATATATTATATTTATTACTATGAACTGTCTAGAATCCTCTTTTGACCTGGCCTAACATACTAATACAATGTTGTATACAGATAAGGTAAAAAGATAGCTAACAACCTATACAGATGACAATAAATCAACCATATTCATTTTCAGCAGTGAACGTTCACTGTTAACCAATGTTATTTAATAGGCTAGTTGCCTAAAAAAATGTTTTTAGTCCGTAATGTTTAATATCAAAAAATATTGGACACATATATTTTTATTTGTCAATCTNACAGTGGAAATATTCCATTCCCGATACTTTTAGTGCAGCCCTCGTATGGCTTTAGTAGTCACATATCAGTTTTATTTATAAATGGCACGGGCCTTTTAATCCAGGCAATTACGAGTAAGGTACACATAATTTTCCTACTATAGCAAGTATTTTTGTGAAGTACTAAATCTACGCGTTTCAGAATGGAATTGCTATTTGTATAAATTAAGACTGATTTGTTATGCGTTCTCGATTCATGAAAGTAGTTTTTTCTCCAACACTTCACTGTTCGCTCACAACATCGCCGGGGATTACTTCAATATTGAAAATAGTGCTATTTTCGTTCTCCCTAGAGCCCGGAGTTTCACAAGGCAGCTTACCATTACTGGCGAGAGGACCTTACTACAAAGTTAAATATTATGTCGCTCAAAGGCTTTATTAATGACACACTTAATCAAATTACAAAGTGGTGTTTGATCTGCCCTATTAATTTTGATTTAACGTAAATGTCAAAGAGAATCAAGCCAGCCGCAGACACTATTTTAAAGGGAAGATCAATAACAATAAGTGAATATACAGTTAGCGGCGGCTGTATTTGAGGGCGGGGGCGAATCGCGTTGCCTCGCTGATCGCGGCTTACCTCCGCTTGATGGGCTGAGTCGTCTTTGAGGGATTACCTCCGCGATAGGAATCACGAACGTATCATAAAGACAAGTAAATTCGACGTATTCGTAATATTATTTTCTGTCTCCAAAAACTTGTTTTTGAATTAATCAAACCTAACTTTATTCTTGAAATGATGAGACAACTAAGCTAACAAAAAATATTTCTATAAACGGCAGCCATAGAAAAAGATCCAATTAAAGATACGTTTCATAAAAATGAGACTAAAATCCAGACGTTTTAAATATTTCATTTCAGCTATCAAATTGAAAATGAAAGAATGTAAAAAAATAATGTGATAGGATATTTTACGTAAAATTGTTTTAAGATTTAAGGTGGATAACCTTAACTATGGTTAAAGAACAAAGTTTTTAGAATAAGTAGCTATTGAATTAAAGGGATTCTAAACTAATGAAAAAGAAAATTTTGATGTCTGTAAGCACCTACTGGTATCCAGGTGAAAGGAGCTTTTCGACATTAGGTACATGTGACAGGCGGGCATGATGTCGATGCTATTAGTAGGTACCTATTGCCAAACGGGGTGCATTAGGATATGACAGTCGTTACTAGGTACAGTGCGGTGACCATCTTGCTCCCGAGACAAAATATTACGGGCTTCGTTGAATCGGCACTCGCTTGGATCGTTGTGTAACACAATGCTTAAAGAAATAAAGCTTTTTGAATTCTAATTTTCGATGTTTCTAGGAAACAATAAATCAGTTTAAGAGTAGGCGCACACCGTTGATTTTTAGTTGATCGATAGTTGTGCCCGATTTTAAATTGTATGAAGAATTGGCCAAATCGAATCGGCGTAGTGTGCGCACTCCCATACATGCCCATACTGATCAACTACCCGACTAAACTATCGGCCGACGAAAAATCAACGGTGTGCGCCTACTCTAAATACCAAAGCTCAGAACACTGACCTCGTTGAAACTACTCAGTTTTTTCCTTATGTAATTTTCAAGATATTGGAACTTATTGGAAGGAAACATTTCACAGGTTTATACCTTATTACGTAATTAAATAGTTAGGTAAAAACAAACATAATAACAATATCTTGAAGACAAAAGAGAACACTGCTCATAAAAGGATTGGGTTGATATACATAATAGGGACATAATTGAATTTCGCCAGAGCATCTCAAACATGGTGTTCCTACGAACATCTCCGCCCGCGGGCACCCGGTCGCCTAGAGCCAATCACGTGACTGCTACCTTCAATTAGCTGATGTCTCGCGACGCGACGCGCTCCAAAGCCTGCGGGTAGACTGCATTGAACTACTTACTAATGCTACCTATTGAGCCCTTTGTATGTGACATCAAAGAAGCTACCTTGAATGCTGTTTTGCCCCAAACTTGTCTAGCTTTAAAGACGGCTTTGAATGAACTGCGCTCATTAGGTATTGCTCAGTCAATGTAGTATTTGCTCATATAAACTTGAAACGTTAAAAGATATATTGTAACGAAGAAATTGAGAAATGAAGAAATAAAATACAAAAAGCTTTGTCTTAATCCTCACCTAAGTCTAACCGCTCCCACAAGGCGGCGACATCTAAAACCAGTCTTAGTGTAATCCGTCACACACATAACTTTTTGAGACAGATTTGAAAGCTTCCAATCCATTAGTAACTACTAGCGTATCCCGTGACTTCGTCTACGTTTCTGTTCTTTAATTTAAAGGAGATTGAAATATCTACGTTACATTAACAGTTTTTGAATTTAGTCTTAGACGCCAAAGTAATATGATACAAACTTGATGATAGCCTCTAGCTAGACCCTTAACTTACCTTTCTATTCTAACTTTCCTCGTGCTAAATTTCAGCTCACGTCTATCACGTCACATTTACGTGAAGGAAAGTGACCTTTTGCCTTTTTATACCTATCTACATTTATGTGTACCGTACAAGGTTGTCAAAACTTGCGTGCTGTCAAAGATAGAGGATAATAAAAGTTATGATAATATGATATTCGTATAGCCACAGAATAATAATAAGTACTAATACGTACGGAAAGTTTTCTTCGCAAAGGTATTCTAAATTAAATTTATGTGTGACGTGAAGAGCCAAACTGCGGAAAATGGCGGAGGAAATGACTAAGCTATACTAAGCATGAATGTGGAATGGAATAATAAATAGTATGAGGAATAATAACCACTTACTTAGCTTTCGTTTTGAAAACACGTATAAAGGACAGAGACAAAATAATAATATGTAAAGCTATGAATTTTAAATGTGACTTTTTGAAAATCTGATTTCATGCAGGAAAATTGTATTCTTATTCGTTCGTATAGACGAATATTCTTACGTTATAATATTCATAGGAATATCGTTACTCTTTTGTTATTTTTTGACATGCACAGATGTGAATTAAAATCGTTTCGCTGTCATGTCACCAGTATGCCATCGGCGTTAGAGTAGGCGCACACCGTTGATTTTTCGTCGGCCGATAGTTTAGTCGGGCAGTTGATCAGTATGGGCATGTATAATGGGAGTGCGCACACTACGCCGATTCGATTTGGCCGATTCTTCATACAAATTAAAATCGGGCACAACTATCGGCCAACTAAAAATCAACGGTGTGGGCATACTCAATGACAAACATTGAACAGTTGAACTTTTCCGCAGGCCAAGCGCGTGGTGCTGTACCTAGCGCGGTCCCGGCCTGAGAGGCTGCTGGACGAGATGATGACGGAGCTGCAGACGGTGGAGACGCTCAACTGCCTCATCGAGCGCACCGAGACGCCGCCCTTCTACCGCCTCACCTCCATGCGGAAGGCCACCTCCGGCCACAGCGACGGGCCCGGCACTGGATCTCAGGTACGTTACCTCACTAATAACTGACCTGACTAGGGTTGCTGTGGCTTTATCCGGAAATGTTTGGCTTTTTACGGTCGTGTCCGGCCAAAAATTGTCTTGTCCGGCTTTTGTTAGGCTTTTTATGTAGTTGCCGCGCCAGGCGAAAGTCAAGCTACAGAATAATATCAAGCGCACGCATCAGGATGTTGGGCAACCGATGATGATAGAATTCACTCGTAAGCTATGACACTAATTGCACCCCCCCCTCCTCCCCCGTGACATGTCCAGCTTTTAGGGTAAAATGTCCGGCCAAATGAAGCACAGAGTCCGGCTTTTATGTTTTAGTACCTGGCAACCCTAGACCTGACAGTCTCACTGACTTGACTTTCACTTGAGATCCTATGTCCCTTATGGGGCAGAGGGCGTCCACAACTGTCCTCCGTCGTGTCTACGACTCTCACTGCTGATAGATATTCCTCCGGTTCTAAATGACATTTCGTCGGTCTCAAGATGCCTCTTACTAGCAACATAGCCTGGTTCTCATAAAACGGGGGCCATTTTAAAACATCTCTTTCAAACTAAAAAAAGCGGAGCATACCTTGTACTTGGTCTAAGGTGTACCTTAGATCCAGTAAAAGGCTCGTAATTTCAAGTTCTCTATCTTTACACTACCCAACCTCCACTGAGTCATATGAGACATAAACTGAGATTATTGTATTTGTTCAACAGAGGGCCTGCTTTCACTCATCAGCTAACTTTTATCAATCATTTTGCACCGTTGCAGATGGACGTGCCATCAGCAAACAATTATTAATTTATTTTTACACTAAATAAAATCAGTGTCGTGCATACATCGCATAAATCTGTGTCNGTTACTTGTGCAACAGACATTTTACTACTAAATTGTATAGTCTGTTACCTTATCTACCGTGCATAATGAGATTCCGTGCTTCGGAGGGCACGTTAAACTTTCGGTTGGAGAAGCCATGTCAGACACATAATGGCGGCTCATTAAGTTAAGCCTAGGGTTATGACCTCGGTTGTTGGAAACCACATAATAGAGAGGATACTAAGGAGTAGTTAGAGTGTAATAATAAAGCTCCATAATATTTTGGAACATAATAATTATTTACACCAGGTAAGGTGAATTTAGCAATTTCAAACTTTTTTAATATTTAATTTGCACCGTTGCAGATGGACGTGCCATCAGCAAACAATTATTAATTTATTTTTACACTAAATAAAATCAGTGTCGTGCATACATCGCATAAATCTGTGTCNTATTGGACACATATATTTTTATTTGTCAATCTAACAAATAATTACATAGTTATGGTGCGTTGAAGTTGCGCACGACGTCACAACGTGCGGCATTTTTAAGCAAGCGTTGACGTCACGGGCCTCTTCTTATGAACTTTGGGGCGCTTTATCTCTTTAAATTTTCATTAGTTTGAAAAAGTGAAAAATACGTGTAGAGTATTTTTTTATAAGTTAACTGACGGACTAATTAAAACTCTTGCTTTTTGACCCAGGCAACATCCCCATTGTTATTAGGATTATGCAACAAAAATGTGTCTTTTGCAACTAAATAACCTTTATAGTAATATCTTTTGTGTGTTTATCAAATCACAATCAATATGTCAATGTATTACATTATTTGTTTGTTTACACTTCCAGTCAACTGCTAAAACGTGTTGTAACTTCAGTTGTTTATCATGTATGTTTCAACACTTGCAAGGAGTTACAAACATCCTCAGTAAAGTAACTAGCTAGTAACTGAAAATGACTTACCGAAAGTCCAACAGGCAAGAGTGGACAGCATTTGTCTCACAGCTTGATTGTTGGGTAATATTATCGATGCAATCCATAATACCAATGCCAGTACTATCCGAACAAATAACAGCAAGATTCCCACGGGCATATACAAGACGAATTGTATAGCATTTTCACCACTAAACCTGCAATTTCAACAAAATGACGCATTTATTAAACAGAACACCAAAATTAAGGCACCAAGATAAATTTCACTGTACACTTTCCCTTCAAAAAGGCAAAATTTGTACCCACTCTCAAAATAACATTGAATTACCTGTCGTCATTGATTAATTTGTCCACTGTTAGAGCCATAACAATTTTGCATGAACGATACTGTTATTGTAGCCCACTTTGTAATTAATTTAAAGCAAAAATGTGAATTTCCTCTTTCTTCGTAATGTGTATACGTATGACATGAATGACATTTACCACAATAAAAAAAACGAAAGTCAATTTCGGGACAGTTGTGTTGTACCAATCGGATTGGGACAACTCCGGATCTGAGAACTTACAAAAAAAAAACAGAAACGAAATAAATTAATTTAAGTTGACATCCCTTACTGATTGATAAAATTCGAGATAAACGTGAAATTAAAGGAAAAATCTATGATGCCAAACTTTATAAAATAATGTTTGTGTTCCTTTGCTAACATTATAAACAACTAAACATGTTGCCAGTACAGAGAAAATGTTTGTATTTGTTATATTTATATTATGCAATAAATAAATCATAGAAACAAGTTATTTGTAGGAAATTAGAATTGTCATTTGGAAATATATTTGAATATTATTATTTTTTCATTTTTTTCTCGTCTCATTACCTAAAATAAGTAGATTCCGCACTTATGTGTAGCAGTACTAGCGGTATTCGAATGGCATGGCATCTTTTATTAAATACCCGTGTGACTCTCTGGATTTAATAAACACCCACCTTTTAAGTTGTGGTCATTATCATTAGATTCTGTCTTAGTTTTGATGTCATTATGATGATGATTTATAAATAGGTAAAAATATTGTATCTTCTTACTAGTAACATTATTTTCTGCTGTCAATTTGACGTTAGATGAAGTGACAACTTCTTTTTCCGTCGATGATGTCTGTGGTTGTTCGACTTCGCGATTCTTTCTTCTTTGTCCTTGTGTAGTACCTAGAATTAATTCTAAAACCAATCTATTGAAATAATTACAAAAGTGCCTTGTTCAATAATTATTATTTAAGGAAGAAATTGTTTTCTAACTCTTGTGATGTAAATCATCTTTTACATCTTCGTGTTTATTTGTGGAGTGGACGTGTTTATTTCAAATTCGACCATCTGATATTTGTTTACTAGTCATTAGGGCTGAAAGTGCTGAAACGATTACGATGGACAACATAATTTCGTCACCGGAAGACAACACCTGCTCGGAGGGGGAGGAAGAGCGTAAAGCGACGGGCACTCGCGCCAATCATGCGGATCCCCAAGGATTTTCCTCGTCTCAGTCCGCTGCGTACACACTCCACGAAATGGAAGAAAAAATGCGACGAAAACTGCAGTTTTTCTTCATGAACCCGATCGAAAAGTGGAGGGCGAAGAGGAAGTTTCCATACAAGTTTGTTGTGCAAGTAATCAAGATAGTGCTGGTTACGTTTCAGCTCTGCCTATTTGCACACAACCGATACAATCACGTCAACTACACGTGGGACAACCGTATCAGTTTTTCGCACTTATTTCTGCTGGGCTGGGACTCGACGCGAGAGATAAACGCCTACCCGCCGGGCGCCGGCCCCCTGGCCGTCTACAAGGTTGATGAGTTCTACAACACCCTGGACTACGCTTTTGCAGGCTACCAAAACCTTAGCAATGCTATAGGCCCATACTCTTACAATGATGAAAACAATAATCAAGTGGACCCTGTCTTTTGCCAGTACAATTATAAAGAAGGCATCATCAACGGTTTCAATGAGAGCTACGAATTCAACTCAGAAGTGATTGAGTCATGCACAAACTTCACTGGAGGCAAATCTGTATATTTCAGCTCTAAGGACATGCTGAAGAGTGCTGGTTTGGAAATTAATTTTGCTGCATTAGTTCGTGCCAAGTTGATGTTCTCAATCAAAACTATAAACTTCAGAGCAGCTGGGCCTATCACTCCTCCTGACTGTTATCGGTTCGATGTGGCCATAATATTTGATAATGAAGACCATGATGGGCAAATGTCTCTCACATTAGACGCTGAACCCTACAAGTTGATTTGCAAAGGTGATCAAGAGTATGTGACGGACAATAAAATTGATCAAGTCCTAAGAAGTATTCTCAATATACTTGTCATACTTATTTGCTCTGCTTCGTTTGTCCTGTGCAGTAGGGCCATTTATAGAGCGCAACTTTTGAAGGAACTCACTGTCCAATTCTTCCGTCGCACTTACAACAAAGAACTCAGCTTAGATGGGCGATTAGAGTTCTTGAACATTTGGTACATAATGATCATTGTCAATGACTTGCTCATTATTCTGGGATCAGCAATTAAGGAGCAGATTGAACGAAACCAATTTACAAACGACCAATGGAATGTATGCTCTCTGTTTCTGGGTACAGGAAACTTACTTGTTTGGTTTGGTGTCCTAAGGTATTTAGGATTTTTCAAGACTTACAATGTCGTTATCCTGACTCTGAAAAAGGCTGCTCCAAAAATATTTAGATTTTCTATCTGTGCTTTGCTTTTGTATGCTGGCTTCACATTCTGTGGTTGGCTGATATTGGGACCTTACCACATGAAGTTCCGTTCTCTGTCTATGACATCAGAGTGTCTGTTTTCACTTATCAACGGAGATGATATGTTTGCAACATTCTCTATAATGTCGAAGAAATCACCAATGCTTTGGTGGTTCAGTAGAGTGTATCTGTACTCATTCATAAGTTTGTATATTTACGTTGTGCTAAGTTTATTCATTTCTGTGATCATGGATGCTTATGACACAATAAAGCAGTATTACAAAGATGGTTTCCCAAAGAGTGATTTGCAGCAATTTATTGGTGAAACGAGTATTGAAGAAGTATCTTCAGGATTATATCGAACCCAGAGTTCAACTTCCCTAAATGCTTTAATGAATTCGTTATTTTGTTGTAATTTTTACAGAAGTGCATATTCTAAAATAGGTGGACGTAGTTCAAATCAAAATCTGATTTAAATATGTATTCTAAAAATTCAATGTAGCATGCCAGAAAAGATGTTTACTTGTATCAAATACTAATAATTGATAACCAGGTATATCTGTATTTGTCCACACCTACCATATCTATAGTAAATCAAGGTCTCTTTCGCAATTGCCAATGTCAACAGGGCAGCTATTTTTGATATTATTTTATATTACATAAATTGAAAACTGCAATTATGTCACAAAAGTATTATCAGAAGAGCACATACTCAAATAATGTAAGTACCTAAATGAGTTTTAAAATTACCAAAGATAAATTGTATAAATTTATAGATCAATTACATTGTTTCTTTGATTCTGCTCAAGATATTTTACAACAAATTCTTTTTATACTTGTACTTACAATAAATTAGTACCTATCTTAAGGTAAATCATTATTTATTATGCATAAACAAGTCCATTATGTGACTGTTTAAAAATATGATGAAGAACCATTTAAATTTATACCAATATCATGTAGGTATAAATATTTTTTCTTATTTAAAGATACTTATTTACAATCATTCATTTAATCATCTCATTACTTTTAGAGTTATTTATTACATACAAAGACAGTCTTTGTTTTTTGCACCGTTGCAGATGGACGTGCCATCTGCAAACAATTATTAATTTATTTTTACACTAAATAAAATCAGTGTCGTGCATACATCGCATAAATCTGTGTCAGCGCGTGTTAGTCATGCAGTCATTGACATACTTTACCTGGGTTTTAGTGTCATTGTGAATACTAAATACGAGAATGGAGAGTCCCTTTGGTAGGAGCACCAGGACCAGTCGCAGCCCCCCTCCACCACAACATAAACCACAAGCTAAGGTAGCCCAACCCCCCACTGAGTCGAACATTGAAAGTACTGTATCGACCCAGGAAATACAAAAATGGCTTTCATCAATTGAGAACTGCCTGAGTGAGATATGCAACATATCTGCTGAGGGAAAGATGAACACTGAGCAGAAACTGAAAATCAACAACTATAGCAGAAATGTCTGCTAATANACAATATCAGTGTCTGAAACAAAGATACATCTCAGCCCAACTGACTATCAATGCCTTAACGGACCAAAAAGAGACGTCAAATCAAATTGGGGAACAGATTCAGGACCTGAAAGAATGCATACGTACTGCCCCCCAAGTTCAACCACCTAGCTTATCTTTCGCTGACGTGGTACGAACTACCAAACATACGATCGCACGACCTTCGAGCACCAGCACTTTGGCCATTTACCCAACTAGCAAAGATAAGTCAAGCGAAGACACGAAAAAGCTCATTCAAACAATAATCAAGCCCGAAGAACTTAAACTGCATATACGCGGAATGAGAAAAACCAAAGAGGGAGGTGTTATTATTAGCGCTGAAGGTAAGGATGACCTTGAGAAGCTCAAGCAGTCAGAACAGCTGAGAACCTCGGGCCTGAAAATTGAAGAGACCACAAAACGGATGCCAAAAGTTATATTACTAGGAGTGCCCGCCAATACCCCCGAAAAGGAACTTCTGGAATGTTTATTTGAGCAAAATATTTCGGGTAAGCATCAGCATATAGAGCGAGAAGCGTTCTTAGCCAAGGTAAAACTTAGCCACAAATCCGGCAAAAAAAATGCGAGTCACTGTAACTACATACTTGAACTACCCTCTGACCTCCGAAAGCTTATTATTCAGCAGGAAAGGGTTTTCATAAATTGGACCTCATGCCCAGTACGGGATTATACAATTGTGACCAGGTGTTTCAAATGCCAACAATACGGGCACTCGGCTAAATATTGTCGAGAGACTGAATCCACCTGTGGGCACTGCAGCCACGTCGGGCATTCAATTAAAGAATGCCCAAAGCAACAAGAACCTGCCAATTGCGCTACGTGTCGGCGATACAACAAACCGAGCCAACATAAAACAGGAGATGAACAATGTCCCGCTCGGAAAACTGCTGAGGCTCGATATCTGAATTCCATAGACTATGGAGGCGCCTAGAGCGCCACACAACCAGTTCTACAAGCACAGGGATGGGTAATATATCACCTGATTTTATTAAGGACATAGACTCTTCTTACGAATTTGAATCAATAGTATGTGACCCACATTCATGCTCGTCCTATTTATCTAATAATAATATTAAAAGTAGTCTTAACATTTTCATGCAGAATATTCGTAGCATCAATTGTAANTTTAGAATATCATCTCCAAATCAACCTGTTACATGTGTGTTTATTCTTATGTATGGGGGTCTGGGTAGGCCAACCTATTTTACTTAGTTTTAATTTGAAAGTGTACCTTACTAATTATTATGCATAATATGAGGATATTAAACTGTATAAATAGCTCTTAACATTTGTACCCAGTTGTTAGATGTTTATTTTAAAAAATGTAAAAAAGATGTGTGTAAATAAATGTATTTTTGTAAAACTGGTTTCTTTTGTTTAATTAGTTTATTTTGATAACGTGCGACATTATCCTCCTACTCGAATGAATAATTTGACCTGGATTTGCCTTTGTTAATATGATCTTTGTCACGAGGTCGTCTTTCGTCGGACACAAATGCATGATCAAACTGCATTCGAAGTATGCAACACGATACTTCAATGAGTAATGTAACAGCAAATTATAGGAAAACAGATCTATTTGCAACTGTATAAAGTACATTTTACTTGCACGTAATTTATTAATTGATAGCTAAAATCAAATTCTTTCTCATAACAATATAATTGACACGAAACAATCGATGTTTTTGCAATACGATTAACGCCCCCAATTACGTGGCCAACACTTGAGTAGAAAATGATCTATCGAGTATGTACAATTATAAAAAATTGTACTTAATTATATTCTTGCAATTAATTCATCAATCAAGTGCCCCGCTTAAGAGCGTTGTCACATTTTTCATGCAGAAATCGAGAATTTGGCAGATTTCGAAATGATTTTAGTCATATAATTTATTGTTATAGCTTCTTTTGACTTATATCATCGTAATTATCATACGTTTTTACGGAAAGTCTATTGACAAAATCTCGTTCAAATTGGATTTTTGCCTACGAAAACAGCGAATTTCGAAAGCCCGATTTCCAGGTAACTCGCGAAGGCACAATTTTGAACTAATATTACAACAAATTTATTTCTAAGTAAGAAGATAGAATGTATTCATTAGAATAAGCATACCCTGAAGAAGAAAGTGTATTGAGAAAATTTTGATGTTTAATTCATTAAAATGCATTTTTATCATGTCTAAGATAGTCAAAATTCGAGAAAATTACTGCAAGAAAACAGGTCACATCTCATAATCTAAAAGTCATTTGGCAACATAAACTACTTTATACTTAAGAAGAAACATAGTACTATTATTGTGTGAAAAAGAAAAAATATCTATCTTGACGATATTGTGGTCATGGCAGAATCGTTGGAAGATCTTGGAACAATGCTCGAAGACCTTAATCGATTTTCCCAACAGGTAGGCCTGAGGATGATCATGGACAAAACGAAGCTTATGTCGAATGTCCATGTTGTGCCCTACCCAGTTTCAGTTGGAAGCTCAATTCTCGAGATAGTCGACAAGTAGGTATGTCTACCTCGGATAAACGATCCAGCTAGGTAGGTCCAATTTCGAGAAGGAGGTCAATCGTCGAATCCAACTCGACTGGGCAGCGTTCGGGAAACTACGCAACATCTTTTCGTCCAAAATACCTCAATGCCTGAAGACTAGAGTGTATAACCAATGTGTGTTACCAGTGATAACTAATGGCTCGGAAACGTGGCCTCTCACTATAGGCCGTATACAGAAGCTCAGTTGCACAGCGTGCTATGGAGAGGGCTATACTTGGTGTTTCTTTGCGAGATCGAATCAGAAATGAGGAGATCCGTAAACGAACCAAAGTCGCTGACATAGCCCAACGGATTAGCAAGCTGAAGTAGCAATGGGCAGGGCACATAGTACGCAGAACTGATGGCCGATGGGACAGAATGGTTCTGGAATGGAGGCCGCGTACCGGAAAACGTAGCGTGGGACTTCCACCTACAAGGTGGACCGACGACATCGTAAAGGTAGCAGGGAAGCGCCGGACGCAGGCCGCTTCCAATCGATCAACATGAAAGGCCTCCCCAAGGCCTATGTTCAGCAGTGGACGTCCTATGGCTGAAATGGTGGTGGTGGTGGTGGTGGTACATATACTGAAAATGTATCATTAGAAATCAACCACGGGGGCTAAGGAGATAAAAGGAGGGTTGGAAGTTTATATTATGAAAGTCCTATGTGTTTAAAGTAAGAGAGTTGAAATTTAAAATGTATGCGCTATAGATGCTAAGAGCGGATTTTACGAAACTCTACCCCTAATGGAGTAAAACGAGGTCCACGCGTACGAAGTCGCGGGCGGCCGCTAGTTTTACATAAAGCACGATGTTGTTTCATGAAAGGCTCCATAGTGATTAAAAATTCATGAAATTATTCACAGTTTCCCATCACCCACGCACATAATCTCTACCTTGATTGAACCGTTTTTCGAGATACATAAGTATTATCAAGTGTTGCTATTTGCAAAAAATTTTGGCCCACCTTGTATTTTTGGCAAACATTTTGCTGCAGACCCCGATCATTCCATGTGTGTGTCATTTCATTTGTCTTTTTGTTTTCAACGGAAAAAAAAATAGACGCCAATTCAAAATGCCACGGATTTTGCTTAATTAATTAGCGATTCAGCTAAAGTTCGCGTCGCTCTTTCACCTGGAGGACGTCTTAATTGCGACCTTTTCGTTTACATAAGTCCACTTACGTAAAGGTCGCTGCAAAAAGTTCGACATTTGAGTTCGGTGTGGTACTGTCTAATGCTGCCTGTTTTCCGAGAGCATCGCGGCGTGAGCTGCCACGTGGTGGCGCTCACGTTGCGCCCCACGAGTCGAGTTATGCAAACGTTTTGAGTGTGACGTAACATCCGATAACACCGGCCATTTTCTTTGATTGATCGTCGACAATTAATTAATATGAACTTTGGGAAGGTTGCAAGTCATGGTGTCCGCAGTGTTAGCGACGTCGACCAAGGAAATACGCTAACTTATTAATTAGAATTGATTAGCAACGTTAACAGTCATAAAATGTTGTAAAATAATCAATTAGAGTCGACTAGATATAAATAACATTCCATCTCTTTCTCACATTATCTCTCATCTCGCTTGCACATCAAATACTCTTCCACACACTTCTGGAATATTCGAGAGAAAAAGAAACGGGACGGCAACATCGGACCTCTCGCTTCGAACATTCCAGAACTATGGTCCAGAACATGAGAGACAGAGACAGGAATATCGGGAGAGAAAGGGATGGATATAGCCCGGGGCCCTATAAATACCGAGCGAGGCGCTCCGGGAGACAAGTTTATTTGAAGTTAAGTTTATTTGTATTGTTTTGTTCAGTTCAGAGAACAAGTGCTCCAAGCAACAAGTGATCTGAAGAAGCAAGAACTGAGAAAAGGAAGCGAATAATAAACGCGAGAAGTCTCAGCAAGTGAAATAGTGGTTTTATTCCTGCAAGTAGCACCTACTACGCCTGACATAGTAAGGGCAAGCTCTCAACGGCAGTCATCATCGTCCGGTCAGCGCTCTCGAACACACACAAACGCATACAGTCCACTGCAGTCCACCACATTTTCCTGGTCCTTCGAGCCGGATCACCACATTTTCCTGGTCCTTCGAGTAGCCGGATTACGGGAATAGCGAAGATGCCTGTCACCAGGTCGGAGAAGCTACGAGGTGCCGCCGCCGCGGCTAGCGCCGCCGCCGCAGGGAGAATTACGTCGCCGCCGGTTCATGGAGGAAGTACTCCGACGGAAACCACGGATACTTCATCAACGCTGACCCCGTATCCCGCCGGGGGCGCGTCCTCACCGCGCATCGCCAGGGACCACGCCGCGCCGGCTGTTAGCACCCGGGTTATGGGAGAGCCCGGCGTGCATTTGGGAAGAGGGGAACCAGCACCGCGCTCCTACACAGAGGAGATAACCGCCGACGTCACGAAGCCACACGAAGCACTAAGGGCCCGTATCGCGGAAGCAGAGAAGAGACGTGCCGCCGCCGCCGCNTCTGAGAAAAAATCAAATAGGTAAATTATACATTATTTCTTTATTATTATGTATGATGTACTGTCTTAGGTACGATACAACTACGGATTAAGATCGTTTAGTCGACGCAGCGTTGAAATTGTACAGATAAATGCAGTTTGCGCACTCACTACGCGACGTCAAGCAATAAAAACCTAAAATTCTAACGCCAACTTTTTGCTACAACGCTCTTAACTTTCATAACATCGCTCAAAGATATCATGCGATTTTAAATCTTAATACAATGACTTGAAAGGTCAGTTTGTAACACTACAAATGATAGTACAGAGCCATCTGGTGTTGAAGTTATGATAATCGCTTGAATCGAACTGAGGGCCTTCTATGTGTTATTAAAGCTTTATTTAACCCTTAATACATAAAAATTGAAACAGCGAATAGTTTGATTCGACATTTATTCATTAACTATCAAAACATTCGCAACTATTTATGTCTAATAACAATATATACAACGAAAATAAATTCGAAACAGAGTTGCAACGGAAATCGACGCAAGCGCGTATTGCAAAAACTGAGTTACGAAAATCCTATCGACAACATGGCTCGATACGACATCCGTCACAGCTCTGGGTCTCCGCTAGGCTCTATTCGTCTCGATCACTCATTAGGAAAGGGAGTGAGACGGACAGAGCTCAGTATACACAGGTTGAATGGAATCGTATATCGTAAAATTCATTGAATGTATCTAAAACCACGATTTTTAATGCATCCTGTATAAAAATAGTTATGCGGCGTAGACATGTCATATTGACAACCAAAAATATACATAGGAACATCAAAATACATATTTTCCACCTAAAAATAACAATGCATGGTCCAATTTCGAATGTATAAAAAGAAGTAGAAAATATTGTACAAATGACTGGCTTATAATTGGCAAGTGGCATTATTTACATAAATAACAATACATTATCTAAACAATTAGGATTATAATAATCTGCTGGATGTCAACTTAAATAGATTGCACTACTTACTGGGTTTTTATGTACAAATATATAAATAGATGCGAGCCAAATCAGTATGTTATTCTCAATGTGTGATGCTTATTAATTCCATTTAGGATAAAAAAAACAGTACATAGTACATTTACAAGTCATATGGCGCTTAGAATATTATGATATATCATAAGATAAAATAATATGTAGAGCAGTATTGGCTACAATAAAATGGCAGTAACTTACTTTACGAATTTTAAGTAGATACACAAAATAATATAAGAAGAAATACATTAAGTATTGCCAATAATACTGGAAGATGAACTATGATATGACTCGACAACAGCAACATTTAGGTACGGACGACAACACATCGAACAAAACACTGTGTAGTTAACACTTATGTAAAGGTACGATTTTGCAACAAAAATATAATTTCGATTTGCTGTCGACTGTACTTTATGATAGTATGGCTATAATGTATATTTTTTCTTTTTATTACATTAATAAATATATGAACAGTATAATTTATATGCATATAAAACCAATAATATTCATATAAAAACTACATACAACGGCTCATAGAATTTAGAGTAGATTTTATGTGTCCAATACTTTATATGGCATATTTTATCTAAGAATATTTTATAAATAACATTTATTATGATATGACACTACATTCTGATCTTAATAATAAATAGTTTTCATGACTTTTGGACTAAAGCTTACAATTTCACTTACACATTGAGTTGAAACATCGCCGCCGAACCCGGCTATATCAATAATTTAACAACCGTATATTACACGATATAAATAAATAATAATTAAACCTACCACAGAGCTAGACAGCGTAATTCTAATTCGACGTCTCCACATCATGGGATAAAAGTTCTTTGGTACAGAAAAACTAAATTATTGCTCACGAAGCGCATTTCTTTTGTGACACCAAAGAAAACAGACTCCAAGTCTCAATGTAAAAAAAGTTCTTAACTCAGTCCGGGTTTACTTTTTGTCGTCGGCGTTTGTTTCGGCGGGCGGCTCCGCGCCTAAGATAAGCTGTATCTCATCGACGCTCTTGCCTTTGGTTTCTGGCACGACGAAGAAGATGAATAAGAAAGCCAGCACCATGACGCCGGCAAAAAGCCAGAACACCTGCCCGGATCCGATGGCGTTGTTCAGAGAGATGAAAGTACTCGTCACGGTAAAGCTCAGAAGCCAATTCAGAGTTCCAGCAGTCGAGCCAACGAAAGACTTGATGTCAATGAGGCACAGTTCACCCGCCATCATCCACGGGATCGGCCCGAAGCCCAGCGAGAATGCGATGATGAATAGCGACAGCGACACCAGAGGAAGCCATGATATCGCCAGCACAATCGACGATTCATCACCATGGGTGTCTTTCAGGAAGAAGAACACTCCGAGAGCGGTCGAGCACACACACATCACTAAAGCAGACAGCAGTAAAAGAATACGCCTGCCGAGTTTGTCCACAATAAGACTTGAAACGAATGTAGCGATGACTTGAATGACTCCGATGATGATGGTTGAAATGGCGGCTGGAATGGCAGCGCCGGCAGACGCGAAGATTGTCGACGTGTTGAAAATGACCGCGTTGATTCCTGATAGTTGCTGGAACAGCATCAGAGCATAGCAGATCATGATGGCTCGAAGAGCGTTCTTCTTTGTGATGGCAGATGTGAACGAGACCGGATTGTTCCTCGCTTCTTCAGCTTTCCTCTTAAGCCCATCAAGTTCTCCATCCACGTCATATGCTCGTCCCCTCAAACGAACTAACGCCTCACGAGCTTCGTCATTCCTGCCTTTGACGACCAAGTAGTTCGGGCTCTCCGGCATGAAGAAGAATACCATGAAGAATACAATCGGAACCAACGTACAGAGGATATTGAACACGAACACAGATGTGTAGCTGCCGACGGCGTACGCGAATAGGATACCGACTGTGATCATGAGCTGGAAGTAGCTTCCTAAGGTACCACGGATGGAGTCTTGGGCTATTTCGCTGGTGTAGGCAGGCGCTGTGACGCAGAAAGCACCGCCAGCGATTCCTGTGATTAATCTACCAGCGATGAGCATCGCAAGGCTTGTTGCGAAGGTAATCAATAGCCAGCCGAGTGTGAAAGGGATCACAAGACACAGCATAGTTTTCTTCCTGCCTATAGCGTCCATGATAAGTCCGATTGGGAAGCAGACGGCAGCGGCTCCGAGGTTGATGACGGAGGCCACCCACGCGCCTTCAGCTTCGGACACGGGGAAAGAATAATCGGTGCTGTTCTTCTGGCTGATGGTGAAGATGACCGGCGACGACCAGCCCAGCATAGAACCGGCGGCTAGGGCGCCGAGCGTAGCTGGAATGGACAAAATAATACTGTTATTTTTGAGGCAAAAAGTATAAAAAATATTATTGTTTTTTAGTAAAGACAAAGAGGCTAAAAAATCATAATAAGGGAAAAAGTCGTCTATTTTAAGAGCTTGACAATAACAAGAATTAAGATTCAAGCCTAAAAGTAGTGTGTATTTTAGAAAAAAGCATTCATGTCCCCAGTAATATACCTGGCTGTCTGTGTTTGTCTATCTAGTCCCAAATAAGGCCAAGCTTGTACCCATAGCTCCTAAATTAACGAGCATGTGCTGTGAGGCTGACAATGTAATTTTTCCCAAGGGATATCTTTAAAAACTCATAGAACTCATTTATTTATGCAAGTAGTCTTTTAAAAAGCATTTTTACACGTCCCAGTATTAACCCTGCCACTGCTTCAGGACAATAAATGGGCCAGTGCTGAGAAGAAGCAGCGCAAGAAACTCAGTCACTATTGTCAGCTTTTATAATTATAACTCATAAATAACGATTAATAAAACGCACCTGCAAGGGCTGCGATGTACTGCGGCAGCTTGCGGCCGTCGCCGCCGCGGGGCTCCACCAGCACCGTCTGAGAGATGCCCACCTCGGCCATGCCGTTGCCTTCTCGCTGGAATGGAACAAATAAAAACTGTTAATTATACTATTAAACCAATTTTCAAGTACACCAGCAGGCAGGTTTGACGCAGAATGTATGCTTTCTAAACTTTTTATACTATTTCAATATAAACAAACTTTTCAGTCCTTACATTAATTTATTATCTATAGAAAAGTCCACATTTTGCAAAGTGCACATTCTGCATCAGAACCCATCAGGTAAATCTAGTGACTTCCTTCCAAATGAACATCCTGGGTCCTGGACATTAAAGCAATATGATGCCCTATTTCAAAGTAAAGGAATGACAAAAAAAAAACACTCATATCTGTAATAAATCTTAAGTAAGCATTCAAATCTCATTGAAGGTGTAATTTATTTTATTTTACTAAAACTAAGGATAATCAGACATTCAGTATCAAATAACAGATCAGCTGTTGATTAGCTAACAAAATCAGAGAGCATGCATTTCCTATTTCTGTAAGAAACATGACACCTATACAATCACTACACACCTATGTAGGTAGACATAGGATATGAACCTGCTTATTATGGAAATGCATTTAATGTTTCTGTTTTCAAAGCGAAAACTAAACAGTATTTTTTTTGTTCAATGACACATGGAAAACTGTTTTTATCTCCAGCTTGACAATGATGAATGTAAAGGAATTAGCACAAATTCATCATTTGTTCATTCATTTTGTTTTGTTTTTAATTTACTTATTGCAGTTTTATTGAAGTAACTTACTAAATACCTGATGTGTGTACTCCTACATATTTTATTATTTCTTTGTATTCTTAAATGATAACAAAGTGAATGTGTTTGGTTATCAGGCAGGTGTTATCTAAAATACTGTATCTCTTAAAAAGGACGAAGCGAAAAATGGAAAGTTTACATAACATTAAAGATAGAAAGTACGAAAACATTTCTATTTAAGAGATAACAATGAGAAAACTGTATTTACTAGAACTTCGCTCTTGGCTACTGACTAATGATTCAATTTTTTTGCGTTAGTTCAGCTAAGCTGACAAGGCCAACTCTGTTTGCGAATAATATACAATCTACTATTGTATTTTACCTCATTTCCATAGCTGGTAGATGGATAACTGTTTACAGGGACCGCAGGAAGCAGTGGCTCTCTTTCAGGATCACTTCCAGGACGATTACGGTACAATGAAGACCTCATTTTGGACGGATATTAATAAAAACTAATAATTTACTAGAGATGGGTTATACTAGGTAAATTTGATACTAGGTGCACCTATTCCAAGTATTTATTAATACGTGATCCAAATACCTGTTCCACTTAGTACGTAGTAATTTACCATACTTGACGCGACTAGTGCGGAGTGCGGACTAATCCACGTATTATGACTTTAAAATACAATTTTCTTTGAAAAGATACAACCGTAGTATTAATAATGCAATTTGAAATTGAATAACTTGTAGAATAGAATGTTTCTTCTATAAAAAATAAACACTTCAAAAATCGGACGTGTGACGGCTCATGTCAAACTGAGAGTGTTCCATTTCAACATTTTTTCACATCGCTCACAAAACGCTTACAGATTAAAGAAATATCACAGATATCGCTAAATTTATCAACGTTGATGTCAAAAATAGCAAATCTCCCTACATGTAAAGGAACACGCCCAAATTGACAAAGAAACAGACAAAAAATCTTGGTGACAAAACTCCCCATGGGTCATCTACTACCAAAAATTTCTGGGAACTTTTGTCACCACCGGTATTTTAGCGGGTAACTTCTCAGAAACAGGAGTTAAATTCTATCTAATCAGCACTCGAAAACTATTCCAATTTAATCTAATTATCAAATTACTATTTCAATACAAATTATGCAATTATCACGGACGCGTGACAACAAACCAAAACAAACCTGTCGGAAGAATAAAAACTGGTTTTTTACCGGCTAGTCAACAAGGAGTGAGCTGGATGAGAGAGAACAAAAATTAAAATATTCAAAACCTTACCTGTGTACAAATAGAGTTTAAATTACGTAATACATCAAACACCTATTCCTATCTCACACCTGCCTGCGCTCAAATTTGTTTGTCAGACAGAGACGGAGTGAATCTCTACGTTCGCACATAAGCTTAGCGAGAAATACGCGGTGCACGTAATACACGACTACGGATTATGCAATAATAACCTCTATTACTTTGATGGTAGGGTCGGAAATCGTGTAATTTAAAAAATACTTAGCGAGAAATACGCGGTGCGTGTAATACACGACTACGTATTATGCAATAATAACCTCTATTACTTTGATGGTAGGGTCGGAAATCGTGTAATTTTAAAAAATACTAGGTGGATCAAGTATTTTAAAAATTGGAATAGGTGCCACTTAGTACTGTAAAATACCTAGTGTGTGGATCTGTTCTAGTAAATACGTCTCATCTCTATAATTTACACTATTCTCTCGACGGAGAATTTATAACACACGCCTCTTCCATACGAAATACGGAGGCAAACTGTTTTTATTCGCGAACTACGACACAGCTGGATTTGACCAAATGATGATGTTGACATTACTGCTAGTCAACAACACAGATATGGAGTCAACAACAATCACTTTTGCGTATCAAGTAAAAATAAACTTTAAGCAACGCAGTTAAGAGCGTTATCTAATCGCTCGATTATATAAACGTCAACTGCCTTTTTTATTTCAGTTGAGCTGCCTCGGGTTAATGCCGTTCGGCCAAAACGTGAACTGTCATATCGCTTTGGTGAATTTGTGTTTAATTTGTGCATGTATAAAAGTTATAGCCTGACCAGTGGGTCTAGACAAAGTGCAAATTTTAATCGCAAACCAGTCGAAAAGTGGTCGAAAAGCCCTTTTTTGTATGGAGTTTTGACGGATTCGATTTTCGATTCGATCAAAAAGTGCGTTTTGTCTAGGGGGGCAGGAACATAAAAACCCTGGCATAGAGGCGCGTCAATCGCATTTGATAGTGCAACACTGAGTACAGTCGTACCTGTGTTATATTAATAGGCTAACTTTATGTATCAGGATTCAGGATTACGGGCTAATTTGATATTTTCATAAATTAACCAAAAAATATTATTATAGGTAACCTGGTTTAAATAAATTAAATGAAACCATCAATCGAGCTAGTAGGATTTATTTTATTATTCATCAATAATCAAATTCAGAACTTGAATATTCAACTGCAATGTTTGGTCATGAACGCTTCAACCTCGGTACTTCTTTCCCAATTCCATAAAATTCAACACTTAGAAAGTGTCAGAAAATTTTAAAATAGGTAGTTGAAACAAACCACAGCTAATTTTCATAGTGGACTGTACTATACGATAAACATGACAGTCAATTTGACAACCTTTGTCGGAAACATTATTCAATGAAAATATTGTCCGAACCTTTAGTATTTCTCTTCGACAAATACTTTAACACATTGTGAACCACTTTTCTTTCACGACTATAAAAAGATTTTAGCAATTTAATTCACAAAATCAATTGCGCACATTTAAAATAAAGTTTGTTTACACTTTGACAGCAATAGACTGACATGCAAGGTGACATGTCAATGAAGTTTTCAGTTACTGTTGCCATTAAAAGAAATTAGTACCATTAGTTTTCCGCAACATGGCGAGGGTTTTTATGTTCCTGGTCAGGCTATAAATGTCAATGTTTCTCAAAGAAACAAATACAGAAATGTAACGAATAAAAATATATCACAAAACGTATTGCGCTCTTGCGCTCTAAGCAAATAATAAAGAAAATTAAGCGCCTAGTAAAATGTCACAGCAATCAGCAATAGTGCTAATACAACTTTGCTTGTACAATACAAGCAGGCGTCTAAAATTATTATCTTTGCTCTTTTTTGGGCTTGATAGCATTTGTTGGCCATGTTATTTTGTTGTCTACTGCTTGGTTTATCAGAAAACCTAAATTGATACCTAAGAAACAATATATGGCACCTGTTTATTTAAAGATCGTAGATACAAACCATAGGTACATATAAAGCTCTTACAAACCGCACAGATACAAACGTAGCTAGCGGGTATTGAACGTACTTGACATTGCCCAGCCACGTACTTTGTCGCCCTTGACTCGCTTAATTAGCATACGCAGTTGCGCTCTGGTTTAATCCGACCATAAGGAAATGTCGTTCCATTTAATACAAGTTGTTGGATATGAACAATCTTCAATATTCGGCCGGGTGAGACAAATTGCACAGTCCTTTTGATATGGCGATCATAATTATGCAGATATCCACGTGGTACCTACATTACTTCCTACCATGACGGAATAACAAATTACAACTGAACTGGATCTCATTATCATAGTTAGGGAATTTATTGAACTCGTAGGCACATTTAGGTGTAGAGTTTGTAAAGTTAGGGTTCGTAAAGTAAGGGCGTAAGTATTAAAAACTTAGCTAAGCTTGGCTCCAGTATACTTGAGCCTTAAGTAAAGCTATACCTTCTTAACTATTTGCTTTGCTTGTATCATTTCAGACAAATCAATCAAGATTCTAAATCTTTAGAATCTAGTCATTCTTTATAAATGTCAATTCTTATATTTTCGCCAAGTTTAAAAAATGATTTTTTATCAATAGGTACGATAGTACACGATTTTATCTTAGTTTATATCATTCCTTTGATGTAATAAGTATTTGCTAAAGTGCTCCACTAAAACAACCGATGGATTATTGTATTACGTCAAACAAATAAAATTTATTGTATTAATAAATTATCATAACTTGAGGAAATTATTATGGTGGTTGTAAAGGAATTTAGTCAAAAAATAGGAAAAAATGCAAGTTGTTCAGTTTTCATTTCCACTTTTTTATACTTATGTACTTACTTATTTCTAATTTTTGTGTCACCCAATATTTTGTAACTTGTAACAATAAGTCAAGTTAGAGCACAATATGACGTTATTGGAACCGGTTTAAGCTCAAATTCCATAACAAGTGCAATTGTTTTGGAAGTCACTGTAAACATTCGAGGAATGATTGCAATAGTCGAAGTCGTGAACACTCTATGACGATGTTCTTGTTTTAATTGGTAAATAATAATAAAACTACCTAATCATTTCGTATCGTTGTACTCAGGAAACAATCCACTACATCCCACTTGTTACTTGAAATGTGATTATACTCTGGGACATCGGTCAACAAGGACGCGTTTTATTACGCTCCGCGAATTTTTAATCGGAAACCATGGAAAAAGTGAAGTTTTTACGCAGTGTTTAGTACCACAATAAAGCTAACGAACCGGTCGATCTATTAGTGCAAATAGTTTTCTACAGTAATTCGTCACTCAAGAAATAGAAGCAAAATAAGTCCAAAATTTTATCAACGGCCGTGTATCACTGACCTACGACAACCCGCAGCTCGCTCGCTCGCGGCTTGACCCGCGCCCTGCCTCCCGCCGCTCCCCGCCCGCCTCCGCCTTTACGTCGCGCGAAATCTAAGTGTTGAAAATGTCTAGGGGAACTAAGTCGCAGACTTTAAAATTGAAGATAGCAGATGAACACCCATCCCCAAATGCTGATATGTCTTCCCTGCTTGCTGAATTGCGGCAATTGCGAAGCGAACTATGCGAAGTAAAACATCAAAACTTAGACATAAAAAAGGAAATGTCCTCTATCTCTGACACCCTACATCAAACACTAAAAGAGCACTCTAAGCAGATGGAGAAGGCGAAGCTGGAGATCGCGGATTTGAAGACTACAGTCGTAATTCTCCAACAACAAATCGCCTCACAGGAACAAGAAGGTATGAAAAACCATCTAGAAATAGTTGGACTAGCAGAAAGAGACAACGAAAACCTTTACCATATTGTTATGACGGCATCTCACAAAATCGGAGTCGAGTTGACTGAATCGGACATTGACGAGGTGGTAAGAGTAGGCGCTAGAAGCCGCCAGACTCCGCAAAGACCATCCCAAAACAACTTGTCACGTCCCCGTCCTATTGTTGTCAAACTAACGAGGAAGAGGAAACGGGACGATGTTATGAATGCGGCAAAAACCAGACGAAACATGACTTCGGAGGGTCTTGTAGACGGTGAACCGACCAGGATATTTTTCAACGAGAGACTCTCCAAGGAAAATCGGAATTTATTTCGGGAAGCTCGGACACGTGCAAGCGAACATGGGTTTCGTTACTGCTGGACCCGAAACGGCACTATCTTTGTCAGAAAAACAGACAATAAACCGGCAATCCGCATATCAACTCACAAGGACCTGGAAGATCACGTCGGGCCAGCTGTCCAGAAAGAAGTTACAGCTGCGTAAGCCGAATACCTCAGATATGTATAAGCCTCATGAAAACATACTTATTTTATTGGCCTTATTAGTATATCGCCTGTTTATTCCAATTTATGTTATAGTAGGTTTATTATCTCAAACACGATCTCATTACTTTAAGTTAGTTAATTTACCAAACTTTTATAACACTATTTTCTCTCACACACACACACTCACACTATACACGCACACACTTACACTACACACGCACACACACGCACTCAGAGGACAAAAAAACAAAGAGTTCCATAATAGCGAGTACAATCTATTTTTATTTTACCTACTTGCCATAACTTTCATCAGTCTTTTAAGTTTTATAATATTTGAAAATGACTAATTTAATGAGAGATTTCGACGATACTCTATCTATAGATTGTCACTCGCTCGATAATATAGAATCTTGCGCCGATTTTTTAAGTCCGGAACTCAACTTTAAATGCCTAACGTTAAATATAAGAAGCATTCAACTTAACTTTGACTCATTTTTGATAACCCTTAAACGTCTAAATATGAACTTGGACGCTATAATCCTAACGGAGTGCTGGTTAAACGAGAACACTATTATTCCAGAACTGCCCGGCTATAGCTCTTTTAGGACCCATAAATTCATAAATAAGAGTGGGGGAGTAGTAGCTTACATTAAAAGCTCTTTAGAATACAGTGTCAGGGAATCGTTGTGCGATGACTGTAACTGCCTTGAGATCGAATTAGATAAAAGTTTACTAGTTTTAGGGATTTACAGGTCACCTGCTTTCACAAACCTAAATAGGTTCTTGTCATCTCTTAATTATATTCTAGCAAATTATAAAAACAAGAAAATCATACTTACAGGTGATATAAATCTAGACCTATGCGCCCAACCCCTGAGCGAACAGTGTGCCGAGTACGTTTCACTCTTGAGTGAACATCAACTTATTCCAGCTATTACCAAGCCAACCAGAGCTAATGCTTGCCTTGATCATTTCTTTGTGAAAAATCCAGATCAGGCAATCGGATTGGTTTGTCTTACGGATATTACAGACCACTATACATGCCTATTAGGCTTGGCAGTCAATCAGCTTAAAAATCCTATAACCCGGCTAAGACTTAAAATAGATAATGAGGCAGTGGTAAACCAAATTTCAGAAGCCGACTGGACTACTGTCACTAAATGTCAAAATATTAACGAAGCAGTGTCTCTCCTGAGTAAAATCATAAAAAACGCCATTGAAAGTAGTACCACTAAAATTAAAATTAGTCGCTCAAAGTACAATCTTAAGCCATGGATCACTCCTGGTTTAATTAGATGCCAGAAACATAGAGACCGTCTTCACCTTAAAGCCAAGCAAAATCCAGAAAATCCAGTAATTGTCACATCGTACAAAAGATATCGCAACTTTCTGAACACTATCCTTCAAAAAACTAAACATTCTTACGAAAATGAAACTCTACTAGCTCACAAAAATAACCCAAAAAAACTCTGGCACACAATAAAGGATATATGCCATTTAAATAAACGCAAAACAGAATCTACTGATCTCATCAAAAATAAAAACGACCCGTGCTCATCCGTAAACCAGTGTAACAGTTACTTTGCCAATGTTGGAAAAGACTTAGCTGATAAATCTCTCAAAGACATGTCCGCTACACAGACATCTCTAGCTGCTGCAGTGTCACCTCAGCAATCGATATCAAAATCATTTTTCTTTAATCCTACAGACGAAAGTGAAGTTGACAGCCTTATTGGTGACTTAAAACTCGATAGCTCTCCAGGTATTGACAAATGCTCTACATTAATAATTAAACTTGCAAGAAAATCTCTAGTCATTCCTTTAACACACATTTTTAACCTAAGCTTCGCCTCTGGAGTTTTTCCTGAGGACTGGAAACTGGCCATCGTAACTCCAATACATAAAAATGGAGATAAAACCTGCCCCACCAACTACCGACCAATTTCATTACTTACAATATTCTCAAAACTGTTAGAAAAGCTAGTAAATAAAAGAATTGTTTCGTTTCTGGAGAGTAATAATCTTATACCGGAAAACCAATTTGGATTCAGACGCGGAAGATCTACCGAAGACGCTGTGATGGTTTTATCAAACTTAGTTTCAGATGCACTAGATAGGAACAAAGCCTGTCTGGGCGTATTCCTAGATCTCGCCAAAGCTTTCGACACGGTATCGACCCCAATCCTTCTTCGAAAGCTATACCACGTAGGCATTAGAGGACTGGCGTATGACTGGTTTGCCAGTTACCTATGTAATCGAAGACAGTGCGTTCGTGTCGGTTCAGTGGTTAGCGATCAGACCCAAGTTGAATACGGCGTACCTCAAGGCAGCATACTTGGCCCTACACTATTCATTTTGTATATGCGTGACATCCCCACACTACATCTCGAAGGAGCGGAAACGCTACTCTACGCTGACGACACGGTGTTGCTTTTTCAAGGAATTTCCTGGAAAACCACATATGAAAATGCTGAACGTGGCTTAGCAGCTGTCACGAACTGGCTTAAAAATAATTTGCTAACACTTAACGCCAAGAAAACGAAATACATAGCATTTCATATGACAGCTCGTACACAACCACCTTCCTCAAGCATACTCAAACTGCACATGCACACTCTAAATACTTCTGCAAGTTGCTCCTGTAGCGAAATTGAGAGGGTTGGTAGTATTAAATACCTAGGAGTAACCGTGGACCAAAACCTGTCCTATAAGGAACACATTTCCCAACTTTCCAACCGTACCCGTAAAATCATACACGTTATGAAAAATTTAAGATACTCGGCCCCGAGGGAAACTCTGCTGCTAGTGTACAAAACCCTTTGCCAATCCCTGATTATGTATTGCATTCGAGTGTGGGGAGGAGCTGCTAAGTACATAATGATTGAGCTTGAAAGAGCCCAAAGGGCAGTTCTTAAAGTGATGCTCAGGAAGCCTTTCAAATATAACACAAACCAGCTTTATTCGGAAGCAGGAGTCTTGAGAGTTCGTCAGCTGTTCATATTAAGGGCTGCTACTGGCATGCACACTATCACCCTCAGGTCTCCTGATTACGAAAAACTGTGTAAGCAACGTGTCTTTAAGATCCCGGTCCCAACAGTACGCACTAAATTTGCCAAACGTCACCCTACTTTTTTGCTACCATTCATATACAACAAAACTTGCCGTAAATTAAAAATTAAAACCCTTACTACTAGACATGCGAAACCAGAAATAGAATCTTGGCTTAATAGTCTTGACTATCCGGATACAGAATGCCTCCTCCCATAACAATTTTATAAGGAAACCTCTACCACGCACACTACATCATGCACACAAACACTTCACACTCACATCACACTTCACACACATCACACTTCACACACACATCACTCACATATTATACCTACACTCTGTTTTCTTTTATATATTTTGTTTAATTTTTAAACATAGTTTCCTACAATAGTTTATTAAGATGACTATTATACTTATAGAGACTAAGTAGTAACATTAAAATATTGTAAGTAATTTCATTTACCTGATTAATAACACTCTGAAACTGTTAGTAATAGTCTGATCTGAATGTTCCCAGACAACTTGTAAAGATTCTTTTGTGTAACAAGTTTTAAAGGTTACCGCGACACAAGCTTCGCTTAGTGCGGTATCCGCTAGATATAAGGACTTTATGTATTTGGTTTTACTGGCAATAAACGTTTTATTTATTATTATTATTATTTATTTAAATATTACTAACCACTCTTAAAGATTGAAAAACATTTCTATAAATCAGTTAGTATCAACATTCTGTGCCATGTTTCAAGCAAGTAAATAAAAAAAAAAACAGCTAACATGGCAGCTATTAGCTGTTCTTTTTTATTTCAAACACCCTCTGAACAAACCTCTAATATTAGTTTAGTCAAGGCATCTTGTAGAAAAATCTAACCTCTAAAACTAGATAAAAAAAGATATGATCTTCTGTGGTATTATTTGTAAGTTATATTAGAGCAGAGATAAAAAAAATTGCATTGTATCCACACTTAAGGGGGGTTAGGTTAGGTCTTATTCTATTAAAAAAATTGTTTTTAATCGTATTTTCGAAATTGTCATCCCATCACACACACGTCCTGTAATACACTCGACAGCAAATAAATCGCACCACACAAACGCGAACTTTAAAGATTTTCTTTTGACACAATAATGGTGCCCCAACAATATTGGTGTTATTTGAAAGCCCAATAAATTAAATATCCTTAAAGAAAAACACATTTAATTTCTTAATAAATGATTAACATATACCATAAATGTGACTTGAAAACCTCTGGGATCAATTAGACCAAATATGGTTATAAAACCAAATAATGATCACACGTGTCCTCTTTAACAGATGGATAGCGATTAATCCCAACTTAACAGTTTTATAGTCATAAAAAATGGCTATAGCGTAACTACCTATTTTTTGAAGAAGTGACTCTGGATCCTTGTAAAGACACATTTTTGGGNTAACACTCTGAAACTGTTAGTAATAGTCTGATCTGAATGTTCCCAGACCACTTGTAAAGATTCTTTTGTGTAACAAGTTTTAAAGGTTACCGCGACACAAGCTTCGCTTAGTGCGGTATCCGCTAGATATAAGGACTTTATGTATTTGGTTTTACTGGCAATAAACGTTTTATTTATTATTATTTATTATTATTATTATTACATTGCACGCGATGTTTGAAAAAACAATTACAATAATGGAAATCATACCAATCCAATCAATTACAAAATGTATTTGTATAGATTAGATTTGATTAGACAGACTTTACTGCGAATCATCGCGACATCCCACTTTTCATAACCTCTACATGCTAGATGGAAGCTAAACACTTATTAAAACTCAAACCAACATAGATATTTATCCTTTTTCCGTGAACGTGCTAGTTGTGGTGGAACCATCTCGAAGGATTTTCTGTGCGTATTTGAAATCGTCCAAATAGCCTTCATCAGGTGAATCACCTGACGTCATCCACCTGAAGAATTGCTCTAGCAAGCGTTTGACTCAGCGAGATTTACGTGACCGCATCTTCCTTACCTGACTGACCTGAAATGAGGCAGTGCCTATCTGACAAACGGTGTTTCATACGATAAAATTATGTGGTTTGAATTAGTAAAGAACCTTAAAATTTACTAGACCTAAGTACCTACATACCCCTTTATTGGCGCGTGGTGTCGGTACCGGTTTTTTTGGTGCTGCACCAGAACCTGGATTCGTCCTTCTTGGTCCTAGGACTGCACTATCCATGCTGCTTATACTCTGTGCCGCACCTGTCACCGCCAAGCCCGCCAAAACGGTACTAGGGCCAAACACTGCTATCCCTATCGGCGCCATTATGCTGGGCCCTCCACCACCCTTGCCAATGCCAAACATTTCGAAAATTTATAATATTAAAAACGGCAAGATGTCGAAACTAACACTGTTGTTTTGATTCGGTGTCGAAATCGCCACCAAGACACGAACTTATCTCAGTGAGATAAATCAAATCTTCATCTATCAACTGATAGCTATGTCAGTGATCTTTTGAAAATACTTGAAATCTTTATCCTGATGAAAGGCCCTCGAGATAGCAATCGTCTGCTTATTCGTAGGTAGGTAGGTATTACTTAATAACAGATAAAGCATAGCTTTTAAGTTGTGACCCATTTTATATTTTCAATACACGCGAACTCTACAATTCAAAATATTATAGACAAAAGCCGGTATTTTGACCTTTGTTTTCCATTTCTTTCCACCTAATCTATAGGCACATTTCCAATATTATTCATTTTTAACATTCACAATAACCAGTGTTTTCATTAGTTTACCCCTAGTATAGATAGACATACTCGTAGTTCCACAATAAACAATGTCTTTGTAGGACGGCGCTCGTGAATGTTTTATTTGATGCTAGGTATGACAATAAAGATAGCTGCAACAATGCTGTGTAATTATAACCGATAACATAATGATACATTTCGCTTTCATATACATTTCATACAGGTAAATAAATATCTACCCCCATGAGTTTCATTTACGTATAGTACCTAACTTTACTTAGGTAGTACGAGATCTAGTAACTAGTAGACATACGAATAGTGCATCACTTGTCACTAAAATGCATTCAAAGTGGGTAAAATGAATGTCAATTAGTATTTAGTACTATCGTCTAATAAAATAGGATTAAATGACTCTACATAATGACAAACAATTAACTTTAGCACTATAATAAAAATGCTAAAATAATCTGAATTGCTATAGATTAAAACGATTAAGTAAGTATAGAAAGGTAGATTACGATTAGGTAAGTATAGAAAATTTTCATAAAATATAAGTAGAGTTATTTACTTTTACATTATTCTAAAAAATCTACATTGAGTCAAATTCGTAGTAGTTAAATCACTAACTCGTTGAAGTCTTTACTATCACGAGATATTTGTTTTTTGTTAATTGCAACTAAATCTCTTAACAAGGTTTATTTTTGGCAACGCGAACGTCGGGAGAAAATTTCATTAATCTAAATTGCAAAAACACAGATTCTGTTGACTTCAATAGATTATGTGGAAGTATGAAAACCTGCTCCTTTTGTTGAAGTCGGTTAAAAAAATTCTGATTTCTTACGACAACTTAGGAATGTAGTCTTTTAGATAATGATAATAAGTCGTATGCAATATGATAATCAATTTACATCATACATCCTTCTTCTATAGCAAGTTTATATCCTTTTCACATTAGTCACATCGAGTAAGTACGACATTATCTCCGTATGTAGGTAGATCAAAACTTGACAGGTTAGCCTTCCGTACGTAGCGCAGTTCCGCACGGATGTAATGCACGTCCGTGTTAAAGAAATGCATTGTTCGTTTGTTTTGGAAAAGGGCAATGGCCACAAAGATTTAAATGATTATGCAGTTTCATCAAATGCATGCGTGGGAGTTAGGTATACGACCCAATGCACTTGAAGCTACCACAAAGATAAATATTATGCAGTTTTATTAAACTGCATTTGGCTTAGATTAGGTGGGTAATAGGTACCTACGCAGCTACGTATGACGGCACTTCAAGCATACCATGACATCTTATAATTGTACGTGGTTGTGCTATTTTTGAAGAAAAATAAATAAGTGTAAGTTATGTGTGTGGACTGTACTGTAACTACTGTAATCGAATACAAGTAGGATGTTCGAATTATGGACGAAGTTACTCGTTTATGAAGATCGAATTTCCATTCCACAAGAGATCAGTGTCAAAACATTTGGTATTTGAATTTGCGTTCCATGAAAGATCAGTTAATATACAATTGTTAAACTGATTGCAATTTGTTCAAGTAGCATGGATGAATCTATAATCACAAACTATCTATAATCACAATCGCATGTCTGCATCATCTCAAATAATAATGTAACAAGTGCTAAAAATAGCACCTCTACTTCTCATTAAATGGCATAATTTCAATACGTGCCGGTCGTAACCAGATGTAACCAGATTTAAACAAAGTTCAAATAGTTGCCAACCGTGGTAAAATGCGACACAAACTTGATTATGTTTGGGTAAAATTATACCGTGAGAAGACAATCCTGACGTGGCATAGTTTTTATTTGCAATTTTGAGCATTTTAGGAGGTTCTAACTAAGCTAGTTCTAAAAGTTAGGTAGGGAACGCGGACGTGTGAAAGAGCTGTTTTCCAAGTTACTGAGAACATGAGTGTTATTTTTATTAATCTCTATCCTATCTAATATTATTTTTAAGATACATTACATCTAAGATTAAGCTAACTGACTCTAGATTAAATCTTTTAGATCATTTAACAAGAATAAAGAAGACGCTTAGTGGCATACCAAGGCACGGTGAAGGTAAAACCTTTTTAATGTAAAATAGTAGGTCCCTGGTTCGATTTTACGTAACATGAAATATGAAAAAGTTGTTATTTCAACCAGGACTCTTAGTAAATTATGTATGTAGATAAGTAAAACACGGTCTTTTCATAATCCGTAATAAGCACATTAATCTACTCTTTAATAAAAGTGAGTAAATGACAAACACAGCTGCGTTCTTTATGACTCTACTGTTGAATTGACAAAATAAAATACCAGACGGAATGTTTTTAAAACAATCTACATACTTAACACATAGCGAAATATGAATTCTTTACAATGCACTGTGATTCGTGTAGAACAAGCTAGCTGGACAAAAGTCATTGTTGAATTTCTGATTACCGTTTATAAAAAACGATAAACAACATCCCAGACATTAAGGATTCCACAATTTTTTACTTTATTAATTACCTAGTCGTGAGTAATTAACATGGTAAGTGAGGATATGAGGATAGTTTAATTTTTAATACCTAATTTTGCTCGACTTTCGATAACACCTGACATTATTTTTTACTATGGTGACCAAATATTTGTGTGATGGATTTTGAAGATAAGGGTAAGTACTTTTTATTTTCTGTACAATAAGGTGCATAATAATGCACATAGTTTTAAAAAGTATGGCGAAATGTTGACCTTTATATTTTTCTCAAAATTTTATGTTTGGAAGACTAGAAGTTGTATGCCCCCACTTGACCCCAGTCTGGAATTTATATATATTGTAGCTGTAACCCTCTAGTATTCAAATATAACAGTTTTAGTTTGCACACTTTTGCACAACAATTTTATTTTTTCAGATTAATAAAAAATCAAGTTTTTTGATTAATGATTAAAACATTGAAAAAGTGACCAGAATAGCATGATTTTTAATTTATATTCTCAAAATGTGATATATTGGGATCACGAAAATTCGCTGAGAGAGTTGAAGAATAGCATCAGTCGCGTTTCAATTTCATTTCAATAGACGAAATACGGCAAAACAGGGAACGCTTCCTGAAAAACAAAACTGAGTGGATTCCCGGAGCCATAGTGTTACATGTTTCTGTTCATAAAGTTCGGTCTTCCACATCGAAAGATTCTACACCTGGACGACCACTCAAGGAGTTCGACGTGTCCAGCAAAAAGACGAAAAGAAGAAGACTTTTAGACATCATTTCCTCAAGAAGTACTTGAGAACTGATATTGGCTGCTGAAGCTGCAGCGCAACTGTCTGCTGGCCACAGCAACTTGGCAAGTCATTAATGTTGTCCCAGTCTACCCACTAAATTAAAAAAACTGAGATTCTTTGTTCCATATAAATCGCAAAAATGTTTATATCGAAAAATTGATTTTCACTAAATTCTCCATAAAAAACGGGAATTTCATACTTTAACACCTAATACATCATAAGACCAATTATTATTATACTGTAAAGTTAGTTTCTTCTTTCCTTTTTAGTCTGCTTCTCTTGATTTTAGGAAATAAATATTTTATTACCAAAAAAAAATTTTTTTTTTCAAACCTACCTATAATAATTATAATAACAAGCCTAATTAATCTTAAATTGCACAAAAAAGTAAGTAATGCGTGTATTAAACCCATTTAAGTAAAAAAATAATATTGTCCAGCTAGCTTGTTCTACTCGAATCACTGTGCAATGCGATAAATATAGTCAGCTGAAACATTTCCATTGAATAGGAAACACGGACGCCGTAAGCAATGGCGAAAATTAGTTTATTTCGAGGTATATTGATAAGTACAAACAAATCTAAACTCTTGATTTTCATTCCAAACATTTCTCTATCTCTCTATCAAACTGCCCTATGGTGCAAGGGCAGTTTTAGCAGTAGTAGGCCACTGGTGGCAAAGAAACGATTGATGAGAAGCAGTATACAGTTACAGCCGCTACCAAGCGGGTAACATGGAAAGCATTGGGGGAGGCCTATGTTCAGCAGTGGACGTCCTGTGGCTGAGATGATGATGATGATGATATACAGTTGATGGCAGCATTTTTGTTGCAAAACACACATGTACAGTTGACGGCACATCCTAACACCTAATGCAACCACATTATGGTACCATGTAATGCCTGGTGTTTTGCCAAGATCTCAAAACCAGACGACAAGAAAGCAATTTGTGTGTTGCCAGTAATAGCTGTAATACTCAAATGTTTAATTTCCTCAAATTACTGATATGTCTTCCGCGAAGTTGTAAAAGCTGATGGAAAACGATGAATGGTTGCGTTTAGAGCTTTATAAACTACGCAGTTAATTACATGAAGAATGTACTAAACATTGGTAGAGAGTCTACTATATTTGTAAATTGCGGTTATAATTTGACTTTATCTTAAAAGTAAAAAAATATTAATTAATGACATAATAACTTCAATATTCAGTTCAAGCAAAAAGTTCCTCTAACTTTGAACTAATATAGAATACTTTGGTATTGGTTAAAATAAAAAATAAAAAAAAGGCACTTAAAATGTAACAGATTATACGAGTAGGTACCTACTGCTCTTAATATACCACACATACATAACTGATAATCAAAAGAAACCCAATAATTTAAATATCACGATCAAGGTGGTCTTATCACTGTGAATAAAATAGATTATTAAAATATAACAAATAAGATCTCGAGATACGGTGCGTGCATTTGCACTATAATGATAATCATTATCAAATTAATTGAAAATATTGATAACATATTTTAAACCGTGTTGTCTTAAAGCAATGGCTTAAATTGCAATTCATGCGGCTTCTTAAACCTATCAAATGTGTTTTTGGTAGCATGACATCGCCCACACGCAATCGTTGTGTTCGCGACAAAAACAATAATTTGGGTCGGTGGAATCTGCCGCGCTGCTATTATGTCTGCTCACCCCGTGGTCTCACGAAATTGGAAGCCATTGTATAGTAGGTACTTATTATTATTCTGTGATCCTACAGACTGCCCATCAAGCTACCCACTGTGCATCTCATGTAGTGGTAGTGCTGTTCACAGAGCCAAACTGTTCTTTGGCTCATCATCATCTCAGCCAAGAACGTCCACTGCTGAACACAGTCCTCCTCCAATGCTTTCCATGTTGCCCGGTTGGTAGCAGCCTGCGTCCAGCGCCTTCCTGCTACCTTTACGATGTAGTCGGTCAACCTTGTGGGTAAGTAGAGTCCCACGCTGCGTTTTCCGGTACGCAGCCTCCACTCCAGAACTTTGCTATCCCATCGGCTGTCAGTTCTGCGTACTATGAGCCCAGCCCATTGCCACTTCAGCTAGCTTATACGTCTGGTCCGCATTTCTGATTCGATCGCATAAAGAAACATCAAGCATAGCCCTTTCCATAGCACGCTGTGCAACTTTGAGCTTCTGTATAAGGCCTATAGTGAGAGGCCAGCTAAGACATGGATATTAAGCTCAAAGACTGAAAACACTCGTTGGGCGAGAAAACAACTCACAGTGCGTTGTGGTCACTGTAACAAATCTTACTTATGTGTGGTCAATACGCATTATGACTTTTCTTCATTGCCACAACGCGCGACCCTTTAATTTAACATGATAGCCACAACACGAGTCGCTATGTGGTCTTTCAGTGATTTCCAAAACGCAGAAGTGAGCGTTTTCATTATAACCATAACATTATGGATGTTTTTCAGTGTGATTGACTTGTTTTCAGTCTTGTTTCAGTATTTGAGCGTTACATATCATACGTCATGTTATACAATAGTGCTTTTCATTATTTTGCACAGTTACAAGTATTTCAAATCACAGCAAGTCTTTTGAAGGAGAGACAAATAATTCGTAATTTATATGCTTTGTCAAAGCGTTACGAATCACGCGTAAAATTATTTGTAACATCAATAGAAGTGCTAATAACTGATCAGTTATCGTTATACTCTCTTTTACTTTATCTGTATATTTTGAACATGTTTTTGTTCAATAATATTATGTAGCGGTACAACTGTGGTCGTGGAGCGATGACTATACACCGAGTCAAGTCTAGGTAATTGATGTAGCCCCAACCCATCTGGCCAGCATGTCGATTGTAACCCAAAATCTTTATTTGCTTCTTGTATATTAGAAAGGGTCTTGCTCTTACAGTGGAGTCAATATATTTTATGACCTGATGATGATGGACCGACGATCTGGTAAAGGTCGCGGAAATAACCTGGATGCGGGCAGAGCAGGACCGTTAATTGTGGAAAACCTTGGGGGAGGCCTTTGTCCAGCAGTGGACGTCATTTGGTGGAAACGAACGAACGATGACGATGGATTGATTTAGAGTCCCTATTAGATATTCTGTATTCCAGGGCACGATACTTATCAGAGCTTATTACGAAAACCACAATGGCCTTATTAATCGAAAACTGTTATCACATTTTGTGTAGGTACTCTGTCCTTATTTCATAACTAATTTTCAGTTCTAAATCTAGATGCTAGACTGATTTAAATAATTTATTAAGCGGTTAGGTTTTATTGGTCTACTTCATTCACACGCACGGCCGTATAACACTGACTTAGTGAACCACTTATTGTTTCTGACCTAATAATAGAGTGCCTAATTTGTAGTTATGTATTAGTTACAGCCTTATTTTTTAAAGCAGCTGAGTTTAAGTTCATCTTACCAATTTAACCATCCGAAAGGCTGATGTTTTCTTCAAGTATTTGTATTAGTGAACGAACAGTTGCATCAAAATAACGCTTTGGCATCTTGTGTAAGTGATAGTAGTTATTTTATGGCAAACTAGCGGCCGCCCGCGACCTCGTACGCGTGGATCCCGTTTTACCCCCTTAGGTGTGGAGTTTCGTAAATAATCCTTTCTTAGCGGATGCTTACGTCATAACATCTACCTGCATGCCTTTCAGCCCGATCCGTCCAGTGGTTTGGGCTGTGCGTTGATAGATCACTATGTCAGTCAGTCAGTCACCTTTGAGTTATATTACATTTAGATGTAGAGTCTGATTTACTGTCGACTGTTCAATGAATAGAATGATGGGGTCCGAAAAAATTACAATTGAAAATCTCATTAAAGAGGAATGTACCGACCTATGTCTATGTTTATAAACTAAGAAACAACATGGAAAGCCACCACTCTGATGGAAAGTGCCCAGCTAGCTCATAGACATTAGCAACTTAACTTTGCTAATTGTTGTTTGCCCAGCCTTTTGCCTACTAACTCTATGTAATCATTTAAGATTGGTTGTTCGTTCGTTCGTTCCAGCGAAATGACGTCCACTGCTGGACAAAGGCCTTCTCCAATGTTTTCCACAATGCACGGTCCTGCGCTGCCCGCATCCAGGCTCTTGCCGCGACCTTTACCAGATCGTCGGTCCACCTAGTAGGAGGCCTGCCCACGCTACGTCTTCCAGCCCGTACGTAAGATTGGTTGTACCGTAGAAAAACTTTAAGTAGACCTCTCTCTGAGCAGCTTATAATTAACACTGGCTTTCCGCCCGCGGCTTTGCCCGCGTGGAATTTTGTCTGTCACAGAAAAACTTTATCGCGCGCGTCCCTGTTTCAAAAACCGGGATAAAAACTATCCTATGTCCTTTCCCGGGACTCAAACTATCTCTATGCCAAATTTCATCAAAATCGGTTCAGTGGTTTAGGCGTGAAAGCGAGACAGACAGAGTTACTTTCGCATTTATAATATTAATAGCTTTCCGCCCGCGGCTTCGCCCGCGTGGAATTTTGTCTGTCACAGAAAAACTTTATCGCGCGCGTCCCTGTTTCAAAAACCGGGATAAAAACTATCCTATGTTCTTTCCCGGGACTCAAACTATCTCTATGCCAAATTTCATCAAAATCGGTTGCGAGGTTTAAGCGGGAAAGCGTAACAGACAGACAGACAGAGTTACTTTCGCATTTATAATATTAGTTGGGATATAGTAGAGTATAGATTAGCTTACTCAACAAAGTAGATAACTTTGTTTTTTTTTAATTGGTTATCTACAGTTACAAAATTGTTTGGACTTCTAAGGATGTAGATAGAAAGAAGTAAAATCTCTAATATTACTAATGTACCTGAGGTCACCTGAGGGCACAACCGAGGCCCTTGGACACACAGAAATTTAGGATCTCCGGTGGTATGTAAAAGTGAAGTCAACAGGAAAAACATGTTCTGGTATGATTTACAAGCTTTTTGCATTCCAAATCTCGTTTCAAAATTTTTGTAAAGGTCTGATATCGATTTAATATCGGGTCGATACATAACCTTAATACAACTTAACACTATAAGATAATAAAGTAATAGAAATTGTTTGCTTTAATAAGCTTAGTACTACGCTTTTTAATTATACCTAGTTAAAGTTTTCCTTTAGTTATTATTTAACCAAGACTTAACCTCTTGAAGACAACATGACTTTTTCCTGTATTTTCAAACATACAGACTGATTTTTTAACATTTTATCAAGAGGGCACATGAAAAATGTAATTATTTCACACTTCATAGACAGAAGCATTTCTATTGCATGCAAAAGCGAAGTTAGTAGATTTTAATTTTATAATATTAACATCTTATATTTCAATAATGTAAAGTATGTTGACAGGCGATAAAATAGGTTTAACTTACGACGATGCCATAAAAAGTAAGTGTTTTGAATGGTTTATTACGCGGAAAGGCAGCACAAGACCCGTGTTTACTGCTTGCCGAGTAAGGAGCGGGTTTGTTTCCGTATGTCCGTAGGAAAGTTTGCAAACATACATGTTTTGGAATTTCATAGACTTCAGTTAGAGTTCTGATATTTCTAGATTTATTTGTTATTGTAACTTCATTTCACATGGACAATTTATTATAAGAAAATTTTACTTTATGTGTAAGTACGTTATTGGAAAATTAGCATTAGAATTTTTTCCTATGAGTATGTAGTAGGTAGGTATGCATGGGTAGTGCTGACTCTACATTTATCAATTGAACGTATGTAGCAATTTTATAATTTTAATCAACGTAACTTACGTTTTTACGTAACTTTTCTTCCAAGGTCATCCGTACTTAAGTTTCATTAATAAAATGAATAAAAATATTTTCATAACTCACCTTATCGATTACCAAATGGGAAACCTCGTGAAATAAAACACACGTTCTAATACACGACGGTGAAACGGAACGTACTTTACTCCCGCGCGAAAATTAATTCGAATTTTTGAAAATTGAACTAATCTGACCACAGATTACTTTCGAACTTTTTCCGCGCTCGCGTAAAGCGAAGGCCTCCTTGCATGCGGCCTATTTTCCCGGAGCGTGAATCGAGACTGACGCACGGGCGATTGTAGGCACAGGCTGCGTTCAGGAAATGCTTTGCCAATCGTGATACGAGTGTGTAAATTGCAGTGGTAAAGTTAAGATAATAATATAGGTAGTACGTGTAGGAAAGTATCTATCATTTTGTTACATACTTCTGAAAAAAATAAATAATTAGATCAGTTTAAATTTAAAATCTAAGTATAGATTAATTGAAAAATTCCACAAATCAATAAGCAATAGATAATTTTGATAAAAGGATTAATTATTCTGTAGGTGATTAAAATTTTATTGTACAAATCAACAAACGCGCAGTGCGCAAGTACCTGCTGAAATATGTGATTAAAAACTTGCAAATCAAGTCCATCACAGCGTGTAATTTTCGATCGTTCGAGCATTATTTCTTTGCCGACTTTGCAGAAATGTAATATGCAGGTATATTTTTGAGAATGTGGCAAAAAACGAATGTTTAAAGGACTTTTTTTTTTTATCCACAACGAGGAAGCTCTTGGCCTGTATCTCACCTGATGGTAAGGTACTTTCAGGAATTTGAGTTTTTAAAGGTCCACTTTACAATGCAATTTAAGATTTGGTAGACCTCTTGCAAAACGTTTATGCATTTACATGAATGTAGCTGTAACTCATGCAAAATGATGTGATAATTATATTTTCTGAATCTAAGCGGTGACCTGAAGGTAGACAGACCCTAGATATTACAGGTTATCGCTCTAGAAGTCTGTGGGGCCGCGGGGATCCCCGTTAAGTTATTTACGATCTAAGGATAAGATAAGATATTTATATGCGATGTTATTTTCACGCCAACAATTAAGTACACAAGGCGAAATTCCTTCACATATCTATCTACTCCTTTAATCCTCCTAATAAAATTCAGGACGGATTCGCCCTCGTGAACACCGTCTGCTACAAAGACTAAAACGCGCGCCTCCCTTTCAAAAACCGGGATAAAAACTATCCAATGTTTCCTCTAGGTCATTTTTTGCGTATGGGGACAGTCAGTGGGTTATGTGGGACTCTGCCCGCCAGGAGGGTGGAGCCTACTAACTAACACTAACCCGGGACAAACTTGACCTTCATTGGTTGGGTTTTTATGGCAGGCAAGCTGTAGATCCTGCCTACACAGGAGTTGCAGTGGTAGGAACGAGAGGTTGGAATAGTTCCGTAACTAACATTAAACTGTCATTGGACCCGCAACGAAATTAATCAAAATAACATAGGAGGAGTTCGAAATTAAGGTTCGACTTCCCTCCATTGCAAAGCTCAGTTTATCTTTCCCCCGGGAGAAATTTGACCTTCATTGGTTGGGTTTTTATGGCGGTCAAGCTGTAGATCCTGACTACACAGGAGTTGCAGTGGTGGGAACGAGAGGTGGGAATAGGTAAATAACACTAAACCTCGACGGTATCATTCCGGGGCCATAGAAACGGAGCCGCGAGTTATGGTCCTAAAAATAGGTCCTGAACTAACTCTATACCCATCTAAGTCAATTCACAGTTTTAAGTGTGAACGCTAACAGACAGACATAGATTATTTAGTACGAATTTAATACCAAACTAGGCACCTACTTTGTTCCAAAGCTTGTTTGTTACAATCGTTTAATCGTGCAATGGAAAATTTATCTCGTAGTATTGTTTCATTGGAAGATAATATTGATTGGCTATCAGCGTCTAAGTTCACCGAGGGCAATGTGCGGACTGGCTAAAGTCTAGCAGGGATGCTTAAGCCTGATATTGCAAGAAAATCTATTTACCCTACTTAGTTTTAGATTAATGCTAGAGACATTAGGAATTCTGTGAAAAACCTAGAACCATTCACTAAGTGGACAACTCACCCGTGGGTTATACCTAGTTGTCCCTTTCCCAAGATTTTGAAAGAAAGAAAGAAATAAATTACATTTATTTAAGCAAATTACAGAAATATTTTGGGGAGAACTTTGTGTCATTTAAAGTTACTGTATTCGATTACTAAAACTATTTATTTTTAATAGACACATACATTATTGTTTTGACTTTTTATAAACTTATGAAATGTTAGCGACCCCTGCGAGTTAATGTAAGAATCAGACGCATGTTATCAATTGTACAAGAATCGCTTTATTCAAGTTAATTACGATAAGACATGTTTACGATAATAAGACAGTACTAATTGAGGTCAGTTACAGATTAATTTTGCTTGGAGTAGAATGAAGTAGAATGTAGGCAATGATTGAGGATACTCTACTAAATTAGGTAAATAAATTAATATTTTGTTCATTGTTTTGTTCTTTCGCTGTTTCTTCAAGAACTTTCTTGTCCCGAAGCAGCAGTAGGGTTAAAATTATAAATAAAGCATAGGGCATAGACAAAAGAGGTGGAGGGCACATAGCTAGTAGAGCTGATGGTTGTTGGGGCAGAAACGTTCTCGAGTAGCCACCACGGGCCAGAAGACGTTATGTGGACTGTTCACTAGGTGGACCGACGATCTGGTGAAGGTCGCGGGAAGAACGGAAAGAAACTGGCAGCGCAGAACCAGCCGTTATGAAAATCCTTGCGGGAGGCCTTTGTCCAGCAGTAAGACGTTATTTTACTGAAACTAACGTACGAATGAACTATAGGTAAAGGGCTTTTTTGTAAAACACATACTTTTTTATATTCAGGTAAGGATGTCAAAATATAAACAGCAGTAACATTTTGTGGGGTCTAATCTCATAGAGCTATCTCATTTTACTGTCCCACTACAGATAAAGTCAGATAGCTAGATCTTTATTATTAGCGGTATTTATTTGTTAAAGTATTGACTGCGGCTATCTGCCAATAAACATCACCATAAAGATAGCCCGACAGTTACTTTGTGTAGATATGTGCAAATACCTACACAAAGCCAATTCGCCATGTTTATCTTTGTTGGTGATCTTCAGCAGTATCTATTTTTGAGACTTTCCACTGAATTTTACAGGCTTTTATTTAGCTCCGTCTGGCCTTGGTATCTCTATCTGACTTTTTCAGGTTGAATTACTTATCATTCGAGAAATACATTAATATATTTCTATACTTAATATTATAAATGCGAAACTAACTCTGTCTGTCTTGCTTTCACACCTAAACCACTGAACCGATTTTGATGAAATTTAGCATAGAGATAGTTTCAGTGTCGGGAAAGGACATAGGATAGTTGTCATTCCAGTTTTTGAAACAGGGACGCGCGCGATAAAGTTTTTCTGTGACAGACTAAATTTCACGCGGGCAAAGCCGCGGGCGAAAAGCTAGTGTTACAATAAATAAATGTGAAAAATTATTTATTATTTTAAAGCAAAAGCCTTATTTCATTGTCAGTTGAAAGGGTGATCGTAAAGAACCGTCGGGATGAATGTTAGCGTATCTCTAAGACATTTTCATGTTTACCTGATTGCTAACTGATGAAATTCTTCATGGAAGTAAACGCGTATGTTTTCTTACGAGCTTAAAGTTTATAATACGTTTTTCATTTCTATCGCAGCTCTCTCACTTGCATGCATGGCTATTGACACTTTGCGAGTGTATAACACTTATTTATTATTCTGTAGTATAACGGTACAGTAGATATTAATCATACTGTGGTTGATGTGAGGGCAGTGCGATGACGAGTGTATGTACTGTACATAAGTCTGTAATTACCTCCAATGTAAACTACCTCGTCACTAGGCGGGTGTCCGCGCAATAGCCGGTGATTAAGAGCAGTGAAATGATGATGAAAGCAATTAATTTTTTGCTGAATTAAGATCCACAAGCAAGTATACATTTTCATTAAGCTCTAGTTTTTGCACGCGGCATCGCTTGTGAATTTTGGCTCTTGACGTATAGTTTTATTGCGCTTTTCCGTCGTGAAAAATATTATTTTTGTTTGTTATTCCTGAAAAAAAATAGTTTTATAACACCGTTATTAGTCCATAATAATTAGGTACCTCCTCCATTTTTATAATAACTTGTAAGTACACATTATACATAGGAAACTAAATACTATTACTCGTCGTCGTCCTCGTTTCAGCCGAAAGACGTCCACAGCTGAACAAAGGCTATATACAGGCTACCAACTACTTATTACTTATTCTGTGTCAATACCTAGACCACCCATAGAAATAGACGTGTGAATGCATACGAATACATACCTATTTGTTTGTACTGTACGGGATCAAACTCGCAATCATATTATCCAGCACGCAAACCACCAATAACTTGGTAATTCACTAGGAGGTAAACAACTGCCTACGTCACAAAGCGGTTGGTAAAAAACCGGTGATCAAGTAAAGTGAAATGATGACGACACAATTAACTTAATTGTCGAATTAAACACAACCTTATAAACAGTACTTCCAGTACTTTACGCCTTTGTTTTACCAACTGCATTGTCTTACCAACTTTTTGTCAAATAATTCAATTGAATAATTCCACCATAAACTGATTTTATTGGGATTACAAAACTTTATTTTATAGTTTTAAGATTAACTTCAATGAAATATTTCAACGATATCAGCGGTAGATCTACATATAATAAAAGTCAATGACCGACTACAATTAGGTATGGTCGATAGCGAATCAACAAGGAAATAGTCATAAGGAAAGTCAATTTTGATTTGAATCCGGAAATGTTATCACAACATACATAGTTAGGTAGGTAAATAACCTACACCAACATATTTTGTCCAGAAAAATATAAGGGATTGAATACGGGAACGGGATGAATTTACTTATTTAAAATTGCTAGTTACAAAGTTGTTTTAATAGACCGATAAAAACAGGATTGTGAGCTAAGACGCGGGCTTTCATGATACGAGGATTGGGTCGTTAGATTCTGTTCACACCTCTCATTACTTATACAAAAAGATACGCAATAGGTAGAGCGGTGGTGCATCATTCATTTCATTACAGACTGACTCACCACTCAATGGCTACTAGTTAACTGACTAACTAACAATAAGGCCCAGAACAGACGGTGAAACGCAACTGCATCGAAACTGCAACTGCTAGTTACTTTTTGAGTTGCATCTAAGTTTCTGCCATAGCGTCCGTTGAGAGACCACACATGACGCGACCAGTTTGAAACTTTCAGTTTCAGTTTCATTCATCAGAAAGTTGCAGTTTCGTTGCAGTTGCGTTTCACCGTCTGTTCTGGGTCTAAGGTTTAGCAATGTTTTCGCATTCGGTCATCATCAGGCCATCTAGTCTCTGCAGGAACACGACACTCGTCAAGATTTGGCCTCCACCACCAGTCCCAGCCAAACTGGAAAGATTAAAATGTCACCCCTTACGAAATCCATGGGAAGAATGGCGGTGGTCTTATTTTACTGCTGGAACGATTTTACAAAAATGCAACTATGGTATTCAAGGATAATAAAAGGTTTCGAGAGAAGTTGTCGTTTGGATATTCCGAATATCGAACGGTGTCAACTACCCTTGGATTTGTATAGAGGGATTCGTTTGCAATCGCAAAATGCAAATGCGATTTGGCATTCGAAATCGAATGCTTTAGGAATACGTCTCTTAGCATATTTAAAGCATATATAAATATATTTCAAACTGAAAAACCACTGACCATGTTTTTTCTTCAGTGCATAAAAAAATAGCCATTAGCAAACGACAAGATTGTCCGAACCGACAGGGGGGTGCCAGTGTTCGGTTTGTGTTCACATTGACTTGACTTGGCTAATTTCCGCGCAGTGTAAAAGCAGCATATGTATGTGGCATAGACAACAAGCGCCGCAGCATTCCCGTCGCGTCTCGTTGCGCTGCCCAAGCGCAGGACACGTGAGATAGGCTAGAGAAATCTTTGTAAATGCATGAGATTGCCTACGAATAATTAGGTCAGAGTTTAACAATAGACTATTAAATAAGGGCTCCATCACCTTTGGATGATATGATTGCCTTCTGAAACAACCAATCGAAACTACGAAAGTGTCACACCAAAAACTAAGAATTTGGAGATGGTACTAATAATGCCACTAGACAAAGTAAAATGCATAATATCGTTTGTAATGAATCCAAAAGAAAAAAAAGCTGAAAAATAAAAAAGCTGAAAATGCCGTGTGTTTATGGCAAGACGAAAAGGTCACTTTCTGTAACTGATAACTGGGTGAAACCGCGGGCAGAGGTAATATTATAAGTTTACAATGGTCGTTATTACTCATCTCATAAGGTATTATCCATGTCTCACCCATTTATCCCACCGCCGCTCGACTATTGTGGTGAGCCCACTCGTAACACAAGCTTATTTAGCTTACCACGAGGGGCTAATGGGACTATTAGTAATTTGGGCAATACAAATTGGTAATAATCTTTTAAAAAAAAAAAAAAAAAATTGGGAAAACTCTACATGAAAACTCAACAATTTTCCTTAGGAAAACGTTAACCAACTAAGTAGTTGTTACTCTATGGACAGATAATATCTTAATTAGGTACGTAGTACATAACATAGCTACAATGTTTCATTTAGGCCAGTAGAATTAAACACAAAAATTGATTAAATCGGAAATAATTCCTACAAAAGATTTTTTTGCTTTAATGGCTTCATGGGTTGCCCATTAAGACTCTCCTAAGTTTTCGACTTCGACGGAGTTGTGCTTAAGTGGTGGGGGCCCCCGAAAGGGGCGTTTTTTCGGTTTTCCGGTTATACCGCGTAAAGGACTTACCCTATCGAAAAGTGGTCTTCATGACAGTTAAAGGGCACTTAATCCTGCATTGAATAAGACCAAATTCATATGTTTTGGACAAACCGTTCTCGCGCTAAAGTTCGGCAAAGTAGAAAATATACGTATAATTAATGACCGTCTCCACGTCCAATGGCTTGTTACCCCACATGCTTCCAAGCCTTGTAAAGGGTCGCCTTAACCAGTGTAACCCTAACAAGGCTCACGAGTTTGATTCGCTTATCCTTGTTCGTCCCAGCCGTTCCTTAACTGCGGTTGCTGCACCTCTTCCTGGCACTCTCCTGAACGACTCTGTGTTACCTAATGTGGCTGCCCCTCTTCCTTGTACCCTCCTGTACGATTTCATTGCTTAGCCATATGCCTGGTCCAAGGTTCGACGCCACAAAATCAACTTCGTACGAGTGAAAATAGTTTAAATACTATTTCCCGTGCTTGCAACATTTTTCTTTACTGCTTCGCCTCTATTAGTCGTAGAGTGATCGTATATATCCTATAGCCTTCCTCAATGTATGAGCTATTCAACACAAAAATAATGATTTCAATCAAACTAGTAATTCTTAAGATTAGCGCGTTCAAACAAACAAACAAAAAACTCTTCAGCGTTTTAATATGAACTTGTTGTTGTTGATTTTTGGCGTCGAACCTTAGACCAGGCATACGGCTAGGCAACGTAGTCATGCAGGACGATACAAGGAAGAGGGGCAGCGACAGTAGGTAACACAGAGTCGTTCAGGTGAGTGCCAGGAAGAGGTGCAGCAACCGCAGTTAAGGACGGCTGGGACGAACAAGGATAGGCGCATCAAGCTCGTAAGCCTTGATAGGGTTACACTGGTTGAGGTGGCCCTTTTCAAGACTTGGAAGCCTGTGGGTAACAAACCATTGGACGTGGAGAGGGTCATTAATTTTTCGTATATTTTCTACTTTGCCGAACTTTAGTGCGATAACGGTTTGTCCAAAACATATGAATTTGGTCTTATTCAATGCAGGATTAAGTGCCCTTTAACCGTCATGAAGACCACTTTTTGATAGGGTAAGTCCTTTACGCGGTATAACCGGAAAACCGAAAAAATGCCTCTTTCGGGGGCCCCCACCACTTAAGCACAACTCCGTCGAAGTCGAAAACTTAGGAGAGTCTTAATGGGCAACCAATGAAGCCATTAAAACAATAAAATCTTTTGTAGGAATTATTTCCGATTTAAAAGCTAATTCTACTGGACTACATTATCCTTTCATAATTTAATGTATTCCACTAGATAAACTTTTCAGAGTTAATACAAAACGTCACACAGTGCACCGTTTTACCTAAAGTAAATCAAAATCACGTTATCAAGATGCGAACTTAAATAATGATCAAGTAGAGCATAAGAGCTTTACATGACGTGACATTTTTTTTAATTGCAATTGAATCCTGCTACCTTTATGATTTCGTCGGTTCACCTTGTAGGTGGACGTACCATGCTGCGTTTTCAGGTACGTGGACTCCACTCCAGCACCTTGCTTTTAGTCCAGTCAATAAAGCATTATAGATGGAAAACTGTAGAACACAATTTCTGACTTCAGAACTTTATTTAGACTAGATAGGAGGTGAACATAGCAAAAGTCCCCGCCCTTAGCCCTTGAGCCGGCGGGGAGAGGGGGGTTTAAAGGTGCCACTTTTCATCTATCTATCACATGTGAAATGTTAAAATTTACTGGTTTTTTATTTGTTCCTTTGTATTTACATAACTACCTTTCTGGATGCCAAGTTTGAACCTTCGAGGTCATCTGGAAGTGGTTAGAATTTGGTCTATAGGTCAGACATGTAGATTTTTGGACGTCAATATCTAAAGAACCGTTTGAGGCATATTTATGAAATTTGAAACTGATGTATATCTTGCAAGTCTCAACACATGAGCCAAATTTGAAGTGTTAATGCACAGTAGTTTTTGAGTGATGAAGAGTCAAAAGTGGCTCAAAGCGATTCGTCAAAATATACGCACGGTGTAGTCCCCTCGCTGGAACTAGGCTTAACATGCTCCCGCATGTATAGAATGATTGCTCAATGTTGATTTAGTCGATTTTCTCCTGAAAGGAACATGTAAGACAACAATAAAATTTCCAATTTTACAGACCTTCTAGAGCAGATGCCGCAAAAACTATACAAGATATAGAAAAACTTGACGGTCTCACCTGTAGCAAATTGAATAAGCTTTTTTTGGTTCATAGTAGTCATGTCACTAGGATACATAGTTTCCGAGGATTAAGCGAAAAACCGAAAAGTGGTACCTTTAAACCCCCTCTCCCCGCCGGCTCAAGGGCTAAGGGCGGGGACTTTTGCTATGTTCACCACCTAACTAGGCTAAATAAAGTCCCGAGGACAGAATTGTGTTCCACGGATTTCTCTCTACACCGTCGTTAAGGCATTCATTGACTGGACTATTTACCAACCGGGTAACATGGAAAGCATTGGGGGAGGCCTATGTTCAGCAGTGGACGTCCTATGGCTGAGATGATGATGATGATGCAATTGAATCTTTTACGCGGGTTAGTAAAATAGTTATCATTACCTACGCAAGGCAACGCAACGCATCGCATCATTTGACTACAGATCAACGTAGAATGAACCTGGAACACGTTTATTATATTATTTTCAGGTAGATTTAAGTGCTAATTATATGCGGTTTAATAAATGTGTCAGGTCCGCGAGCGAAACACAATAAGTCGTAAATTGTAAGATGTTTGCGATGGACGTCAATACATGGCAAGTTAGAGTAATTGTGTTCTTGTAACATGGATGACTGAAAAATATTTTTGTCTCTTCAGAAAATCTGTTATTTAAAATGTTCATTTCATTTAAACTTAGGTTATGGTGGTATAACTCCTTCATTTTATCATTATAAACGCGTGTGATAATTTATTTATACAGGGTGGAAACAATAAGTGATCTCACTCGAATATTTCTAAACTATACAAGATATCGAAAAACTGATCACTGATTCTGAAAGTGCTTCACGAGCTCTATCAAACGGTATCTATAATAGGTTACAGAATAAATTGGATCTATCCGAAAATTCAATGTTTCCAGCTTTCATATTTAATATTTGACATTCACTATTTAATATTTGTAAAGTAAATCACCTACCTTATCAAGGCTTACATCGTCGAACATGTTCATCGAAATCGTTGATACATTGTTCAATTCCAAAAAACTATTAGTCCTTCTTAAAACCATTTTCACTAACACTGGCACAAATTATAATAATAAAAAAAACACTTTCAAATTTTCAAAATATTCGATTTTCAAATTTTCCACTTTTTTTCTTGGGGTTCTCACAGATAAAATCTCCACATTTAATTTTTTCCTTGCGGGTTAGCACGTGCAAAGGAATAAAAGTTGAAGGCTTTCCTTGGAGGCGATGAGTTCGGTAATGTACCCGCGCAGGTGTGTCCCTCACTTTATATTACACTGTAGAAGTAGATTCAGTTTTCCTCAATGCGTAGAAGGATAACAAAATCTTCGCGTTTCATAGATTTCAAAGTACAGTTAAGATTTGCATGGACGTTGGGTTTTTTAGTATCTGGTTATATTATAGTACCTGTTTAGGTACCTACTTTATTTCTATCACACAGCTTACATAAACATAGCATAGAATTTCTGTTAATTTTTAATTAATTGTAAGCTGTATGATGTTGCTGATTTCTTCAGAATACTCACTTTTAAAGGCTTAAAATGCATTATGCATTTATTTCTGAAACCGAAGATATTTAAGCTTTAAGTCGTAAAAATAAATCTTGTGGTTATAATTTGTATAGGAAAACAAAACTTTTTTTATGTCATAATTAAAATTAAGGCGAACGAATCCGCGGGCTTGTATCATACAATTGATTAGAAAAATAGTTACTTAAATGTTTGTCGTAGGATGAGGTGATAATTACCTCTAAAAAGTACTAAAACACACGATCCTAAATAAATAACTTGTATTTAAAAATGCCACCGTGTCAACATCCCGAACTTGTTATTCTAATTTATGTCTAGTCTAGATTAAGACGTATGCCAGTGAGTATATAAAAATGTATTAATATACATAAACATGTAATTAACCTCGCTCTACTACATCCGCGTATAACAAAACAAATAAACATTTCATATCATATCCCATACCAACCTACGAGTATTTGGAATAACGCAGGTTTCTTTATAAAACTTTTGTCCCTGTTTCACCCCCTTTAAGTTTATCTCTCAGACGAAAAAAAACACCAAAATGCTTTTGTTTGCGGTAATTATCGTGTTACGACTAAATAACAGACATTCTAAATTTAATATTATAAACCAAAAACACGTGCCTAATTTTGAATTAAAAACTTGAGCTATAAAGATAATTAGGTAAATAAAATATAGAGATTACGTATGACGAGCTTTTGCGTATTTTTTACAATATCATTTTCCCCCACATTATTATTAGTTGTGCTGCTGAATCAGTGTACGGCAAAATACGTCACTGGGCAGTACGTGCGTGTGAATGCGTACGCGACGAGACCCGCCCTTATTGCGCGACGACGCGCCTGCGTGACGGAGCGAGCGTCTGTTGAGAATAATTATGGAAGCCTTCCACTGGATTTAATTACAAACCTATTATTTAAAATAATAGGTTCGAAAAAATCAAATTGTTCAAGGTCGAAATTGAACATTTCGCTTGCTGAGCGACTGCTCTTCCATCTCAGCTACTTAGACATTGGAGGAAACCATTGTATGAGAAGTGTAATACCTAATTACACTTCTAATAGGGCCAGGTTAAACTTTTTCCCGCCCCGGGACAAACTTGACCTTCATCGGTTGGGTATTCATTAACGGCAAAAGCTGTAGATCCTGGCTAAACAGAAGTTGCAGCGGTGGAAACGAGAGTAGAGTATGACCCTGCCACTGAGTTTATGACATTATGTTTTACCAACCTTTTTTAAGCTTTTGTTGAAAAGAGAAGTCTTTTCAAAAAACCAAATGGATCACTTCAGGATAGTATCAGCGGGGCTACTATTTGAGCTGTAGTCTGGATAGGCCTAACAATCACTTGCGTCACGATGTGATATCATATGAAGCTAGTACGTCAAAATATAATACTGAAGTGAATAAGCTACATATTGAAGTCATAAATCACTCGGATTTTACCGACAGCCTCGTCATAATATGACATAGAGTAGGCGCAATGTCCATGTTTCGCTGAATAATTCAGACAGCTATGATTCGATCTCTTTTAAAAAAGAAACTACGAGTATAAGCAGTCGTGCAACCTAGAGTCTTTTTATAAAGCCTATAAAGTTATCATCATAATCATTGGAGGAGGTCTTTGTTCGTCATGGACGTCCTCTGGCTGAAATGATGATGATGACTGAATGTACATACGAGTATACCTACTTGACTGAAAAAATTTAGATGGAAACCTAAAAAAAAGTACAAACCTGCAAGTAACCATCACCGATGTAACGTATCTCTAGTGCATTACCTATTTTCTGCTATTAACACGTTGAGTGCGAAACCAGGTCTATAGACCTTGTGCACGTCTCGCTTACCGTGCGGCTAAGAAAATTATAGTCTTCCTTGTCGTGCGAAAGGCATAACTTGAATTGGGTCCGGTGTAGGAAAGTGATGAATATATATCTATGATGTATTCTTAAAATAGAATCCAATGATATACCTACCTTAATACCAGGTTTTTAGACCTGGTACCGCACGGAAGTAATAAAATGTCTTCATAATGCGAAACCAGGTCGAAGCACCTTGTACCCTGCGCACCTGGTACCGCACCCCACGCTAGCTTCGTGCAGCCAGTGTTGCCTCGCATTCGTAAGAAACGCACATGTCGACATGGCGTCAAGAGAAACAAACAAAATCAAAACTGCAAATTGATTATAATTTAATTTGCTACACGATTTATTGCTAATTTAAATAATGTTTTTCGTGACAAACATTTGAAGTTGTAACTAAATGTTATTAAATAATATGTTTTCTTTAAATATAGCTTATTTAAGTATTTATGCACGTATGTCTTATTTGTAAAATATTTAGACTAAATTATTAAAACATCTTTGTTTGTTACTTTTTTAAATTTTTATTAAAACTTAATTTAAACTATCGATATTTGTATTTCACATCCCTAGAATACCCACCAGACTTCCCTACTTCAGTGCGGCACAGGGTGCATAAGCCTTGTATTTTGAATATAGCTATAATTTTTATACTAAACAAGTTATTCACGAACGCCTTCAGGTGTATGTCAATAAATGCATTATTATTAATATTCAAAGAAAAAAAACACAATATCTATTAACATGAAGCCAAAAATAAAATTAATATATCTTAAATATTACAAGGTCTTTAAGCCTTGTGCCGCCACAATGTAAGTTTTAATACCAGGTTTACTGACCTTGTACCGAAGGAATGGAAAGTATTAGAAAGTTACTGCCGCAGTAAAGGTGTTAATAGATCCCACTTTACTCTGGAAATTACCTGTAGACAAAATAATACTCATTAGCATATTTTTTGTTTAAAATTCTTAACCGCAACTGTTTAGTTAAGTATATTGATTAATTTCATCATGTAAATACACATCGGATGTAAAATTCAAAACACATTACAAAAAACCCCATGCTAGCTTCGACATTTTTCCTCTTCCACAGCTGTTTTATGGGCAAACGGTTTTTCTACATAACCATAATTTTGACCCTAAAAAAACTTGTTTTAGCCAACATGATTTATATGACGTTTAAGCCAATAAATCTGTTTGGAAAGGTTCACACCTTTTCAAGAAGGTGGCTACAAAAAGAGGGAAAGAGAAATGGATGACGAATGCCCGAAATGACATGAAAGTATCCACGAACAAGATAGTCAAGATGGAATAAGATAGCAGCCCATGATTGGGCTGATGAAAATGACTGAGTTTCTTCCTTCCGCCACTTCTTTTCAGCACCAGACCATATTATCCCATAGTAGTAGTAGGGCTAGCTTTATTTGGGACGTTTCAGAAGAAAACAGTCAGAAGAAAATGGAAAACTTAACTTTCCATTTTCTACTGACTGGGTTTATCCCGTAAGCGGAGTCTTTCCCAATAAAAATCAAATCAAAATATTTTTTCAGTATGTAGGCTCTTTCCAGGGCACTTATACCTACAGCTACACGTCCAAAATAAGTTTGTAAGATGGACTGATCCAAATTATCAATAACATAGTCAGGTAAAACATTTTCGTTTGGTATTGGGGGCACTTACAATTACCTAAATTGTATTAATTTGCCAGAAAAACAAAACATCGTTAGGCTGTTGTTATGTAGAATTAGTATTCTAACCACAAGATTCTTTTTGAGGGCGTGCTAACGATCTAAACTATTGTAAACAAAGTATTAACGAGATAACTGCAGCGGCTACGTGATGGACATCAGCAATATTTAATAGCCGTATTATATTAATGACATGTAGAGCCGGCCGGTTCTGTGAGGAATAACAGTCAGTCTACCTTTTCTTCAATAGTTTTAGTTTAGTAACAGTATGTTTTAACCTTTTTCATGACGCGACCCCCGTAGTATGAAAAATATTCAGCGACCTTCCGACCGTTTGCTTTTTTTATCATGCGTTTTATAATGTTACAAAGATGTTGTAGGGACCAAATACTATCCATACGCCAGCTACGAAAGGCTACGAAATGGTCCAAACCTGTATTATAACTTTTTTTTACTGAGGTGGATTTGCGACCTCTCGCGACCCACAGGTTGAAAAACACTGGTTTAGAACAATGACATGTTATCCTTAGAGGGAAGTAATACCACAAGACATTTAGTCAGAGGGGTTTAATGCCATCATCTTTTGTATTATAGACAAGGTCAAAGTTAAGAATTTTCTCGCGGTGTTCAAGCTCTGGCCGATGGAAAGAAAAGACAATTACTATACCTTACCTATACAGAATGTTTGCTGTTCTTATGTAACTAGTATGCATATCCACTGTACTCAACATGGAACAGTGTGCCTACCATGAGTTGACTGCGTAAAAAAATGACATTTAAATGTATGACATATTGTGCAGCGCCCGTAGCGGCTACTTTCAAGAAATAAAATCTTCATAGAATTTTTTGACGTAGGTATTCGCTAGCGAGCTCACCTAACGTAAACTCATGGTAGGCACACAGTTTTTCAAATACATAGGTTAATTCTGAATTCAGATCACAATCCGGAATTTACTTAGTAATTATTTAAAGTATTCGAGGAAACAGAGGCGGAACGACTTATATTTTACCTGCTACTTCATCACGTCTCATTGATATGATACATTCGTAGTTGTAGCTAGAGTCACTGAAGATTGAAATTTCAAACACGTATTTTGAGTGCGTCAATTTGTGTCCAGTTATTGCGTATTGTTTACTATATGGATAGGAAATAAGGCTTTTTTAATAGAAGCGAAAATTACTCGAGCAGATGATTGTTTAACAAGACTGATTATAGCAGTTGCCGATGGTGTAACACACCATTCTTTTGAAGGCAGCTGTAAGAGTTTTTCTATAATACCAGTGTTGTACTTCGAATACCGTGTGAGGTGGGGAAATTCTCGTAAACTCATAAAACTCATTTATTTATGCAAGTAGGTTTTTAAAAAGCACTTTTATACGTCCCCTTATTAACCCTACCACTGCTTCAGGACAATAAATGGGCCAGTGCTGAAAAGAAGCAGCGCAAGAAACTCAGTCACTATTGTCAGCCTCCTTTTCAAGGGATGAACATCATCAATGATTTTCAAGTACATACCTAAATGATAATGTCCCAACATACCGGATTCAACAACTCCATACATAGTTTTAAACGGGTCTGTAAGTAAGTGCTCTGATAAAATAGAGAGAGTCAGCTCGAGCAGTGGACACTGATGATGAACTGTCCAAAGGTCAAGCCATTTAAAAAACTTACTTTCTATACTATAGATAGAATATATAGAATCTATAGGTACTACGAATTAACACAGTGCATTAAAGTTGATCAACATAAAAAAGACAAAAGCTACGAACCGTGAAAACGTTTATCTTAAGATTACGTCAGTCGATGTAATATTTCGTAGCATTGTCCAAAAATGTGCCAATTGCTGGCCTTGGAACATTTTAGGTAGGTACTAGGTGCTGCCAAGGTAAGTCTGACTCAACTACATATAATTTGATCGGCTTTCTAAAATACTAAAAAGACGCTCTTGGTGATATTTTCATCGTTAGAGACAGAGAAAGTAAAATTAAGTTATTCAGTTCATTGGCACAATAAAACATTAAAAAGCTGTTATAGTAGGTATCTTTTTCCTCCTGAGACAGTTTATAGTCGGGTTGGAATTAAAACCACTTTCGTTAGAGCCACTTTCGTAGCTTTCAACTTATGAAGGATCGGGCTGTTGATGATTTTCACGTAGTGGCTGCTATGTAAACTGCAGTTGCAGATTCGAATCTTCGAAGGAGCAAATAATTAACTATTTTCCTACATACGGATTCCGGAGGCATCTAAAAGTAAAAGTACAAACACATTTCTTAGATTCCTATCGAAAGTACTCTGCTTGTTTTGAGACTAAATAAATTCCAGGATGTGGCTATATGTGGATGTCACCATATACAAAATATTTCGTATGAAAGACAGTATAATTAATGCCAATACCAAGTCACAATAATAAAACGTGATTAAAAACGTGACATGCCATACATGTTAAGTAGGTATGGCTCTACATAGTCGATTGACATTGTTTTTATCACATTATAATTTGTACATATGTATATCATACTGTACATTTTCGTGGAAAAATCGCCCCTATTACAACCAGACAAGATGGCACAGTGTTTAGGTTGCTCTACCACCTAAGTTCGTGACACCCAAAGTAGCCAAAAAGTTCGCAACACATCTTTGTTACAATGAGGGCTATCGATTTTATACTTAACAGTTGGCACCCCTGGCGATTGACAGGACCTTACTCTACAGTGGCGCCATCTTGATGAGTGCAAATGCGATAGTCCTCCTACCACTTTAGCGCTCACCAGTTGGTGCCACTGTCTTCGCGACTAGCAAGTGACAGGACCTTACTTTACAGAGGCGCTAACTGGTGAGCGCTAAAACGATAGCCCTCATTGGAATAAGGCTGTGCTGTCACTGTCAACTTTTTGGCTACTAGGTGTCACGAACTATTTGACGATGACTGGCGGATAGCTAACAAGCAGTTAATGGATCCATTATTCTATCTCGAATGGCAAACTGCGACGGGCTGTCTCGTGCATTTGCATACTAGTGACTATGGCAGTACTATGTAGTCTATTATGTGCCGTGACGTCATAGTACCGTCCTACAATGTCTATGCCAAGGACGCAAACTAGAGTGCATGTATAAATGGATGATGCAATAAACACGTTAATCATTATGCAAATATTTTTATTACTATTCATGCAACTTGAAAGGAACGTAATGTTATGAAGGCTCCTGAAGTTGGTCCAACGCGTCCCTTTCCGAATTTTTATTTATTTAAGAAAAACTTATTTTCACATTTCAAAGGGCTATATTAATGGCATATAGAATTCTCTTCCAAGTCTGGGCCGAGTAGGCGGTGCAGTTTTAGATACCTACTTTCGCCCATATTCACAAACGATGCTTGCTTAAGTGAAGCAGCAAATCAACGCACAGCATTGAATAGAGCTCTGTGATTGGTTTGTGAATACGGACGTTGCTGTAGTTTTTCATTTTACCTACCACGCTCACCAGAAATTTTAGCCCAGAATTTTATGACTAACTAAAATTAATCCTTAAAAAGGACATAATAATAAATTAAATCCTTATTTGTTATTTATCAAATTTTAGTGCTGCATCGCACTAGCGGTCTCGCGTGATTATAATAATAGTGTGAAATCTGCGTCAGTACCGTAATGTTTAATATCAAAAAATATTGGACACATATATTTTTATTTGTCAATCTAACAAATAATTACATAGTTATGGTGCGTTGAATTTCCGCACGACGTCACAACGTGCGGCACTTTTATGCACGCATTGACGTCACGCGGCCTCTTTTTATGAACTTTGGCGCGCTTTATCTCTTTTTCATTAGTTTGAAAAAGTGAAAAATACGTGTAGAGTATTTTTTGATAAGTTAACTGACGGACTAATTAAAACTCTTGCTTTTTGACCCAGGAAACATCCCTATTAATATAGTGCGCTACACTTATTAAAGGTTTTCATCATCATAATCATCATTTCAGCCACAGGACGTCCACTGCTGAACACAGGCCTCCCCTAATGACTTCCACATCGCCCGGTTGGTAGCGGCCTGCATCCGGGCCTTTTTGCTACCTTTATCAGGTCGTCGGTCCACCTTGTGGGTGGATGGACGTCCCTTTAATTATTGGTGGATTTGGTTGTAGAGTAAAATTGTCGGCCGTTTGGTGTAGTGGTTCGAAACGGACTACAATTCCGGAGGTAGCGGGTTCGATTCCCGCACAGTACAAACATTTGTGTGCATGAACATATTTGTTTGTATTGGACTGGCTGTTTTCTATGTAGGTATAGTAAGTATGTATTTACAAAAAAAAGTATTTAAATATGTTTATATCCGTTGTCTAGTACCCATAGTACAAGCTTTGCTTAGTTTGGGACTAGAAGCGCAGTGTAAATGACCAAAGATACTTATTTATTTATATTTATTTTAAAATCATGATTATAAATAACTGTAAAACCACCACAGGATTTGCTATGCATGCCGTAGCATGTAATAATGACCAAATTTTTTGGTGAGCTTGACTATAGTATAAACTGCAAAATTTTTCTGGGTCTTAAAATTCGTTGCTTTGATCTTGTTATGGCTTCGATTCTTAGATAAAAAATATGCGCTAAAAGTGTAACATAAAACTATCATTTATAAACAAACTAAGCAGAATAAATCTTCTGTGTTTGGTCTCACTCAATATTGACATTTGACACCCAAGACTCAATCTAATGCATGCATAAATGCATGAAAATTGAAATTTAATTGAACTTACAGCTTCGTTCTACTCGAATAAATTTTAAAAATTCACGGTATACCTACTCTTGTGTCTTGACAGTCACCGTGATTTTTTCTAAAACAAAACTGAATAGCTGATTATTTTACAAAAACAATCGTGACTAGGATACATTATTATCATTAAATTGTCAACGTATAGTCAGCGTCAAATAGTTCGTGACACTCAAATCAAATCAAATATATTTAATTTGCGAACAAAGTAGTCAAAAAGCTCGCCTGGAATAAGGTTGTGTGTGTCAGTAATAGGGTTAATACTGGGACGTGTAACTTACTTGCAAAAAATAAATGAATTTTATCTTTTATGCCACTTTGAGTTATCATCATCACTATTTCAGCCATAGGACGTCACTGCTGAACATAGGCCTCCCCCAGTGATTTCCACAATGGCCGGTTGGTGGCGGCCTGCATCTAGCGCCTTCCTGTGCTACCTTTAGAAGTCGTCGGTCCACTTCGGGTGTCACAAACTATTTGATGCTGACTGTACATATAAGTTTTCCGGTACACGTTAAATAAATTGTCACCTGATTCACCTTATTAGTATCTGTTTTGCCTCGAAACGCTAATAAAACTCTTGTTATTGCAAATAATGTGGTAATCATTACCTTAATGGTGTTTAATCTATTATTATATCCGCTAATAATTCGTATTATTATTTAATAAATAAGTTTATTATTTTATTGACGCGGAAACGGAAAACTGTCTGGAAAGTTTTTATAAAGAAAATCTTGAGTAAACTGCCCGGAAAATGTTGAAAATGGGAAACTGATCGTCTTTTTTCCATGGAATAAGGCCGAGTTGCACCACCTAACGGTAACTATAACGATAACCGATGCTTTTTGTATGGAGATTTACTTTTTCAGTCCTTATACTGTACATTGTATAGTTAACCATATACCACTAAGTATTTGGTAGGACCACTGCAAATTCTGGTTGAACTATCCAGTACTACTGGATACCACGGACAACGCATGATAATTTAAAAGTAAGTAATTATGATTGTTTCAATAATTATCACTGCTTTGAATCCTTTCTTGAGTGTAAATTAATACGTACTTGATTGTAATTTCATAACACGGACCTATGTTTTAGTTCATATGCGACAGGTTTCTTCATTTTCCTCATTCCTATGAGATAGCAATCTTGAAACTGACTTGTTATCTACACAAACCCTAACAATATTATTAGCATTAAACGTTCTGTTTGTTATTAATCATTTCGAGATTCATCTTGCAAAACATCAACGTAATTTTGCATCTTTATCACTACCTGAAGGAAGAAAAGAGACAAAACTCGAAAATTGCATGTTATTAAACCCTCATTTAGAATACGTGCTATGTACGTCGTTAAACCCATGACCGTAACAAATTAAAATGCTTCTTGTTTTGAAACAAGTATAGGCATTAAAGTAAATAGCACCATCTATTTACAGTTTTTTTGCAATCGTTGCAATTTCATATCAAAATCAACATACCTACGTAAGCATATTAGCGTCCCTATAACATTATCATTTATATGAAAAGTAAAGGTGAGCTTATGGTATTTTGATTTAATCAACCTTTGGTTAGTAAGAAAGATAACATAATACCTATTCTGGAATATCTGGACAAGATTTAAAATTTTATTTTTATTTTATTGTATTCATAATACAAACAGCTTACAATACACCAATTACACACATACTTCTATGTAACTAAGGGCGAAAGCATTAAAAAAAATAACATATTTTATAAACAAAAATAATGTAGAGAAAAAAAAAATCTCAAATTATCTCAAAAACCTCAAATCATGTTTCGTGAATCACCTCAGGCTAATCAGCTGTTACATTAATAAGTCAAGTAACTGGCAACACCGTAATAATTGTTCGGGGCGGGGTGTAACGGAGCATAATTCATAAACGCGACTGAACTAGTAACCCCGTGTCCTCTTTAGGCATTTATGATATTGGAAAATGCGATCAAGGCTTTACTTGATACTGGTAAGGGAGATAGAAGAGCCATATAAAATACTAGCGGCTGCCAGAAACTTCGTACGCGTGGATCCCGTTTTACCCCCTTAGGGATTGAATTTTGCAAAATCCCGTCTTAGTGAGCATCTACGTTCTAAAAGGACCCCCCTAAGATGTTTTTATAGTATATGTCATTGAGACCCCCAAGCAAAATTTGAGACTCCAGGCACTTGTAGTTTCTGAGATTTCGTGATAAGTGAGTCATGCCCGTTTTCACCATCAACCCCTAATTTTTAAGTGACCCCTATGTAAACAAAATTCCTGTTATTTGTTACCATAGGGTCTCAGGGATCAGATAAAATGGGTTTTTATAATTTGACACACAATACTAGCATTTTACAATTTGTTTGTGATGAATGAAGATTAACATCATTACGTAATTCCAATAATTTCATAATAATCTCATGGCATTAAATTACTTCTCTAAAATACTTTAGCCCTGAAAACCTAATTGGTTTTCAATCATCTGTTGAATAAGATTTTGCTTGCTATGAAATCATTAAAATGACGTTCTAGTAGGTACTTTTTCCTAATCTATAAAGAAGAATTTGAAAGCTCAAAAAACTTATGTAAATTCATTGGTGAACTACCCAAGAAGATATCATCAAGTTATTTCTTATTTTTAGTTCCGAATAAATTTTGATGTAGGGAAAATCCATCATTTCTAATGAATCTAACGAGCTGTGTACATAACACATGCGACAAATAGCAAACAAAGCAAGTTTCTGAGAGAGCTGGATCCTAACACCAACATGCCAATCATCTCCGCCAACATTGCAGCCAACATCAAACAAAATAGATTGATTGTTTGCATTTCAATGATGGAAACGTAGCCACAACATTACATAGGCACTACAACTAGCAATTTATTTAGTTACTGAAGTAGGTATTTACTAACTCCCTCATAACTCATGAAATAAGAAAATTAGCACGTTCAAGCTAAAAATCGTAATTCAGAAACAGGAGGTATGACTATGAATGCAAAAGTACATTAGGGCACTGTCCATTTCAAAAAACAGTTTCATGCCTAAATCGCCTGAAAATATTTCATGAATTTTAGTTAAAGACACAGACAGAATCCTTAAAATACACGTTTTGTTGTAAAAATAAGTGTTTGTAGTAAGTTGTTGGTGAAATAGAGATCGAAGGTGAGAAATAACCTCAAGTAGGTAAAGCATTATTCATAACAGTGGGGAAGGGTAAATACTAATACGTCAACGAATTCTACTCGATCAAACGTCAGATCGTGTTGCAGTTATAATTCATTATTTATATTTCCAATTTTACTTTTAGGTAATTGGTCAGAATTCCGGTGAACGTAATAAAGAACACGCACGCGAAAAAAATCTACAATACTAGCTTGTTACTAAGCTAAGCTACTAAGTTCACGAAATTGATTTCAAGCCGCTGGAAAATGGAAAAACATATGCATTTTCTTCTTCAATCGTGTGGGTTGAAAAATCTGATTTCAAGGGACCGGAAATGCTGCCTTAACATGCCGTTAACATTTCTAAGCTTTGCAATTTTCGTTATTATTTTCGGACAAGTTGATTGAAGCCTGCTATAAAGAACCATACAATTTATTTCAAAGCAACCGATTTAATAACAATAAAGTTTAATGATCTCTCAGTTAACACAAATACAAACACTTCAATACAATACAAATTCACACGCATTAATGACGTCATAAATGGACTTTGTTCTTATAATATTTTCCTTAAGTAATCAAATCATTAAGGGCACACCCACAAATCTAAATTTTCCTTTAAAACGTAAGTATTGAGGTAAATTACTATTACGAAAGCCATGCGTGGGCGTGGCAGGAAAATGCCGTGGAAACTAAGGCCCTTATTACGAAATCACACTAAAAACAAAACTAAGTTGATAAAATACGAGCCTAAATGTTTGTAACTTCAAATTCGATTAACGAGAATAAGTGGGGTGGGACTGGGTGCTCAAGTACTCAACCTACCTTTGAACATAAAAACTCATAAAACTAATTTATTTTGGCAAATAAGCATTTAAAAAGCACTTTTACACGTCCCAATATTAACCCTACCACTGCTTCGGGACAATAAATGGGCCAGTGCTGAGAAGAAGCAGCGCAAGAAACTTAGTCACTATTGTTATATTTTACAATTACGACTAGTTAATTCAAACTCAAATTCTACCAAAGAGTACTTTTACACGTCCCAAGTTCCCAACCCTACCACTACTTCGAGACAGTACAGTGGGCCAATGCTGAGAAGAACAGCGTAAGAAATTAATTCACTATTGACAGCTTTAACAATTCTCTTGGCTTCTGAAATAAGGATTTTCTTAGTTTTCTAGTCAATTCTTTGTCTACAGATAGGTGTATAATTTTTATTTGTATTCATAGCTCGATTCCCAACTTTGAAATGTAGATGTCATTTCAAGATCTCTATCAACGCGAGATTTCCCTGCAATGTCCATGCATACATTATGTATGAGTCATTTGCATAACTGCACAGTGCACCGGCGCATAGCAGAGTTACTAAATAGTAGGCTCGTTTTATAAATATTTGATGAAGTTCTTATTTCTCTCCAATTAAATGCCATGCTTCTGTATGAGTTACATTAACGGAAAGTTTTATGATTATTATTAAGGTATCAAGTTTCTGCAAGAAAAACGCAATAAGAGTCAAGTCCGTAATTATCATGAACAAGTGCAAGTACGAACATTATAATAGATTCGTCGATTTTTCATACAAATTAAAATCTGGGCCAAACTAGGTATCAGTCGATATTTTCTAGAGATAGACTCAAAATGACACTTCATGGAACTCTACAATTTGATTTCTATGGTGTCTCGATTCGCTGAAACTTGAAAGGTTATCACCATATAACTGCGATGAGCATACTTCGTGTGTTTTAATTATGATGTTTATTCATTTGTAACACAGAGGCGTATGAGGAATTTTAATATAAATACTGCGTTATTAAATGACAATCTAAAAGATTAGTTTATTGATTTAATGTATTTGATTAGGTGCGGTATGCTATAATGACTGTTAGTCCAGTTAATAAAGCATTATAGATGGAAATCCGTGGAACACAATTTTTGACTTCGGGACTTTATTCAGACTAGTCAGGAGGTGAACATAGCAAAAGTCCCTGCCCTTAGCCCTTCAGCCGGCGGGGAGAGGGGGATTCAAAGGTACCACTTTTCGGTTTTTCGCTTAATCCTCGGAAACTATGCGTCCTAGTGACATGGCTACTATGAACCAAAAAAAGCTTATTCAATTTACTACAGGCGAGATAGTCAAGTTTTTCTATATATTGTATAGTTTTCGCGGCATCTGCTCTAGAAGGTCTGTAATATTGGAAATTTTATTTTTGTCTTACATGTTTCCATCAGGAGAAAATCGACTAAATCAACATTGAGCTAATATTCTAGACATGCGGGAGCATGTTAAGCCTAGTTCCAGGGAGGGGACTGCACCGTGCGTATATTTAAACGAACCAATTGGAGCCACTTTTGACTCCTCATCACTCAAAAAGTACTGCGCATTAACACTTCAAATTCGGCTCATGTGTTGAGACTTGCAAGATAAACATCAGCTTCAAAATTCATAAATATACCTCAAACGGTTCTTTGGGTATTGACGTCTAAAAATCTACATGGCTGACCTATAAGACCAAATTCTAACCACTTCCAGATGACCTTGAAGGTTCAACTTTGGCATCCAGATAGGTAGCTGTGTAAATACAAAGGAACAAATAAAAAACCAGTAAATTTTAACATTTCACAGGTGATAGATAGATAGATTTTAATGTCCTAAATGTCGATTTTTGAACGTCAATACCTAAATAACCGTTTGAGGTATATTTATAAAATTTGAAGCTAATGTTTATCTTGCAAGTCTCAATACATGAGCCAAATTTGAAGTGTTAATGCACAGTACTTTTTGAGTGATGAGGAGTCAAAAGTGGCTTCAATTGGTTCGTTTAAATATACGCACGGTGCAGTCCCCTCCCTGGAACTAGGCTTAACATGCTCCCGCATGTCTAGAATATTAGCTCAATGTTGATTTACTCGATTTTCTCCTGATGGGAATATGTAAGACAAAATTAAAATTTCCAATATTACAGACCTTCTAGAGCAGATACCGTGAAAACTATACAAGATATAGAAAAACTTGATGGTCTCACCTGTAGCAAATTGAATAAGCTTTTTTTGGTTCATAGTAGCCATGTCACTAGGATGCATAGTTTCCGAGGATTAAGCGAAAAACCGAAAAGTGGTACCTTTAAACCCCCCTCTCCCCGCCGGCTCAAGGGCTAAGGGCGGGGACTTTTGCTATGTTCACCTCCTAGCTAGCTAGACTAGTTAGTCTAAATAAAGTCCCGAGGTCAGAAATTGTGTTCCAGGGATTTCTCTCTACACCGTTGTTAAAGCATTCATTGACTGGACTATGTGTGTTATCCATTAGTTATGCTTACGATATTTGCACATAAAAATAGTAAGTATGTAATGTAGCAAAAATTCATCGAGTAGGTAACTATGATTAATTTCCATGTCTGTTTTTCAAATTTTCGATAATTAACCTTGAAAATTAAATTATATCATTATGTATATTCAGTGTAAATATTACGTTCGTAGTCCTTATGTGTAAGAGTTATTTAGTGGAAAATTATAGAACCACTAAGAGTTGTTGACACTTTTTGATGCAGTGAAATGACGGAGTTTGCAAAATGAGGGTTTTCGTGAATGAAAAATCCGCCAGATGGCAATACGTAGACGCGAGGTCCAAATGCTGCATGATTGGTTATTTTTAGAATAGAATAGAATAGAATATTATTATTTAGAATATATTTTTGACATGTCATTGACAGATATGTCAAAATTCACCAATCACGCAGCAGTCAGATCTCACATCCACGTCCCGCCATCTAGCGGATCTTTCATTCGCGAAAACCCTCATTGCGGGATGTCACTTCAACGCCGTCAACGTGACGTGACGTAGAGTCGCACGAGATTCAAGAAAGAGAAAAGGGAGATTCTTCTGTACGTCATTGCATTATAATAACTAACCCCTTTCGCAGGGAAATTGAACTGAACCTTAATAATCGTGCGCTAGTTAAAGGACTCAGGCTGATCGATTTCTTGAAATTTTCTTACGATTTTATTTACTTGGCAAAGTTTATTGATTGGCTCGACTCGTGATACTACCTGCTTTCGAGTAATTGGTTATTTATTTGTGTAAAGATTATAATATTATTACTAACTGAAAGTAAAATAACAATTTGCTGTGAGTAAGCTAACAAGCGTTAGTTGTAAGTATTAACATTTTCTCGAAGTTCTGAATTATTTCTATTTAAAAAGATTTACCTAATCCAAGCCAGGTTGCTGGTCGAACCTAGAACATTTGGATTGAAAGATTTAACCACTAAAGATTACGAAATACTGATACGGCCGATGGGGCAGCAATGTTCTAGATTGGAGGCCTCGTAACGGAAAACGTACGTAACGACATAGGACGTCCACCCCAAGGTGGACCGACGACATCATAAAGGTAGCAGGAAGGCGCTGGATGCAGGCCGCTACCAACCGGGCATCATGGAAAGCATTTGGGGAGGCCTATGTTCAGCAGTGGACGTCCTATGGCTGAGATGATGATGATGACACTACAAAGATGGCAATAGAAATCCACATGTTAGCTGGACGGAAACACAATGACGGCAGATCATGCATACATTTGTAATCTTACACGATTTAGTAATAAACATTTGAAACAAAATTTTATATGCAAGCGACAAACCATACTTATCTACCAACAACCGCAGATTAAGTTAAAATCAACGTTAATTCTTAAGTGCCTTTACTATCATCAGCCCTGGAAATTTACTAATCGCTTATGTTTATACCATTTTCTTATCAAGAGGAAAATTGTTTAATAACAATGATATATCTAGGTTATAAAAAATCGGATACGAGCCAAAAGTTAATGGAAACGCCATTCCTACTGTCTCTACTAATTTAACCTGATAAGTATGTATTTCTATCTTATTTAAATACAAGATGTCCAATTCGCAAAGGAAAATATCGAAACTAAGGCATTAGAATTACGTAGAGTCTATTATTGTTCTTTAAAAACTCTTCAAGCACATAATGTCGTACCCTGAGTGCTCAAACAACTGCGCGCAGGAAGATTTAATGAATGCTGCAGACAACGCCACTCTTGTAGCAGAGTTTTGGGCTGACACAGTATTAGGTTTATTCTCGACACGTCAAGAAGGACTCTCCAAAATACAAAAGTTTATTGCAAAGTAGAACTCTACCATGTTGATGCAGTTGCAGTTTAGCACGATGAGCCTTCGTTTGTCGTACCACCAACTACAACGAAAGGCTCAATCATATAGATTTACCGATTGACAGTCAGTGACTCTCACTCATCACTAAATCTCAGACACTACATCTACAAGTGCTAGGAGTCTCAAATTTTGAATGGGGGTTCCCTTTAGAACGTAGGAGGTGCTCACTAAGACGGGATTTTGCAAAATTCAACGCCTAAGGGGGTAAAACGGCGTCCAGGCGTACGTAGTCGCGGATGGCCGCTAGTGAATTAATATTATAACCAATCAGACTGGTCTCTATGACTAATAGCTTACTGCTATGCAGTTGTTGGCGGGACAATGACCTATGATGAACATTCTAAAAACTATATTTGCTATTGAATAAAAACTTCAACTGACAGCTGCTAATCTATCGTACCTAGTTATTTAGTTATTTAAAAAGTGATTTGCATACGAGTATTATGATAGATGCGCATATTTTTATAAATTATAATGAATAAATAGAATAAATAGGTAGTTCTACTAACCTGAATAATTAAGTTTATTAACGGTAAAATTCTATCCAAAATAAAAATGCATGTTGTATTTAGTGCTCTTTCTAAATTTACACTCTAGTGTTAACATTAGCAAGCGGTTGCAAATAAGATCTCTTGTAAGTAAATAAAATAGTTAATTTTAAATAAACAACTTAAAAAAATTTAACTCCTAAGGCGGCACATTTTTTCAAGTTGTTTATTTAAAATTTAGTTTGAGAAGCGACTCTATTGACTAATAAATTTTAATAACGATTAAAATAGTAAATTTTTAAAATTTCTATCTCCTAAAATCTTAAGGTATCAAGGCCTAAGATAGCGGAAAAGAAAAAATTGCACCTAATTTAAAACTACCATTACTATTGGCTATTAATTAACCTACCTACTTATCCACTCTACAATCTACCTTTACAACTATGTAAAATGCAAGGTAGTACCTACCTTAAATTGATGCTCATCCGTAAATTAATAAACTGCTGAAACGGCCTTGATTCAAACGCTCTTAGTAAATACTTTTACGTATTTTTCCGATAAATGTTCAAGCAGTTCAATACCTTAGCAAATTATATCAATCAGTAAGAGTTGCGTGTTGCGTGTTTGGGGACGCGCGTGGAAAAATATGGGTTCTATGTAAATGGTAGCAAATGTACCCCTATATGTATAATAGGTTGCTTTTTAGGGTATAAGTAGCTAAACGATGGACAGATGACATCCGACAAGGTATAAACTGGATGCAAGTGGCCAGGGACAGAAGTCGGTGGAAGGTTGAAGGCCTATGTTCGAAGACGAAATTCAAAGGCTGATCAAGATAGGAGATAGAAGTAGCACAATCTACTTGTGTATTATAATTTATAGTACCTACCCAAAGGCTCCAACAGGATCCTATATCAAGGCTGAGTTGCACCACTTAACTTTGACCGTAAGTTATAACGATAACTGGTGTTTTTTGTATGGACTATGTTGATTGTCTCTACATGACGAATGCAGTACCATATTGGTGAGAGCCTTCACTTACCACCAGGGTGTAAGCCTCTGCCCGAATACTGATGACTAGGCTAAAAAATTACGCCTACAATCTCTAAACAATTTCTAACATGCTTCAATGTTTAACTATCTTGATAATTTTCTAATTTATAAAACGCCCGCCAATTTTTTCGCGAACTGCTTTAAAATATCAAATAGTTCATCGTTACGGTCTGGCTAGCACTGGGCGAGGCCAAGCAGCCAACCTTTCGTTAAATGTACAATTTACTAAACTCATCATTATTATTTTAATATAAAACACTCACGAAACGTGAATTGACGATTAGAAAATTCCTGACGATATTGTACACGTGCGATTTTATTTAAATTGAAATAACGTTCAACAAGCAAAAGCAAATAGATGATTAAACCATCTTGGTAGCCTAATTAATTAGAGCTGACATTTTAAACATTAAATTCTATCGTATTTCCTGTTTGAAAATCGTAACTCTCACATAGTTTTCAGCAACCATTCAATGCTTTGAAAACATTCTCCGGTTTGCTGCATTATCTGACTCACCTTTGTCATCCAAATATTTTTCTCCGTCATAACAAAGCCTGTGTTGTCGTAACCAAACTTTTCCTTCGCCATTTTCTCTTTTCCGAAAGGCTTTGATTCACTGGAACTCATTTTAAGACCACCACAAAACTCTCAAAAGTATTTAATTTAAAACTAATTATAACTAATGTCACTGGCCACTTGTAAGTTTTAACACGTGTAAAAATCATACACAGCGTATAACAAAAGTTTGAAAAATCAAAACTTCTTTCCCGCCAATTTTTCTGTCACAATGACAGCGCAGCGCGGGAAAACCGTTCAGTATGTAGCCCCGGCGTAGACTGACTTGGCGAGAAGAGTTTAACCAAATAAATAGTTAATAAATGAACCGGATTTTCAGTTATGTTAATCGATTAAACTTCAACACTTCCGAATACAAGACTTGGCTAATATTGAACAAAATGCTAAGCGCCAATTGAATGTGAATCCAAGTAAATCTGCTGTGCAATATTACCAGTCTTAATTAGCAAAACACTGAACCGTATCAAGCAGTCGTTGATTAGATTTTAAATTAGGTATCAAGGTTGGCTCTACGTTTTACAGAGAATTCATATTTACTCTACTTAACTTACGAATAAAACGAATTTTCGATGGTAACTGCTGTAATTTTTTAAGAGATTTATTTAATCCTACATTTTTACAGGGATGTGGTAGAACAATGTTGTAGTTTGTAAAAGTATTCATTCTAGCTACCATTTACCAGTAACAACTAAATTACACTGTCACACGTGTCTCTACATTGGGAAAGTACTAGTTATTTATTTACGGTAACTACTATTTTACTTCGTTTGTTGGACATGATTAAGTAAAAAAATACTTTACACTACGCTTCTTCAGTATCATAACCGGATTGTGTAATAATACTAACTACGTCAGTAGTGAATAAAACAATAAAGAATCCGAGGAAATCAACTTAGCAAATAGAACATGACCTCAAATATTTTTTTAACTTTTTTCTGTTATAGATTTAAAATAAGACCCGGATCTTGAGCCAAGTTTAAGAAAAATAAATGTAAGTCATTGTCAACTCTAGTTGCTTAAGTCGGGAATTCCGTGCGGTACAGTTTCTCAATCTATCTCATTAGTTCCATTACTCATGCGAGAACTGGAGATTATGTTGAGCATTGTAATGCACTTTTACTGTTGTTTTCTTGTATTACTTGATGTTATTGACCTATTTAGTTTGTTGTTTTCTTAGCTAGGATAATTTTCAACTTTAGCAATAATAGGTTCAATTAAGTAGGTAAGTCTAATTACTGGAGTTGCATCCAACATAAAAGAAGAAAAACTTTCCTTAAATCAGTAGTACTACTTAATCTGGTTTTACTTTCTGACTAAACGAGGTTTCAATATTACAAAAAATTACTTTTATTATTATTGGTTTTTATTTAATAAGTGTTTAATCATGTAAAAATTGTAGGTAATTATTAATACGTAGCTATGTAACTGTAATTTTACGTTACACTTTCACGTATCGTAATCGTAAATCGAATAATAAAACGAATAAGATTCAGTACAGAAAATAACATACTTATTAATACCTGTTGACCTCGGTAATTTGTGAAAATTCACAGAATACTCGTATTATCAGTTATGTCAATACGAAATATTCCGTAACTCTTTAATGAAAACCATTTAGCGGCTCAATGGAAACCTTTAAAGTAAATCTGTTTGTTTACTATAAATAACGACGTGTATACTAATGCGAGAACCTAAATGTGACCCATTTGCGGTCAGCTGGTTGGCAGTTGTTTTATAATGTTTTACTAATAAGAAAACTGTAGAACCGTCTGGGACGCTCATTTGTGAGTCATTGAGTTCATATGCTTAATCAAGACGCTTTATGAACTGTTGGGAAAGAAAGGTCTAATATTTTTCTGCTTGGTCCAGAAGTTGACTGGAAGATAATTCCATGTGGCATCAAGTTTACCTTTTGTACTTGTATTGTGTTCAATAAATAACACAATACAAGTACAAAAGGTAAACTTGATGATGATGATGGTAGGTAGTTGCAAACGTTCTAACGCTAAAGATGTAAAATGTAGAGTCGTGCGATGTTTAAAAAATATTCTTGTAAGTAAACCAATAAACTACAATTATTTTCAAATTTCCTTTAAAAACTCTGTCGTAACTTCAAATTGCCGTGAGTGGTTAGTAATTGATCGCTATCAAATATTGTCGATTGAATTGTTTCACGAAAGTGGACTGGTTTATTGGCCGATGCACTTGCCGCTTTAATTGTACAATCTACCGCATATCAGCCTTGGTTTTTTTTGCTAAACTGCACCTTATTGTCTCTACATAAGATGCCAGCTTGAAGTGCTGACGCCTGTACATTATTAACTGGTCAATGCACTTTTTGCAATTACTCTTAACCTGTTTTGACCACTCGGCGGCAACCGGTAGGGCGCCACGTGTAGGCAAAACTCGTATGTCGTATAAAGAACTGGAAAATGGAAGTGAGGCGTGTTGCATCCTTTCATCGGCTCCAAAGTATCGTTTGGCCCTTCGCTGTATCCCTATATTATATGGGGATCCTTTTCAAAAATGAACTTGCCTAATAAATGAAACTATTGTTTCTCATTAAAAAAATTGGCAAATTAGTGAAAATCAGTAAATACTTTCGCGATATTAATTGTTTTTTCTTGAATTTTATTAAGATCGCGATCGGGCCCTAGAAACTGGCCATCTTACTCAGCACCTTTTTTTCTAACATCTTACTCTGGTGTCAGAAAATAATGAATTGCCTTTCTAGAGGGCACAAACGTGTCCTCCGACCGAAGCACGGATTCTTTCGGTCAATGACTACTCTATACTGTCCCACTTTCCGAACCGAACTCAGGACCTACAAGTATTCCTTCCGAGTATCAATCTCTTACCATTGGACTACTACTTTACAGGCGTTCTAACGTCTCAAGATGATGGAAGTCTTTAAAATAAACTTCGGACGCAGGTCGGCCGTAGTAAATTCTATTCTTTGGAATGCAATTGTGGTTATGTACCCCAGTCGACCAAGCACATGATGTCGTGCCCTGCGTGCCCACAACTGCGTGACAACTGCACGCAGAAAGATTTAATTAAGCCTACTGACACCGCCACTCTTGTGGCGGAGTTTTGGGCTGACACTGTGTAGGTTTGTTATCGACACGACAAAAAGAAGAACGTCTCATGATGACCTATCTTGAGTCAAGCTGGTGTAGAGCGTAGGCGCAACGACCTACATTCCCGAGTCATGAGCACAAGTGCCGGACGAGGCTCATTCGGCGGATTAGTAGCTGTCCACTTATTTGTCCTGAGATCGATCGGGATCTCTAAGATCGTTAGGTACGTTTGATGCTATTTTAAGCTTAAGATCGTTAAGAAAGTGTCAGAGGGAAAACAATAGCTTTTAAACTTAATCACAAACTCAAGGACCTTTTTATTGATTTTACTTGTTCAATAAGACTTCTGAGTGGCCTAGAAGCTCGAATGTTGGAATATAAAATAATTGAAGCAATGTCAAACATCAATTTTTTGTAGTGATAGTACGCTCCTATTTTTGAAACTTTCGTCTCCTTTTAATAATTCAAGCGTATCTATCTGTAAATTAACTTAGTCATATTGATCGTCTTCTAAATTAAGGTTGATTAGCTGAATTTTGCAAGAAATTTACTAAAATACTTTTCTGATTCGTCATCGTTAGATTAACTAGGTACTGACTCATTATTTATTTCACGACAATAGTTTTTTCAGCTATTGCGACAATGGAGGCTGATGATTTATTCATCATCCCATTATCATGAAACTGTTCAAGAAGAATTATAATGAGCCAGACCTTATCAATTAAATAAATTAGTGACGGCAATTATTTTAATTCATTTGAGATCGAACTTGACTTCTTGACTTAAGACTTAAGTTACTACAAAAATATTTTATCTATGAAGATCTACCAGTATTACTGGTATTCAACAATGCAAGGATTCTTTCTTGTTTATTTTCTCTGAATAAATTACATGAAATCAGGTATGTGGTTAAACAGTATTGTTCTTTATAGATGTCCTATCAGATGACTAAAAAATGAACAGGATGTAAGAAAAAAAGGATGTTTTAAAGATCACAAACTTTGTGTGCCTACATTAAGAAAACGAGAGCTGATCTCCCCTGCCCTTTTGTCCCTGTGTCTGAGTCTTCGACCTGGACATGAGCTCCCCTGGCATACCTGGAAGTCTTTAAATAGACTTCGGACGCAGGTCGGCCGTAGTAAGGACAATCTGTTCAGGTAGGGATTCTTGGATGGCTCAAACTTGGAGTGCAGGTGTGGTTTTGTTCCCCAGTCGACGAAGCACATGATGTCGTGCCCTGCGTGCCCAAACAACTGCACGCTTTAATGAAGATGCAAGATTTAATGAAGGCTACTGACAACGCAACTCTTGTGGCGGGGTTTTGAGCCGACGCTGTGTAGGTTTGGTTTGTTGTCGTCACTACAAGAAGAAGTATTAAGAAAACGAAACCCTCCTTTCCTGAAGTCGGTAAAATACATTGAGTATTCTATTTTAAATCCTTAACAGAGCTATAACAACTCGGATCTTGCGTTTCCTGTGCCAAAATAATTCGCCCTCGTCACTCCCACGCTGCGTAGGCGTTACGTCGTCTTACGTGACGTAGAAGTTGTATAGAATCCACAAAGTACCGTTGTGACCTTTATATCAACTGAGTAGAGTCTACTAGCCCAAATCGAGATGAGTTACAACTTTGAGCTTGCGTAGTAAACGTGGCAACACCCATAAAGTCAAGGTTTGTTTACTAAGGTCCTTCGTAGTCCTTCAAAAGAAAGAAGAACCTTTAATAACAATGACATGAACAACTCTACACTTTGAATTTTGCAAAAAATCGCAGTTTCGTTTATTTAGGACTTACTTACAAGTGGAATTGATCTGTAGGTCACAACTCTTGAAAGGTAAAATTGCGAAAAAACGACAAACGCAAATCTCGCAAATGTGGTAATGAAAAAGATAATATTTTTCTAACTTCTAACGAACGTCCTACGGTATACCTAATTAATTATGAAATATGTAATACACAGTCTTCTTCGATATTGTCGAAGATACTCGTATACTTACTTAATCAGATGACTTCTTAGAATATTCATCATCCTTATCTTTAACAATTAACATTTATTAATTAGAAGAGAGAGGATGCAATGTGACATCATGGTACTCGTTAAAATTGTTAACTATTATTGCATCAAGTTACCTACTTTTATAAGTAGCTCGTCTAACTTAGACTAGTAGGTACGTAAATACGATAAAATAGAAGGAAGCAAAGCAATGATTGTAAGACATAAAAATGAGAAAAAGAAGCCGAATTACTAATAAAGAAATCAAAATACTTAGATATCTATCGTGTTTATCAATGGAGAGTTTTCAGTTTCGGAATTTATGATAAGAACTCACCCCGCCTGATAATGTGTCGCAGGTCACGCCCTAAGGTCCACAAAAGGTCACACAAGTGATCTCAAATTCTCAAGGAGATAACAATGACCACTGTATTGACTGTAACTCCAACAGTTATAATGACTTCGCTATTGCGATGACAATGGTAAGTAAGTGATGATTATAACGCTTCCGGTGAAGTAAAGAAGTCCCTCGGCCACAAGTTTGATATAATAATATTCTAACAATAAGAGTGAGTAAGTATGAGAAAAAATTATTTTGGAGGGAATTTGAGTTTGTTACGTTCAAAAGAGCAGCATCTGTTTAGTCTTGTAGATTGTTCTCTAGTAGGTATTTCTTTTTTTGTATCAGATACCTACTCGTATTAGAAGTGGAAAATTTTGTGAAAAATTTTACGCGCCAATAAGTACATAGCAATTATTTAAACGAGAAGCCGAATAGGTAATTTAATTACCTAGGTACTTAGAATTATCTTTTTCTATTAACTCTAACTGTGAATACCTAATGGGTAGATAGATAATGTTCCTATTGCAATTTGTTGAAAACAAGCGCAAGTATTTAATTGGATGATGTCAATATTATCTACACGCTACGAATTTTGTCCAATTAGTTTTCGACCTTAGATATTATTTTGGTGGTCTGTAATCTGTTGTTTACTTCGTAGTATCAAATACTGGAAACAACTAATTCAAAGCTACAACCGAAACATGAGTAAAAATTAAAACAAAGTTCCATATCGTGCAGGCATTAGGCAAAACAAATACGGGCTAAGTGGATTATGCCCACACTGCATGAATTTTTTGATTTTTAACAATTTTCACGTTACACGCCGCTACGTGCGTCACAAAACTGTATCCACGAATTTGGCTCTTACCGGGGTGTGTTTACGGTCCAAAACCACCCCGAATTCGGTGACCTTTGACTGACATTACATCATAACCCCAAAAAGTATGCACTAACCTTCAAATCGAGGAGGCCGATTGTTTCTCCCGTATTATTCTCCTTCTTCTCCACCATTGTTCACTTGTTTTTCGAATTTGAATTTGGAATTTTGGAACGTGATGTTTTGCCGGTCGCGTTCCAGGACACTGAGCGGGCACTACTGTCAGTCACCCTCGGTGGTGCGCGCATGCGTACTGGCTGAATGAATCCAGGACCCTATTTCGTCATTGGGCGCTATCTTACGTCTTAGAGACCCGTAGTGCAGTGACCCCTAGATAAGACACAAGACGTCATTCGCTTTTAGATATACCCACCCCAAATAAATATGCAACTACCGTCTTTATGCAATTACGAACTCGCGCGCAAGAGGAATTCAATTTGGAAAATCAACGTGAGACTAAATAAAATGTGAATTACAAAAGTTACTGAGTAATTTTAAAAAAGTTGCGTTTTTGACTCTTATGTTTTTCGTAGCACCGTAGCAGGCTACGAACTCCGTAGATGGAGTGTTGGATTTTCTGTGCAAGGTTTTATAACTTCTTTATACAGGGTGTTAGGTAAATGGGTATATGAGCCGACACTAGCCCATGTTAACATATGCATATAAATGGTATGGTGAAGTCAGAAAATTGATATCTTCATTTTAATTATTTTAATTTTCATACAAATCGGATTTTATCAAATTTGTTTGTATGAAAATTAAAAAAATTAAAATGATGATATAAAATTTCTGACTTCACCATACCATTTATATGACCATGTTAACATGGGCTAGTGTCGGCTCATATACCCTCATATTACCTAACACCCTGTATAGAAAGTTAATCGTACTCGTAAACTAGATACTTCATTGATTAATTAAAAGATAATAATAACTCTACAGAAAAAATAAGTTACTAAAATACATAAATTTTATACGGAACACTGAGCACGCCTATAGCGTAATTTAGTAAATTTTTACTCAATTAGTTACATTATGTTTTTGTTGTTTATTTGATTATATATTTGAATACGAATTATTTATTATCGTAATCTATTTTCAATAATAATTAGGTTATTTTAAAATTTCTTTACTTGCGATTTCACAACGCACACAATTTCACAACAAATGATGAAATCTTGCGTGAAGATTTTGTAAATCTAAACGGATAAGTATGATTTAATATTAGGTATGTCATGTAATCTCATTATTAAACTTGACCACATGAAAGTTTGATGAGATCAGATTAGCCAATTGCGTCTTTCTTTTGTTTTTATTATGAACAAAATAACATTTAATACGAAAATCATCTCACCAAAACAAAATCACCTGCAACTGTCTCACCTAATTAAGATGCGTAGACAGTGTTATCTATTACTTATTTTACCGTCTGAATAAAATAGTTCCAATAGAAAGACTTTGGTTTTATTGGACCAATTGAAGATAATGTGCGGCAAACGGCATTGCTTGTGTTTTGCACTGCAAACGTAGCTCTTACAGAACAAAGGATAAGGGTGGTCTTAAAACCAACATGGTTTGTGCTGTAGTGTGTACAACCACGTCTTGTGTTGATAAAATCTGCAGGTTTCAATTAGATACGTGGCTGTTCTAAAAATAAGTGTTCGTGCTGGTTTTTTGAAGGTGAACATTGAAAAATAAAACGTTTGAGCTTCATTTAATCATATTTTATTCCACAATTAAATTACAAACATTCTTATTTGGGGCCAAATTCAGTTCTAAGACGATTCATATTATTTACATTGAGAAAACTTACGCTACAATTTGAGATGGCATTTGTTTATAATTAGTAATATCAGTCCACATCACAACTGCAATATTGTATTTATTATTTATTACAATTATATTAATCTAGATCTTAAAAACTGTATTAATCTACACAATTTATTGGAAATTTCAGTTTACGTTTGAAACATTATTGAAAACTTGGTTTTAGAAAGTTTTAAAAATTGGATTTTGATTTAATATCTTATAGACAGATTAAATATTTTAATTTATAAATCGAGAGGCAAGTAACGAAAAAAATATAAACCCCGTTCTAAAAAAGTTGTAATGTAAATAAATACAGTGTTTTATCACTTTTTTCATAATGTAAGAAAAACAAAACACTGCAAAAAGTTTAAAACATTACCAAAATAACACAATAATATGTAAAACTCTATAAAGATAAAATATAATAGAAAGTGACAAATTAAAAAGTGATAATATTTACATTTATCTATCTATCTATAAATCAACGTAAAGCGTGGCAAGATACGCTAAAATAATTTAAAGCTGTTAATCATATAAACCTTATAATTAGTGCCAACGCTTATTTCTTATGATGGCTCATGGGTTGAAGATAAACAAAGATTAATTGCTTCTGTCGAAGTAGGTGTGTACGGATGACGTCACATCAAACTAAACACTGTTTTTGGTTTTATGTAGTTAGCATAGGTGTTATTTTGCAATAAAAATGTAAAGGTATACAAACATTATTGTTGCAAACATCACCTACTGAAACCAAAAAGGTGCTAAGGTGTTTAATTTGACGTGGCGTCGTCAGTACTTTTGTATTGCTGAAAAACCTGTAATTTGGCAATACACGAAAACGGGGCGGTTTTTGAAAATACGTAATCAGCTGCTAATACCTGATTGTTTAATAATAACCAAATGATTATGTGTGTCTGCAAATTAATATTAAAAATGATTCACCATTTTCAATATCATGTTTAATTTTTCATTGCGCAACGCATAGCATAAAAAATATTTTCAGTTACAATACTATGTAGTAATAATTTCGAGATTTCCGTAAAATGCACTGTATAACTTATTATTTGTAGCCTAGGAGCAGAAGACCACCGACTTTTAGTTGGTTGGTAAGCTTAGGATCTGATCAAGTAAATCAAAGACAAGGCCTGTTGAAAATATCAATCGATACGATATTACTCGTGAATACATGCGACTTCTCATCGAAATTCTCATTGACTACAGACATGCACCGTTCCCATGTAAAGCCGTAAAATCAATGATATGTACAGATAATTGACAAGCAATTAAACAACAATGATATTATTTAAACTAAGCTTCACCCACGAAAATACGGTGATACCCACCGCGTTAACGATATACGCTATAACACCCTCCGGAGATTACAAAACATTAGGGCCCGTATTACAAAATGACGCTCAGAAATAGAGTTACACTCAAGCATTGATTCAAACCTGAGATTGGTTGAATAAAAACAACCATATTCCAATTGTAACAAAGACGTGTTGCAAATTTTTTGGCTACTTTGATTGTCACGAACTATATTTGACGCTGTAAAACTAGTCAATGTATATCTTTTATGAGCTGTCAAAACACTTTTGTATGACAACACTCAACTAAATAATTATTGTTTTCAAAGCTACTCAAAATCCAATTATACAGCAATCTCACTCGGTTTTAGATCTATCATAAGTACAATTTCACTCAGTTTGAAACCAATCACAGCAAGGCTTAATTACACTGTTTACGTAGTTTCGGATCTATCTGTCCCTATCACACATGCTTGAATCTTGCTTTGCGTGAGAGAGATGTATACTATTGGATACATTCGAAACGTTTGAATAGTAGTCCTCAAGTTTGAATCAAATTTTGAGTGTAATCTAAATATTTGGGTGTCGTTTCGTAATACGGGCCCATAACTAGAATAAAAGCTAGCTAGTCTAAGTTAAAATTACAGATAGTTTTCGAGAAACTTCGTTCGTAAATATTAGGCCGGTCATACTACTCGTTGATACCGTTATTTAAGCTATAGTACACATAGTATTTATATAGTATATTTAATTGACAATCAATATAAACTATGTAACACAAATATACATAGGTTAAATATTTTTGCTTATTTAAAGAAGTAAATATGATATATTTATATTTTTGTATATTATAATATGAGCAAGCTATAATACAATATAAATAAAGAATTGATATTGCTATATCCGGTCAATGAAATCGGCTAAGTTTTAATTATTTGAATTGACTAAGAAATGGCGAAATAAAAATAATTCTAAGACATTCACGAATATTAGATACATTTTTTTATAATAATTATTAATAATAAAATATCATTTTTCTTCGCATCGAAACATTAGTTGAAGAGTAGGACTTCGTATATGAGCGACTTATCAATATTAACAGAATTATTTTATTAAAATTATATACAAAATCTTAGATTACATTCAGAATTATTAAACAGGTACACAGAGAAATGTTATATACAGTAAGATTATATTTTAATTTATAAATAAAATCTACATAACATGATATGTTTTCATACACACTCAACAAACTTATGCGCTGTCCGTGGTCCTACTTTTTAGTCCACAGAAAAATATTTACTTCCATGGTGGTAGTACCATAGACGAAAATATTTCCCGTGAAATACCACGGGTACTAAGCAATAGGATCATGCACAACGTATAGAAAAACTACACATAATGTAGTTGACATCTAGAATCCGATTCACGCACTGTTGTTTAAGGTTATATTGGGGTCAAACATTTTTAAACGAGTTGGTCTAAAAAAAAGCCAGAACCGATTGGAAGTAAATAGGTGTCAGTATCAGTAGTTTCTTTACATTTACATTTATGAGCTTATAGACAGACTTTTGTCAGCATATAGCTCAAAAGCACATTCATAACACCACCCCATTGATTTCGGCTTTGCGTTTTCGGTGGGGTAAATAGTAAATTGTGCATTATAATGAAACCACTGATACCTATTAGTTCCAATCGATTCAAAGTTTTTGGTACATACATTAAGGACCATCTCCTTTTATGTAAACAAGCTAAATGGCTGTTGGTCTGTATTTTAAATCGCCAGTAAGATAAAGTTACAATTTGAAAGTAAGAACGATTCATTTACCCAAATCGTAGTCAGTTTGTTATCTATGTATCAAATACATAGACATATCAAAAACACTCGCACAGTAAAAGGGAATCTATAGTTACTTCGCTCCATGAAGCGATTTCGATATCAAAACTGTCACAAATATTTTGTTTGCAGGTATTTAGTATGCAACACCCTGAGGTTTAGTGACATGCAGTCTAGGATGGCACATACGTGCCCTATTACTGCCTATTCTGCCTGTTCCCATTTACTATGCTATCGGTCAAGCTCCCAAATCCCCATATACATGGTGGAATTTTGTAATGCCACCTGGAGGGAAAGTACTCTTAATACTGTAGATAGAAAATTTTACTGAAAGAAAATATTACTTTATTTTTGAAAAGAAAAAAAACTGCATGCAAAGACTTTCGAAAATTCACCATACAATTTTCTGCACATAATTAAAATAATTTACGAATTCATGGTTTTCCTTTCATTTGATTTATCAAGTTTGTTAGAGAGATTTTATTCTTATACTTAACCCTAACGATCGATGTAATAAAAATACAGGGTGTAATTTTTAACAGATTTTACTTGGTTCGATTCCCGGGTGTGGCAAGCAAATTTTTGGAAATCTTTGAATGCAGTTCTATTTCTTTTCCAAAATAAAGGAATGTTTTCTTTGACAAAAAAATTCTATCTACAATATTAAGAGTACTTTCCCTTCAGGTGGCATTACAAAATTCCACCCTGTATATCAGAGTAAATACAAATGAGAATGAGTAGGTTATCTTCATAGAAACGCACCGAGCGCGGTTTGTATGTGAGTGCGCCAATACGTATGCGGCGCGCACACACACACTGACAAAATTCGGCGCAACCACGACTGGTAATCCCCGCAAAATTTTGTCAGTGTGTGCGTGCGCGCTGCATGCGTTTCTATGAAGATAACCTACTCATTTGTATTTACTCTGTATATACCAAGTGCATTCTATACCAGCCGTTACTATAACCCGACTTTAAACGACAGCGCGTCAATCAGGTCCCAGAGGTCCCCGATCCTCCTCCTGTATCATAACCTCACCGTGACGTCATCGTCCAAACTCTGGCCCTCGCAGCATGAGGCCAGTTCTTCGAAGGTCATCCCATCCAGAGTCATAGACACTGTGGATATGCTCTTGAATAGAGCCTCAGGGTCGAGGTCTTCGGGGAGTTTGGTGAGGAACTGGGCTGCCGCTATGAAGTCCATGTCTTTGAGCTCGTCTTGGTACAGGTGAAGGACGCCTGTGGAAAGAGTTGGGGATGAGTAACAAATAGTTTTAACGCACTCTTTGAAGGTGATTCTTGTAGCATCATTTATACACTCGCGAGCAAAAGTATGGAATCATCCTACTTGTTCCGAGTGATCGTAAGAACTAAATGACTAATAAAAGGTAAATAAAAATGGTACCATTTTAAAGGTTTTTATACTTTAAATTGATACTATAGATACATACATAGTCATTCAGTTCTTAAGATGACTTGGAACCAAACACAACGGGGTGATTCCATACTTTTGCTCGTGAGTATAGAAGAAGAATGGAGTTTATTTTCACGTGCGTCTATATTTTGATATTATTCATGACTAGAAAAGTGTTGTATCTCTTCACAAAAAGACATTAAAGAGCACTGAATTCTGTCATTCTTCCGCGCATAAATACTACATTTTCCTTCATAACAGGCGCCGTGACAGGGACAAATGATCGCGAATAGCGACCGAGGCGGGAGACCGCGACCAGTACTTAACATTGGTCTCTGTCGCCTGTCTCACTCTCGCTAGTGAACTGATGCTTGTACATTGCCTAAAGTCAAATACTGGTCGCGGTCACTCGTCTTGGTCGCTTGTCGCAATCGCTCTTTTCTGAGGGCTTAGTGTGAGTTAATATCAAATTTCGTCACTAGCGAGCGCATTCAAAAAACGTATGAAAATTTTAGTTCTTGATAGTTTCCGCTAGGGGCGCTGTACAATTCGTCATACATTTAATGTCACTTTTTTACGGGTTCACTAGTGACGAAATTCGATGTAAACTCACACTACGCCCCTGTTCACGGCCACACCCAAAGAGTATCATTTACTTTGGTGCTAAACTTAGATATGTTACGGTCAATGTGATAAATGTGAAAATTATGAATAATCGCCGGTTATTATAAATAATTACCTCATGATTTGGTAAATGTGATTAATATGAGGTCATTTATGTGTGTATAAAACTAAATAGGCGGCTTAGCCGCACCTTAACCTATTTTTCACTTTAAATCAAAACATTATGTTATGGGCATCATGGAAAAGTAATATTATGCAAGAAACATTCCAAACTCATTATGCCAAATTATATTAATATATGATATTAAAACGTTCAAAAATGTTGGCTTGTACAGCCACGTACACAAGATGTTGTTCTCTTTTATGATATTTGTTAGTACTAAGGTTGAATTATTAAATAATCACTGTTAAATGTTATTAATTTATCACTTTTACCGCGACTGTCGGTAATTATTCATAATAACCGGTTATTATTCATGATTTTCGATTTATCACTTTAACCGTAACAGATACACAAGAACTGCCGCCGTAGGTGGTCGCTTACAGTGATTGTATGACAGTGTCCCACGTCTCACAAGCTGTGACTTAAAGTTTGTACTGACCTAGTGCCGCATTGAACAGGAAGCAGTCCCCGTCCCGTAGGAAGACGTCCCACACGCGGCACGCGGCGTCCAGCGGCATGGCCTTAGCGAAGGCTGTATACAGCCACTCCACAAGATACAGTTCCGGCGCCACCACGCCTGCTAGTGAGGGTAGATTGTGCTCCAGAAGCGTGCTGTACGCTTTCCATAGCCGCTGGAATGAGAATTGGTTGGTTAGATAGGATAAATGGAATTCGCAACGCTGTAAGGGATCCGATGATATTAAAACACATACAAACAAACACAACATAAAGTCTTATCGATTTATGTCGTTTCAACCAAAATAAATCCAGTGCGGGTGGTATCAAGTCGCTTTCTTCACTAGAAGGTCGGTTCACCAAGTCGAGGGCTTACCTATATTAGCTAATGCTAGAAGTTTAAGTTAAGTTATTGCGATTGCGTAAGATTGTGATGAACAGACGTAGGCACAGACAGACACAATCGGTATTTTTGAGAATTGAACATAAACTTAAAAATACAGTTTTTCATTCTTAAAATTATAAACATTACGATAATATTATGATCAATATCGATCTTGAACTAGCTCCTTAAGGCCCCTTAAGCCTGTGCAAATACATGATTAAAATTGTGTTCTATTCAGACGCTCTTACCTCAAGCTTAACACTGTGCCACCTTAAGTAGTTGTTATGGGTGTTATTTTGCAACAAATATGTCTAGATACATTCCTCTACAAGACAGTCAGTGCCTAGTGTAAAGTAGGTTAGTCTTTTTGTCTTGTATTATTTAATCTGGCAGTAAATATTTTCTTCAGTACCTGCATGGCGCCGCCGTCGCGCGCGAAAGCCGCTCGTAGCACGGGCCCGTCCAGCAGGTTGGCGAAACACACGAACGCCGCCGGCGCCTCCATGTTCAGGATCAGCACTGCCGCGATGAACGACATGCCCTGCAGAGATAGTTTATTGTACTACAACCATAAAGTTAATATTCCTTCGGAATGGTGCAACAAAGGATTGAGCGAGCGAGATGTTACTAAAGCCTGGTCCGTGAGCACGTAGAATTTTGTCCAATGACCTCAAGCTACCCATACTTATTGCTCGCGCGTAATTATGTTGCTATCGCGCTCGCACTCACTGCGGGCGCCCGTCGCACAGCCGCGACAGCAATATAATTACGCGCGAGCGATAAGGATGGGTAGCTTGGGGTCATTGGACAAAATTCTACGTGCTCACGGACCAGGCTTTAGCAGCAACACTGTGTGATAAAGAGATGCGTAATGAGATGCAACAAAACCGTTTTTTGCAAGTAATTAATCAGAGTGCTAAACTCTGAAAATTTGAGCTCTGAGTTTTTATTTTTTATTTTACATGAGTTAAATCGTGGTAGTTTATGAGAAATGTGCTTCAGAAACGTGGTGACTGATTCAGGGATTGATGTACAAAACAGTGAAATAATCCTGAAAACTGACACACAAATGACATCCTAAAATCGGTTTCGTTTGTCAGCTCGTAGCAGTTGCTCTATTCTGAAGGAATATTAACTTTATGTGTACACCACACAAGACAAGTACAAATTACACAAAAGATGCGACATGAAATGCCCTGACAAGACAATAAGATAGGACACCACCAGACATGATCAACGACGTGCCCTGCATGACACATTCCATACAACTATCAGTAATGGTGGATCCTCACAGACCGGCGGCATAAACTGGAGGCAATTTGAAAAGGCCACTGGCAGCGAGGAAACAGACGACGCCGGGAAATGCCGTCGAGCTGTGTGGAGTTTCCATAAGCAATCGGAATGGACAAAGCTCGTACAGGGGTAGTATCAGGCTATATGCCATACCGTACTATACTACATATATGTATTTACAAACTCACACGTCATTTGGTCTCTAATGTAGAAGTACAATCCTCTCTAACCAGAGGCAAATGGAGGATTAGAGCTACAGCCCCACGCTAGTCAGGTACAGGTAACTTAATTGACTGACAATAATTTATTATTTTCTAGGATCTAAAGCTCACCTGGACGTATCCGATATCAGGCCTATAGCACACATACGCAGCCAACAGTTCATGCAGCACATCAAAATACGGCCCTCCAGGTTGGAAAATACACAGGTGGGGGAAAGTCCGCGCTATGTCCAGCTGAATCAGCTCCATCGAACACTCGTCACTATAATCAAGCAGGTTAGGGTTCGATTTCGAACAACACTTCTTCGGTCCCGCCTCCGTACTATGAGACTTTAAATTCTGCTCGCTCAAATTCCTCGGTATGCTTAATCGAGGTTTCTCCTCACTCGGGCTGATTTGATCGTTCTTTGATAGCAGCTCGTCGAATTTGGATATTTTCTCGTCCGTTTTGGGTTTTTCTGGTTCCTTTTTGCAGCTGCAGCAGTCTTGGCTTTTGACTTTTAACCGTTTGCGTCTTAGTTGTGCCTCTTGGAGTTTCTGCTTGGCCTTGGCGACGTAGTCTTGGTACATGTCGTGGGTGATCTTCAGTTTGTTCTCGATGGCCAGTTGCCAGACTTTGCCGCGGATAGAAGGAGGGAGCCCGCTCCACCATAACTCTAGAGTTCGTTTCGCGTTCTTCCTGTAAATGAAAACATATTTTTTATGACACAATGCAAATGAAGGGTACAGGGGCAAAACAAGAATTGTCACAAAAACAAAAAGTTATGTTAATGAACATTTAAATTGATTAAAGTTTAAAACATTCTTATGTGTCACTTAAAATTATAAACTACTAATAGGAATACGTATGTCTATTACTTGTTTTTACGCTTTTTGTATAATTTCAAATAAAAATACGCGGGAAATCGAAAATATAGCCATCAAAAATATACTTTTGAATTTTAGGGACATTCCTTGTTTTGCCCCTGTACCTGTCAAATGTGGAGATAGCGAGATTATATTAAAGTAAGTTAACAACTAAGTATAAGTACCAACTACATTTTTCATAGAATAAACTGGTTTTAAATCGGTTTAGTAATCCCAGGGTATTTCTTTAATAAACATACATAATAGTAGTTACAGAACACGTATAAAATGTGGATTTGCTGAACAATGGAGCGATACACAATAGCCAGTTGGGCAACGTATAATCTTGATTATCATGAGTTATTATTTGTTATTGAAATAGTCAAGTAGGTTAGTATTAATTTTAATTAGATAATATACAATTAAGACATTAACGGTAACGCAGTTTCAATTCCAACAATAAATTCAATTAAATCCGGTTTTAAACTTATAAATACCTATTAGATACATATTCTTATTAGAATTAAGCTATTGTAGCCTACTACAGAAATGGCAGCAGTTTCTTATTCTGACCAACAACATCAGTAGGGAGGTTGGTTAATCAACAAACTAGCAAGCTTAGTAAAAACCGCACGCAGATTGAAGATAATGGGGATGTTGCCTGGGTCAAAAAGCAAGAGTTTTAATTAGTCCGTCAGTTAACTTATCAAAAAATACTCTACACGTATTTTCACTTTTTCAAACTAATGAAAATTTAAAGAGATAAAGCGCCCCAAAGTTCATAAGAAGAGGCCCGTGACGTCAACGCTTGCTTAAAAATGCCGCAAGTTGTGACGTCGTGCGCAACTTCAACGCACCATAAGAAGAGGCCCGTGACGTCAACGCTTGCTTAAAAATGCCGCAAGTTGTGACGTCGTGCGCAACTTCAACGCACCATAACTATGTAATTATTTGTTAGATTGACAAATAAAAATATACGTGTCCAATATTTTTTGATATTAAACATTACGGACTAAAAAAATTTTTTTAGGCAACTAGCCTATTGAATATTGTGATAAATGCCACATCTATCAATATAATGTTATTGTACATTAATTTAACCTTTTAATAAAAGCATATTGCATCTACATAGATAGTGTTCGTTCGTTCGTTCGTTTCAGCCAAATGACGTCCACTGCTGGACAAAGGCCTCCCCCAAGGTATTCTAGATAGTGTAGAATAATGATAATAATAAGTTCCAAATAATTTATCGATAAATAAAGCCTTGATCTACTGAATCTATTATGTATTGTAGTCATTGTTAGAGGTAGATACTGAACAGAACTGTGGTACTGTTGAGTACAACATTAACATTCGGTTCGTTTTGAATTGAATAATTTTTGAATTTTGTTTAAATACTAAAAACAACGTACAAATTCCTTAACCCAAAGGAACCAAAATAATTTGCTTGTGTTAAAAGTGAGTTCACCATAAAAGTCTATCATCAGGGATCAATCTACTGTCCTCTTGAATCGGAGTCCAATGCCTAAGCTGTTGGGCTATTGTTGCCTCAATATAAATGTTCCATTAATCAAATACTGAGATTATATCTAATGCATCGAATGATTGAACTTCAAACTAATTAATCTCAATCGATTTCTCTAGAACCACACTTAATATGCATCTGACTGCAAGATTACAGATACGAAATGTTAAATATTAATTTTCATACTCCAATTGGTCAAATTGTTCTCAGAACTATCGAATGCCAAGTAATTCTCATGTGAGAGAAATACATTTGCACATATTCGCTATGCCTGGCTTATTTTTTTATTACATGCATGACAGAGACGCGCTCTAGTGATTTGGAAAACAAGCCGAGAAGACGGCAAATTATGGCGCAGGCGACCATCCCATCCCAACTAATATTATAAATGCGAAAGTAACTCTGTCTGTCTGTCTGTCTGTTACGCTTTCCCGCTTAAACCTCGCAACCGATTTTGATGAAATTTGGCATAGAGATAGTTTGAGTCCCGGGAAAGAACATAGGATAGTTTTTATCCCGGTTTTTGAAACAGGGACGCGCGCGATAAAGTTTTTCTGTGACAGACAAAATTCCACGCGGGCGAAGCCGCGGGCGGAAAGCTAGTAAATACATAAATAGATTAAGTACAATTACTACATAGTTATATCCCAAGATCGTAATATTCTTTAGTCTATTCAATTAAAATACTACTTACGTGCATATTATGCTGATAACTTCGTAATAAAATGTTTCTTTACTGCGAATTTTCATTGAAACTTCTCAAGAGCTATAAAAAATTCCGAGAAAGGAGCATAAAGGCCAGCGCTCTGGCAAGCTATTATTTCTAAAAGGACTGAATGAAAAACCTCTTATGCTTTTAATTTCGCTTGCATCTTTATCTTTTAGACTGAAAAATACAAAACGCTTGGAAAAATAGCACTTGCGGACATAAACAAGAATATTCTAAGGACTAGCTGTTTCCGCGACTTCGTCTGAATATAGTTTGAATAATATTTCCCGTTTTTGTTACATTTTTCTTTGATGTTCCGCCCCTATTGGCTGTAGGGTACCTAATCTATACTAATATTATAAATGCGAAAGCAAGACAGACAGACCGACAAACAGAGTTACTGTTTGTCGGTCTGTCTGTCTTGCTTTCACGCCTAAACTACTGAACCGATTTTGATGAAATTTGGCATAGAGATAGTTTGAGTCCTGGGAATGGACATAGGATACTTTTTGTCCCGGTTTTTGAAACAGAGACGGGCGCGATATAGTTTTTCTGTGACAGACAAAATTCCACGCAGGCGAAGCCGCGGGCGGAAAGCTAGTTCCAATATAAAAGGCGATTTAAATTCTTTAAGTATGTGAAAGTGTTGTTTGTATTATAATTATTGTTTTAATAACGTAATTGAGTACTAAACTTTTAGATTACGTATTACTTTATGACCAAACGTATAAGTGAAATCGTAAAGATGCTACCGTAAACAAATTAATAAATATTGTAATAGAATTCAATTGTTTTTAAATTATTCGGTCTCTGGCCTTTCTCTCTTTGTTTTATATCCAAGCATTTGATCTGCCTTCAAAAAATTTACATACTGTACGGCTAGCACGAAAAATTTCGAGTTCGAATCGTTTGCGTATTTGAATCGCCATCAAAAGATTAAGGCCGGGTAACAGTGAAAATGGCGAAAATGAGGTTTTCATTTTTCATTTTTGAGGTACTAAACAGTAAAATAAAAGGCTAAGACTTCGACGCGGGNAAGTATGAAAACTACAACAGCGCACAAGGGCGCTGTTGTAGTTTTCATACTTAAGGCACGTGTCGTAAAGTGAACTTAGTATGAGAAATGGTTGCATGAAATTTAATTTGAGAATCAAAATTGTCATGTTATCGTTGAATTCGAAGGTTGATATCGAATTTTGTCGAATACGCAAACGATTCGAAGACGAAAATGTTCATGCTAGAGGTACTGTAGGCTATTCAAGGGCGATTTCATAATTCATAATAACAAAAGACTGTCCCATACGCTTCAATGGCAAAACTTCAACACGTGAACACAATACTGAGAGGAATTCTAAAGTGGAGTCATTAGTGTTTACGTCTAAATGCGTACGCATTTACTTGACAAACGCTTGTCTGTTGAACCCTATATCTAAGAACATAGGAGATATTTCACCTATGTTTTAAAGACATGAGGTCAACAATATGACCTACATCGAGGTGAATGACGCTGTCTCGGCTTCAATGGACGGCGACGTCGCAGAATGGTCTCCGCTTGACCTTTGCACGTCTCTGATAATAATTATCAGCTATTAATAAATATCTACTGTCTCTCGACCTTTGGAGTGTCTATAAATGATTCCATGCGCAGAACAGATGAAATACTATTTTTAATGAGTTTGGCAGCAAAGACACAATCCGAAAAAATCGCGACAGCGGAGACAAATGAATAAATGCGCAAAACAGGAGTTTGTGGTCCAAAGAAGCTCGGCTTTAGTCATTGTCAATATAACTCAATTAATTTACCTACTATTTATGAGAGACTGCATCATGCGTCCATCCAGTCTGACTGGACGATACTTACTTGTTAGTCATTCCCGCGCTTGCTTCGCATCGCAAGACTAATCTAGGTATGCGATGTGACTCAAGCACTTATCTTCTTTATAATGTTTACATATTAGACATTCTATTTTTGAGTAATATTTTTGCCAAATAGTCTCCGCTCCCTCCCACTCTTGCCTTGCAAGACTTTCTTCCGTGAGATGATAACTAAGCACACGAGCTTCTCTCCCATTCAACCAATTCAAGTATTTAAGCACTTACATGTTCTGCCAGTCCGGCAATATGTTCTGCCTGGCCAGCCTCTCCTCTATCCGATGTGACTCCAACACTCGCGCGTGTCTCGCCGCCGCTTCGCGCTCCACTCGTCTTCACACCTTTTAGTGTAACCATTCAGATGTATTTACTTACATGTTCTGCCAGTCCGGCAGTATGTTCTGCGTCCATTCCCGCGCATGCCTGGCCAGCCTCTCCTCCATGCGATGTGACTCCAGCACTCGTGCGTGTCTCGCGGCCGCCTCGCGTTCCACACGTTTTCGCCCCTTTAGTGTTACCCATTCAGATGTATTTACTTACATGTTCTGCCAGTCCGGCAGTATGTTTTGCGTCCATTCCCGCGCATGCCTGGCCAGCCTCTCCTCCATGCGATGTGACTCCAACACTCGTGCGTGTCTCGCGCTCCATTCGTCTTCGCGCCTTTAGTGTAACCATTCAGATGTATTTACTTACATGTTCTGCCAGTCCGGCAGTATGTTCTGCGTCCACTCGCGTGCATGCCTGGCCAGCCTCTCCTCCATGCGGTGTGACTCCAACACTCGTGCGTGTCTCGCGCTCCATTCGTCTTCGCGCCTTTAGTGTAACCATTCAGATGTATTTACTTACATGTTCTGCCAGTCCGGCAGTATGTTCTGCGTCCACTCGCGTGCATGCCTGGCCAGCCTCTCCTCCATGCGGTGTGACTCCAACACTCGTGCGTGTCTCGCGCTCCATTCGTCTTCGCGCCTTTAGTGTAACCATTCAGATGTATTTACTTACATGTTCTGCCAGTCCGGCAGTATGTTCTGCGTCCACTCGCGTGCATGCCTGGCCAGCCTCTCCTCCATGCGGTGTGACTCCAACACTCGTGCGTGTCTCGCGCTCCATTCGTCTTCGCGCCTTTAGTGTAACCATTCAGATGTATTTACTTACATGTTCTGCCAGTCCGGCAGTATGTTCTGCGTCCACTCGCGTGCATGCCTGGCCAGCCTCTCCTCCATGCGGTGTGACTCCAACACTCGTGCGTGTCTCGCGCTCCATTCGTCTTCGCGCCTTTAGTGTAACCATTCAGATGTATTTACTTACATGTTCTGCCAGTCCGGCAGTATGTTCTGCGTCCACTCGCGTGCATGCCTGGCCAGCCTCTCCTCCATGCGGTGTGACTCCAACACTCGTGCGTGTCTCGCTGCCGCCTCGCGCTCCACCCGTCTTCTCGCCGCTTCCACCATCCGTGCGTGCTCGGCCTTATGCCGTAACGCTTCTTCGGTGCATTTGGCTGGCAAGTTTGAGGGTCTGAAAAGATTCGAAAAAGTTCATGAATATTTTTTTTCTGATACTTTCCAAACGCGGATGTCTTAAAAACGAACTAAATGCAAGTCATTTTCTAAAACGGCTGGGTCGTTACTCGTTTTTTACCATAGAAATATTTCTTCGCACAAAAGCGACTAATGTAAGGATTTTGTATCCCAAAAATTGCTCTGCGATAATATAAAAGTTCCTTCATTAATTTTCGTCAGCGTGAAGTAAGCTTTAAATCACGCTTCGTGAATCGCATATTTGCCAGCAAATAAAATTAATGCGGGCAATAATTTCTGCTGATTGCGCATAAAATCCAAACTTAGGAATTACATGATTTACTTATTTATAGGTATTTTGTCATTGGACCATGACCATGAATTGCAACTGTCAGACTCATTATGCTCAAAGTGAAACATTTTTAAGTCCTCAATTACAGTAATAGCGGGCAATTTTGTCTGTTTCACTTTTTTGCGCAGATGTTTTCAACGTTTTGCGGATAATTTTTATGTTTTTACTTATTAACATAATGCGAATTAAATGGCACAATCACTGGCCAGGCGTTGCTTGATAGATGGCCCGCGTTTAGGGGCTCTATCCTGCAAATCGATGTCGATAAGTCGACTCTACCTACCCTTATCATCTTCATGTGAGTGAAAGAGACAGAATAAGGAATGAGAGTGTATAGAAATCGTTTTGCGAGGTAGACCTGCAGAAACTTGACGCAATCTGTGGCCAGGAGCTAATGATGCATATTTTTTGTTTGGGCCAAGTTTATGATGTTTAAAGCCAAAATTAGATGGGGAATTACTAATGCATGCGTTAGGTACTTTTTTTGCATCACTTTTCAATAAGTCCTGCAGAGTGTTTTAACTTTTGCTTATGTACTTTCCAAAGCACATAAATATTTAGTTTCACTTACGAAATTCCATAAATAAATTACTAAACGACCATCTTGAAGATTTTGTTTACACTGTAGGCAGAACAAATACGATGTTGGATTCAATCCAAATCATTTCCAGGTTCCTCAAACACTAAGTACCTACCCTTTAATTAGGTAGCTATTTGTAAATCACTGTCATGGCCACTCATGAAAGACAAAACAAATAAGTTTCTCATTAACGTTGTATCTATGAACTGACGTTGGATCACTTGGATAGAAACTCCACAGACAGAATGTGTATTTTGCCTAGATTTAAAAAAAAGTCTACTAAATCGGATTAAGCTATGTACCTATGAGGCGTCCCAAAAAACGTGTGAAATCCACTTTAATTTAGCGTGGGTCATTAGTTGTAATTAATTTAGTCATTCTGTCTCATTACGCAAATGGGTTACTTAGCCTCCGAATAATAAACGCTGTTTTCGTGTCTTATAAAAATTACAAACCACTTAGGTTAATGAACGTGGAGTGAGTTTAAAATAAGCCGGTAATTCTGATATGGATGCATTACGCTTGATTAACATGCTAACACCTAAGTTTATACATCCATGGTCCAATGGTTGTGGAGTTATGACCCTTTCAAGAAGCTTTGAGTTCGATTCCAAAGAGACATCCTATAAGTAAACTGTATAACATTTAATAATTATAATTTTCTACTTAAAAGAGCACATTGAGCTGTGTGCTGTTCTATAGTAGAGGCAAAGAGCCATTCACCTTACGGTACCTAGATAACTCATTTAGTCAGATAAAACCTGAAGTAGATACATTTAATTTAGCATTAAATAGAAAATAATGTTATCATAAACATAATTATGTAAAAACATTGGGCAGTGGCTTCTGTACTACTCTTGCATCGCTACCGTTTAAAGTCTTTAGGTTCAAGCACGGTCAGCGATTACACTACCCTGTTTTAACTCACAAATCAGCACTCATAATGGCCATCATCCAAAATTCATTCGCATCTTTAATATGCAAACCGTTCACATAACAGTTAGTGATTGCATGTATGCTTAAATAATCGCGATTACAATATCTATGCCGGACTCATAAGTACTCATAACATGCAACGCTATGCTAATGCGGTGCAGCATTTGCATCCAAGATCGCAGCTGCCTTGGGTAGGGTGACATTATACATTATAGAAAATCCCTGCAAAATAACTGGCCAATACTGAAAAAATCAGACAATACGTCACACTAACGTAGCCTTTGTGTTCTGAGTTACGAAGTTGCGAGATTTTGTTTCTGTCCGGAATTAAATTAAGCGAAAATCCGGACTTGTCTGGAGATATCCGGAAGGATGGTAACCCCAGCCGTGTGCCCAGTGGTGCGGTTGTAGCAGGTGAAAAATGCACCGCACATGTTGCGAAACGAGTCGTCTTGTAAAAGCTGCTAAAGAAAATTATTATCCGTGTTTTAAAACATAAATCGAACATGGTGCCTTGAAGGACATTCCAGCGGCCAAAGTCTAGGCTACAAGTGATAAAAATACAATCAAAAACGTAGTTATCAAGTTTTTGTGCGCCATCTACAAGCTTTCATGTTAATATTATACTGAACATATTTTTCAGGGCAAGCTCGCTACATAATAAATCACAATTTCACAATACACATCTATAGTAAAGCGAGTTCATCGTCAAAAAGCATATCAAATTAAAACAAGCAATTCCAATAAATTAGAAGATAGGCTACCTAAATAAAAGGCGGTAGCGAGAACTGAACTACCATAGAGACTTCTTAATTCTTGGCGAGATACACGCTACAGCATAATATAGGTCACATACATAACTGCGGAACGATGATACTAGTATACTTGGCAAGCATGGCCTTGGGTCAAGCTACATGAATTATTCAAAGTTGCTGTCATCGATGAAAAATTCGGAATTCGGAGACCCATATCCATGAATAAGCGACATCAAGTCAATCAAAAATTATTCGGTTGGATTTGACCATGAATAAAATTGTTTATTTACCTACCTACTTTGGGGTAATAGGCGCTCATTTATATTGTACCACCCTAAGCTCCATTTACAGGGTTTGAATTAGAAAGTATTGTGACGCTTGAAGGGTTAAGGTGTGATTGTTTTCAAATACCTATAAAAAATTAAATCATCTAAGCGCAAAATACTAGACTAGTATAGCATCACCAGTGAGATAATAGCATTAGCTAATGGCTGATTATATGTTCTAACAAAAGCAGGTGACGAATGAAATGACGATACACCGCGGCCGCGTGTCCAATCGCGGACATTCCAATCTAACGACCGGCAACCTAGTCCAGTCATTACGTACATTCAAAAAAGAAAATGAATTTGCGCTTCTAATTTTTTAATATGTTGTAGGGGATACCTAGAAAAGCTTAACTTGAGATTGTCGACCAAGCTTTCCTAGGAGCTTTCGCCGCCATGTTGAAAAAAAGGGTAAAATTTGTTTTTCGGCAATAACTCGGCTATCCGATGAGACTCGAAAATTTTTGTAGGACACTTTTTGTAGCTTTCTTTGTGCTCTACAATAACGCCCGAACCATTTTTAGCGTATCATGCATCGTTATCGAGATATCGATCGATAAAGTCAAAAATTTTGGACACAAATTATTTCGGAATAATTAAATAATTAACGTCAGATACGTACAACATAACTTCGAAGGAAAGGTTGCAATCATATTCGACGGTTATCCGACTGATATGACACTCGCTGGAACGAAAACTTCGGAAAGAGTACGACGTTCGAGAAAAAACCAATCGCCGGAGTTCACATTCGATGAGACAACTACTCCAAAAGTTAGCCAGGAGAAGTTTCTCACAAGGGATCAAAACAAGAACCAACTAATACAAATGCTTTGCCGTTACTTAAAAAAAAGTAATTAAAAAGTAATTAAAAGTAATTAAATTTTACTTTTTACTTTTTAATTAATTATTTAATTATTTCGGAATTTTTCATATTTATTAAGACCCAAAGAAAAAAAAAGAAAAAAACAAAAATTGTGTCCAAAATTTTTGACTTTATCGATCGATATCTCGATAACGATGCATGATACGCTAAAAATGGTTCGGGCGTTATTGTAGAGCACAAAGAAAGCTACAAAAAGTGTCCTACAAAAATTTTCGAGTCTCATCGGATAGCCGAGTTATTGCCGAAAAACAAATTTTACCCCTTTTTTCAACATGGCGGCGAAAGCTCCTAGGAAAGCTTGGTCGACAATCTCAAGTTAAGCTTTTCTAGGTATCCCCTACAACATATTAAAAAATTAGAAGCGCAAATTCATTTTCTTTTATTTGCCTTTTTTTCGGACGAAATGACTGGACTAACCACCCATCCTCGTGTTCGTGACTGGCCTGAGGGTCTACTCCAGCAATATCGATATATGTACCCACTACAACCATCTCTGTTACTCTTCATGACAGTGAGAGAGACAAATTGATCCCAAACGTTTTCCAGAATAAGCCTCTAGCAATTTAGGTGTTCAGGGAAGACCTTAAAGTGACAGGGATTAGGTTGAATGTCCAGTGAACTCGTTTATAAGTAACAACCTATCCTCAGTGTCCCGGTTTGATACGTTCGTGACTGGCCCTACGTGTACACGTACAGGCTATTCACAACAGCCGGCTAATTTCGTACAGACAGCTTAACGATTTGTGCGTTTAAAAGTGCGGGGCTCTATCTATTAAACTTATATACTTTAAGAATCCACAATGCAGTCTAAGACGGTACCTATCTGCCCTGTAAGTGCTTATTCACTCTCGCCTTGAAAAGGCCCGGAGTATAGTGTTCGGGAAAGGCAGCAGCAGGCAGCGAATTCCAGTCGCTAGCTGGAACTTGGACTTATTTTAAAACCTCTCATTTCGATAGAGCCATTAACAAGATAGCTCCCATCATTCCGCTGCACTTCGCACTCGGCGGCCATTCGGCGTAGAAGCGGAAATGCCTCGGTAATGACTGCGGCAATTTGCTCGTGACGTCGTGGCCGCTCTAGGGCGTAAGGGCCCGCTCAGATGAATGCTTCACTTCACGCGAATATACAAAAAGTAAACTCAAAGCATAAAATTGAATCAATTTAGTTAATCTGTCAATTAGCACTCATGAACGCTGAGTGGTAAGATGCAAAATATTATGAACACGGCATCGTGGCACACCGCTTTCAAGGGAAAATCACGCAAATAGGTGTACACATTTTTGCATAATATTCCAATAAATTAATGAATCAAAATATGCGAATTAAATTCTAATTCTTTAAAAATATCACGAGATAAGATTTGGTTTACCATTGTGTTGTGTGACGCAAATTCAAATTGAGTCAGTGTGAGTAATGTCGCATTGGATCTACTTTTTTCGGATTGATTAATATGCAGAAATGGAACATTGTACCTAAGTATATCTATGCAAAAAAGAAAGCAATTTGAGGTGGTGTAGGAAGAGTGTTAACTATTTTACATTGAAGAATGTAGAAAGCTCTTCGAAATTACTGGCGTACTGTGTTGCTTTTCCCTCAACTGCCCCGTGCTATGAAAGGAGCAGGACAGTCAATGTACCTACACTACCTAGGTACTTATTCTTTTCATTAACATCGTTACAACAGTTTTTACTTGATAAAGCGAGACGTAAGAATATTTTCTCTCTTTTAAGACATTCGACTTCAAAAGTGTAGCGCTAGTCATGAAGCAACACTAGACTTCTTTACTTCAGCATATTATTATACTCGTATAAAAGATCTCGTAGTACCTACATAGAAGTAGTGACTGGAAAAATCAGTCAAAAGTGATATTGACCATGGGCATCAGTCACAACAGATTTTTGCAGTCAAAAGTGTTTCTGACCGATTATGAATTATGACTGTAACATTAATAATTACTAAATACTATATTACCCATTAGTTTTCCCTGGACTTTTTCATTAATAATTAAACTGTACTTACTCGCAGACTAACATTACTTAATTACTAACTTTCCAGCTGCTCAAAGGCTCACAGATATGTACTTTTAGCACACATTAATTAACCGTGCTTTTAAATAACACGGAGTTGTTCATTGCGTACTGTAAAAGCGGTTCATTTCCGCCTCTCCCATGGCAAAGTTAAATATGAAACTTTTGCCTCGTAGGAAAATACGGTTCGTGAAATGAATAATATAGAGATGAAAATTTAAATGTAAAAAGCACTCCAAATTAATTGGTTCAGTGTCCAAAAATAGCTGAATACGATTAATATACCATCATTAATGAAATTAATATAATGTAAAGATGAAAACTGAAATGTCAAAGTACTTTTATATTAATTGGCGTCCAAAAATAGCGTTTTTCGACGAATACGCCATTAATTAACGGAACACCTACGTATTCTGAAATACTCTTCGATGTCGCTTGTTTGAATTCATGATAGAATAGAATAGAATAGAATAGAATAGAATAGAATACCTTTATTCAGCATTAACATTTATGTGCATACATGTACAGGGGTTAAATATTACTGAGCCATGCTGAAAGGGCGCCCGCTCAGCGAAAATCGTGACATGACACACACAAGTCGTCAAGTCACGAAGCTGGTTTTCAGCGGGTACCAACATGGGGGTTATTACGCCAATTAAGCGCCCTTTTGACAGTGACGGTTTATCAATATAAAATATTATAAAATTCGTGTCGATTCGTAAGACTTCCTGGCAAAAAGGCGCGCAACAGAGGGCGCTGCAGTTAAAATAAAAACCGGCCAAGTGCGAGTCGGGCTCGCGCACAAAGGGTTCCGTAGCAGCAAATATAATAAACTTATTATGTCAATTTATACACCTGGTGAATGGAGCCTAAACTTTCCCGATATTTTGCCTTGTACTTTTATGTATGAATATTAATTTTATATATGTATTTATAAATATTCCGAGCTAAAGAGGTGGCAAAAGCAATGGCAAACAAACCACAATCAATAGTATTCGGTTGTCGCTGAACACTTGGAAACTGAATACATGACTCCGATAGATACGGAAACAAGGCTTTTACATATATTTTTTGCGATTTTCCTAGAACACCAACAAGACTATCGTACACACGCAGTATTCCATTAATGTAATAAATACAACTCCAGTGCCCCACTAATCCCACGTCACCGTCATAAATTACTTGAAGGTGCGTCTCATTTTTAGGTACAGGTTCAATCAGTTCAGGGTGTTGAAATAATTCTAGCTTAAAATATCAATTTATTTACATAAATACAAAATAAGATATAAAAAAAGGTAGACCTAAAATATGACATTTACAAAATATTAGAAATAAACTCCACAATTGTTCCAAGTACCCACACTAAACAAAATAACGAGACCAGAACACAATCAGTTAACGGTATAATTATTAAAAAACGGTATAACGTTTCTACTATAAAAAAATAACTTTAGTACTTAAATGATCTGTGAGGCGGCTTCGGACCGCTGACCTGTCGTTGTGTTGATTCGGACCGTAAAAAAGAGAAAAGAACAATAAAAAAAGAAAAAGTCAATTGGAAAGGACGCTGGACGCTGTGTTTTTCTGATTTGTTATGAAATACGTGCTTTATTGTTGATGCGAAAATTTTTACTGTGCGAAGCGTCTCAAAACAACAAAACAAAACCCGGCGGAAACCGGAAAGGTGTGAGGTGCAAAATGTGACACACGTCCTGCAGGGCAGATGCTATTATATGGAGTAAGAGGAGCGAGCAACTACGGCGAGCACGACGCGCAAAGTCCCCTGGTGAGTCCAAAGTAATTTGTGCCAGTAAAGCACGTGTAACATGTATCGCACAACAAAGATCAACCATCACTGTGATCATACTCCACAGGGCGCGCCCAGACTTCGGCCGAGAGAGATAAAGCGACCATGCTGAAGCTGTCCCATAAGCCATCTGACTGTTAATTACGGCGGGATCGACCCGTCAACCCCTGCAAGCGCGACGACGACATATAGGTATGCGATACAATGCCATCTGCCCTCTGTGACGTGAGCAAGTATTTCTTGACATGTGATCTAAAAGTGTGTTTTGTTTGCAGGTTGCGCAAAGGAGGTGGCAGGTCGTTCCAACACCGTGTGGCAGCAAATCTGAAAGATCCCCTGAACGCCACGGTGCGATGCTTTGGGGTGGCAAATGTAATTGTACTTATGTGAAATGTAAAAACGTTTCCTCGCTTCAAGGAATTAAGGAATCATCAAAATTGAAATTAACTTGTTATACACTCATAATTAATTCTACCACTGCTTTGGAACTTTTGGAACTATAAAATAGGCTAATGCTAAGTAAATAGTTACTATTGTTAGCAAATTCTTCAATTCAATTAGATTATGTAGAGCCTTAAAGTTAGGCAGATTCAAGCATACATACTTGTTTATTAAAAAATATTCTACGTAATAATATAACTTTAGCAATAACAATAGATGGTACTTGCTTTTACACAAATGAACAAAGCAAAACCATTGTAAGTCTATGTTCGTTTTCACCATCAATCCCTAATTTGTAAGTGACCCCTATGGTAACACATAACAGGGATTTTGTTTTCATATGGGGCACTTAAAAATTGGGATTCGAAGGTAAAAACGGGTATTAGAAAACTATTTTTAGCACACACCCTTGTGGACTGAGCCTAACACCATCGTTGCTTTTAATGGAGCCAGTTGCAGCCTTTACGATTCCTTTCAAACGCCTGGCTTTCTAGACCTTTATACGCGAACGTGCGGCGCTAGATGATATCATTATCATCTAAGTGCCCGCGCGCCCTTATTGTGGACTGAGCAGTCTCATTTACTACATCTATAATACTAATATTATAAATGCGAAAGTTACTCTATCTGTCTGTCTAGCTTTCACGCCTAAACCACTGAACCGATTTTAATGAAATTTGTCATAGAGATATTTTGAGTCCTGGGAAAGGACATAGGATAGTTTTTATCCA